>NC_081820.1:22085000-22409166 GCF_030704535.1 Vitis vinifera | reverse complement strand
GTTTTCATTCACTGCTCGAACGTGTTTGCTCTGTTATTCTCTCGCTTTTCTTTGATTTCATTTGAAGATATCATGCGTATGGGTTCATTCAAATCGTGTTAGCGTTCTCCGTTTTTCCACGACTCATGGCCTGAGGATTTACACCTGGAACGAGGTTCAATATAATTATCATTGGATATTCTTTGTTTGCTTCTTGGGATTTACATTGTTTTTACCCTCTGTTTTCTCATTCTTCCACGCGCGTTTTATTTTATTTTAAAACCTGTGAATCTCTGGTTAGCTTGGGTGAGGCTAGAAGGAGAATGAAAATCGCTACATTAAAATCGCATCTTGGAGTTGTCAATGTTTCTTGAGAGGTTGTAGTCCTCATGGTGATGCCTGTGCAATATTCAACAATGTTTGAATCTGACTGCCCGAAGCAACCCACTTCTCCCTCTAATATCTTATACCCGTTGCCACCCACTCTACCCATCACGCCGCCCCACTAAGCCCATTTTCTCACTCTAAACCTTCTTCACACCCTTTAACCCATTTCATCTTTCGTCCATTACACTCTCTCTCTACACCACACCACCCATCTATCCTCTTTTAGGTGCCCTCCACGTTCGTTCTCTCCACCTTCGCATGGCCATGCATGGTTATGCTATTCTCCATGCACCTTGGTTCCCACGCATCATCCGTCATGCCCACCTTCTAACACCCATATTTCTACCTATCTCTCCCTCTCTCTTTCTCTAAAGCTCACGTCATACCCATTCTTCTAATCTACCCCTCACCACCACTTCTCTCCCTACATCCTCATACCCGTCACCACTCGAACCTCTCCGAGTGTGAGCCTTCTCCTATGTTTGGAAAATGGGCAGCAGCTAAGCAGCAGTTTCCTTCTTCACGAGCCTCGTCGGAGCCACCTTTGGGCTCGGCGCCGCCGCATCAATTCTGAACACCAGCTACGCGCGCACCTGCACCAGCCACCATGGCGGCAGCACCTTCTGAACGTCACCGGATCGCCGCCACGACTCCCCTCTTCCCCGCGCCGCCACTGCTCCTCTTTTCCCTGCGCTGCCACGGCTCTCCTCTTCATCGTGCCGCCGGTGGAGACTTCGCGGGTGGAGAGATAGATGGTGAAGAGATGGGCTGTTTTGCCCATGATGGTTTTGGGCTTGGGTTTTGAACTTGGAACCCAGGCCCAAGCCTATGAAGAGATGCCCACAATGGCTAATGGGCTTGAAGGCTTAGGTGACTTTGCTGTTGGTTTTGAGCTTGTGATGAAGCCCAGGCCCAAGCGGAAAGATAAAAAAAAATTAATGAGGAAGAGAAGGCCTCACTGAGTTATTTACCCATTTTAAAATTGGCCCATTTGCTTGCATATACTTTATATGAATCACTTTCTTTAAAGCACTAATTTCTTAATAAATTTTCTAACTTCCAATTCCCAAGCCTAATTTATAAAATTTTAACCTTCAAATAATACTTCAAAATTCCGATATTTAAAATTCAATTCCGATTTCCGAAAATTCTCATACTCACTTTAATTTATTTAATCACTAATACTTTATTCATTTATTTTTAAAAAAAACTCCATTCTTAATCTATTCTTTAAAACTTCCATTTACCGAATTAAATTCCGAAAGTTCCTATATTCACTTTAATTTATTTAATTACTAATTCTTTATTCGTTTATTTTAAAACTCCGTTCTTAATCTATTTATTTAAAATTTCTGTTTGCCAAACTAAATTCCGAAAATTCTCATACTCACTTTAATTTATTTAATCACTAGTACTTTATTCATTTACTTTAAAACTCCATTCTTAGTCTATTCTTTAAAATTTCCGTTTACCGAATTAAATTTTTAATTTTCGAAAATTTCAATATCCACATTAATTTATTTAATTATTATTATTTTATTTATTTATTCTAAAATTTTATTTCAAACAAATCAGTAAAATTTCCAACTTCCGTTTTAATAATTCCAAAAACTCCAATATTCACATTAATCTACTTAATTATTATTATTATTTTTATTTATTCTAAAATTCTATTTTAAACAATTCATTTAAAACTTTTGATTTCTGAATTAAATTTCTATTTCTGAAAATTCCGATATTCACATTAATTTATTTAATTATTATTATCTTATTTATTTATTCTAAAATTCCATTTTAAACAAATCATTAAAATTTCCGACTTCCGATTTTAATTTCTAAATTCCTAATCTCGAAAATTCACGTATTCCCATTAATTTATTTAATCATCAGTATTTTATTTATTTATTTTAAAACTCCAATTTAAATCAATTCTTTAAAACTTCTGATTTCCGAGCTAAATTCCTAATCCCGAAAATTCCCATATTCCCATTAATTTATTTAATCATTAGTATTTTAGTTATTTATTTTAAAACTCCAATTTAAATCAATCCTTTAAAAACTTCCGATTTCCGAGTTAAATTCCTAATCCCTATTCCCATTAATTTATTTAATCATCAGTATTTTATTTATTTATTTTAAAACTCCAATTTAAATCAATTCTTTAAAACTTCTGATTTCCGAGTTAAATTCCTAATCCCGAAAATTCCCATATTCCCATTAATTTATTTAATCACTAATACTTCATTCATTTATTTCAAAATTCCATTTTAAATCAATTCTTTAAAACTTCTGATTCCCGAATTAAATTCTTAATCCCGAAGATTCTCGTACTCCCATTAATTTATTTAATCATTAGAATTTTATTCATTTACTTTAAAACTCCATTCAAAATCAATTCTTTAAAACTTCTGATTTCCAAATTAAATTCCTAATCCCGAAAAATTCTCATATTCACAGTAATTCATCACTAATAGTTTATTTATTCATTCTAAAATTCTATTTTAAACATTTCTTTAAAATTCCAATTTCCGAACTTAATTTCCAATTTCCGAAATTCTAATTTCTTTTTAATTTAATCCTCAAAATTCCAACTCTTAAATTTAATTCCCCAGACCCCCGATTTTCAAACAAATTCCAAGAATCCAGTTTTCACTCAAATAGTTTTAATTTCATTTCAGCTCCTAAATAATCTTATGATTTTCTTGATTTTACATAAGCAATGATGAATTCTTCATGATCCCGAAACACGGAATTTTTGAGACTAGTCCATAAATAATAAATTGGGCTTTGGTGAGGGCCCTATATTTGATCCCTATTGATTGTCAACTGTTATGCTTAATATATTTTGCTTGATCTTCATTTTGCAATCCGATATGCATGAGCTATAATTTGTATTCGTTAATTGTGTACTGACCCCATTTTTATGATAGCGCATTGCTCGTTCAGGGCCTAGGTACGCCTCTACTCTCACTTTGGCCATTCTCTATGCATGTTTTGATTCCCATATGTGCATGATCAATTTGAGTATCTGTTGATTTTCCTATGGATTGTCACGTCAGTTTCATTTTATTAGTAGAGACCCGACTTTAGGGACCTAGAGGAGTGCTACGGTCTTTACCGTACCTTCCCGATAAGTAACCTGACTCCCGAACCCGATCCGGTTTTTCGTAAATCACCTTTTCCAAAATAAGGAGTCACACTTAGGGTTTTTCTTTCTTATTTTGTTTACCCTTTAAAAATAAAACAAAAATAAGTGGCGACTCCAAGTCATTTTTCTTAATCAATAAAAATCATTTTTCAAATCAAAATCGAGCTCGCCGTTCGAGTGGGAAACGCGTCGAGCAATCGAAATGCGGGGTCCACAAACATATTTTTAAAATCATTAAATTATTTTTATATGATACTTTAAACTCATTTTACTAATTTTTTATCTTTTATATAAAGATTAAATCATTTAAATATATATAAATTTTTATAATTTTAATTATATTTGATTTTCTTTTGTATTTTTTTATAATGAAACTGAAGAGAGAAAATCACTTTCCTTAATATTTTTCTTTTCTTAGTATTTTCAAACATGGCCTTATTGTTTCTTATCCTATGAGATGGATAAACCAAGGTATGAAAATTTTGTACCCTTATAAATTCCTTACTATTTCATGAGCCAAAAAAGTTTGAAGGACATAGAAGGATATAAAATCATCACATAGTAACATTGTCCATACAACTCAATAATCAATCTTGGAGATACATATGGTTTTTTTTTTTTTTCCAAAACTATGTGGATGAGATGTCATATGGGAAATATGTGAAAGACTTGCATTAATCAATAATTAAATCAAATCAAATCAAATCTTACACTCTAACCTAATTAATTGAGACGTAAAAATGTTTGTACTCATTTTTAACTCAAAGTATTAATGCCTAAATTATGCTAACAAAATTTCATGATAGCGACAATTTCAATTGAACAAGAAAAAAATTACCGGTATTTACATACAAAAATTAATTATATCTCTTGAATCAATTTGAAATATTATTCTCTTCTATGGAATCCACATAAAGTTGGTAGGTATCAACCTTATGTGAAAAACTTTTGATATCATGGATGTGAGGTATGCATATGAATTTTATTATAAAAATATTAGTTATGGTATTACTCTTTTCCTAATACTATGATTAAATAAAATCAAATGTTAAACTTGATCAATCAACTTGAGATTCTTTTACTCATTTTTTTAATACATAAAGTATTAATCCTAAATTAGGCTAACCAAATTCCATGACATCGACACTCACATCCAAAAACTAATTATACCTCTTCAATTAATTTAAAATATTATTATTTTTTCTCAAGATTCCATGATGCTTTTTGAAATGAAATTACAAGTAAACTGATATACCGTATGAAATAAGTTAAAACCAATCATAAGAATTAAGAAAGTTTGAAAAGTCTTCAAACCAAGGATCAAGCAATTACATCAATCAAATTTGTCCAATTAAAGTAAGTTATGTTCAAATTCAAATAATAAATATCAAACTTGTCATATAATGATATTCACGACTTTCCCATAATTCAATTTTTTAAAACTATTTATTACTTCCCTTGGAATTTTTTATTGTTTGTTTGGTTATAAAAAATAATAATAGTCTTTTATAAAATTTGTGTTTTCACCATTGTAGAAAATTGATGAATTTATGAAAACAGTTTCTTTTGGGAACCTATACTCACGGATGTTTTTATCTTTGAGTTTCATGAATTTATAGAATCAATTTCTTTTGAAAACATATACATAATGGGCTTTTTTATCCTAGAGCAATAAAGAGAAAAATATTATAAATATAAATAAGATGCTTTAAAATGATTGTTAAAACAACTTTAAATGACTAAAGATAACTTAAAAAAATTAATTCTATCAAAAGAGTTATAATAAAACAAAATGTTAAATGTAAATTAAATAAATTAAGATAATAGTTGCACAAGAAAAAAAAATAAAGACAAAGAAAAAAGGAAAAAAATATAAATTTGCATATTAAAAAATATTTTAATTATTTTTAAAATTTAATTCAATCACAATATATTATTAATATTCAATGGTTAGTGTTATTTGTTTTGCCAATAATATTTAATTACGATTATTTTTTATCTTTTAAAATATTAAAATTAAATCTATATATTTTAATGGTAAATAATAAATCATAATGTGGGGATGATACAATTTTCTAAATTATTGATACAAACAAACATGAGACAAACGTGGGACAAACGTGGAACAAACAAACATGGGACAAACGTAGGTTGATAAATTGTTAATATTAATTTATGCCTAGGAATGATTTCAACTCATCCACCATTGATGGCAATCTCTAAAGCAATGATTGTGTTTCCCTTGCTTTGCTTTCTTTTCTCCACCATCTCCGCCTTATCTCAACCAAACACCTTGCTTTGCAATCAAACTGAGAAACATGCCCTTCTCAGCTTCAAACGTGCTCTCTATGATCCTGCACACCGCCTCTCATCTTGGTCTGCTCAGGAGGATTGTTGTGCATGGAATGGGGTCTATTGTCACAATATTACTGGTAGAGTTATCAAGCTCGATTTGATAAATCTTGGCGGTTCCAATCTCTCATTGGGTGGCAAGGTTAGTCCTGCTTTGCTCCAATTAGAATTTTTGAATTACTTGGACTTGAGCTTCAATGATTTTGGAGGTACTCCTATTCCAAGTTTCTTGGGTTCCATGCAGGCTTTAACACGCCTTGACCTCTTCTATGCTTCATTTGGTGGACTAATCCCTCCTCAGCTTGGAAATCTTTCCAATCTTCATTCCCTTGGTCTAGGTGGTTATTCCTCTTATGAATCACAACTTTATGTTGAGAACCTTGGTTGGATTTCTCATCTTTCTTCTTTGGAATGCCTACTCATGTTAGAGGTTGACCTTCATAGGGAAGTCCATTGGCTTGAATCTACATCCATGTTATCTTCCCTTTCTGAGTTGTACTTGATCGAATGTAAACTGGATAACATGAGCCCATCTCTGGGGTATGTCAATTTTACATCTCTCACAGCCCTTGATCTTGCTAGGAATCATTTCAATCATGAGATACCCAATTGGCTATTTAATCTCAGTACTAGTCTTCTGGATCTTGATTTGAGTTACAATTCTCTAAAGGGTCATATACCTAACACCATTCTAGAGTTACCTTACTTAAATGATTTAGATTTGTCATACAATCAGCTGACAGGGCAAATACCAGAGTATTTAGGGCAACTTAAACATTTAGAAGTCCTTTCACTTGGAGATAATTCCTTTGATGGTCCAATTCCTTCATCTCTAGGAAACTTATCGTCCTTGATCTCCTTATATCTTTGTGGAAATAGGTTAAATGGAACTCTTCCAAGCAATTTGGGGCTTCTTTCAAATTTGCTGATTTTAAATATTGGAAATAACTCCTTAGCCGACACAATATCAGAAGTGCATTTCCATAGACTGTCAAAATTGAAGTACTTATACGTGTCCTCAACATCTCTTATTTTAAAAGTCAAGTCAAATTGGGTTCCTCCTTTTCAACTTGAATACTTGTCCATGAGTTCCTGCCAGATGGGCCCCAATTTTCCTACATGGCTACAAACTCAAACATCTCTTCAAGGTCTAGACATTTCCAACTCAGGAATTGTGGACAAAGCACCAACATGGTTCTGGAAGTGGGCTTCACATCTTGAACATATCGATCTCTCTGATAACCAGATATCTGGGGATTTATCTGGAGTTTGGCTTAACAATACTAGCATCCATCTGAACTCTAATTGCTTCACCGGTCTGTCACCTGCATTTGTTGGGACGTCATTTGTTTGTTTGGCCCTGGGCAGCCGCATGGGCCGGATACCAGAGTGGCCTCCCCAGGATTCGAACCCAAGTCCAAGACTTAAGGACGATAAGGTTGCCCTCCTGGTACCATCTGCGCTAGTAGCACAGATGGTACCAGGAGGGCAACCTTATCGTCCTTAAGTCTTGGACTTGGGTTCGAATCCTGGGGAGGCCACTCTGGTATCCGGCCCATGCGGCTACCCAGGGCCAAACAAACAAATGACGTCCCAACAAAAACGTCGGCCTTTTTGCTCTGGTGTCCGGGTACGCGACGCCGGACAGCGCAAAGTCTTATGGGGCCATTTGTTAATTTGGCCCTTGGGGGTGACGTCCCCAGGATTCGAACCCAAGTCCAAGACTTAAGGACGATAAGGTTGCCCTCCTGGTACCATCTGCGCTGCAACCTTATCGTCCTTAAGTCTTGGACTTGGGTTCGAATCCTGGGGAGGCCGCTCTGGTATCCGGCCCATGCGGCTGCCCAGGGCCAAACAAACAAATGACGTCCCAACAGCATTGTCTCCAAATGTTATTGTATTGAACATGGCCAACAATTCGTTTTCGGGACCAATTTCCCATTTCTTGTGCCAAAAGTTGGATGGAAGAAGTAAATTGGAGGCTTTGGACTTGTCAAATAATGATTTATCTGGAGAGCTTTCTCTGTGTTGGAAGTCTTGGCAGTCTCTGACTCATGTAAACTTGGGAAACAACAATTTTTCGGGTAAAATTCCTGACTCCATAAGCTCTTTATTTTCACTTAAAGCATTGCACCTGCAGAATAATAGCTTCTCTGGAAGTATACCCTCATCATTGCGAGACTGCACATCTTTGGGGCTACTGGATTTAAGTGGTAATAAACTTTTGGGAAATATACCAAATTGGATAGGAGAATTGACAGCTTTAAAAGCTCTCTGTTTAAGATCCAACAAATTCACTGGCGAAATTCCTTCACAGATCTGTCAACTTTCTTCTCTTACAGTATTGGATGTTTCAGATAATGAGTTGTCCGGAATTATACCCAGGTGTTTGAATAATTTCAGTTTAATGGCCTCAATAGAGACTCCAGATGACCTGTTTACTGATTTAGAATACTCCAGTTATGAATTAGAGGGTCTCGTGTTGATGACAGTTGGGAGAGAACTTGAGTACAAAGGGATTCTTAGATATGTTAGAATGGTAGACCTGTCAAGTAATAATTTTTCTGGATCAATCCCTACTGAATTATCACAACTTGCTGGACTGCGGTTCTTAAACTTGTCTCGAAATCATTTGATGGGAAGGATACCTGAGAAAATTGGAAGAATGACATCTTTACTATCTCTTGATCTCTCCACAAACCATCTTTCAGGTGAAATTCCTCAAAGCTTGGCCGATTTAACATTTCTTAATCTCTTGAACCTATCATACAATCAGTTGTGGGGAAGAATTCCTTTAAGCACACAGCTTCAGAGCTTTGATGCATTCAGCTACATTGGCAATGCCCAACTTTGCGGAGCCCCTCTTACAAAAAACTGCACAGAAGATGAAGAATCTCAAGGTATGGACACCATTGATGAAAATGACGAAGGTTCCGAAATGCGATGGTTCTACATTAGTATGGGACTTGGATTCATTGTAGGCTGTGGGGGAGTCTGTGGTGCTCTTTTGTTCAAGAAAAATTGGAGGTATGCTTATTTCCAGTTTCTTTATGACATTAGAGACTGGGTATATGTGGCCGCAGCGATAAGGTTGAATCGGTTGCACGACAATTTGAGGAGACTGTTGGTAAGTAAAACACATCATGGATCATCTTCCATCAATTTTTGCTTCAATTAATACTTTCTTTTTAAGTTTGATTGGTTCTTTTTAATATTGCAGTTTATACTTCGTTATTCATTTTATATTATATATTGTAAACTGAATTTTGATACAATGGGGCAGAAAAGCAAAGTCTGTTGCACCAATTACAAATATTAATCATCCATGGTGACACCACTTTTTCTCAATTAATTGCAATATATGGAAGGGACCTGAATTTTATTGATGTGATTTTCCTTTAGGATATGAGAGCTGCCTTTTAGTGTATTTGTTTAAGCTTTTATTGAGAAATTAAATTTGGTTTTGAATAATATTTTTAAAATTTGCATTAGCTAAAGTTACTTTTTATGCCCAATTAGTATTTAGAACCAAAGTTTAATTAGTATAGGTTGTTAATGAAATCATTTTTACAAGTCTACTTAGTTGCCTAAAAATGATTTGAGAATACTTTTTTCCAATTTATTGAAAATTTTCTTTTTTATCTCAATTGACATAGAATTTGATTGACAAGTTCACCATTATTAAGCTATTGTAGACATTAGAGGGGAAAAGAAAATTGATGGTGAATTTTAACAATACCAAGAAAACAATTTCAAGAGAAGCCTTTCTATGTTTTTGACTTGTCATTTGATTAGCATAATCATTTATTGAAATTATCATTTTTCTTTCTTTTTTAGACCAAAAAAAAAAAAAGAATAAATTAGATGTCTTCGATCTAATTGCATTAACAAGTAAAAAAAGCATAATTTTGTATATGGTTGATACTATATGGTTTAAGTATGAATGATGCTCAAGATATGTAATGGCACAGGAAAAGAAGGAAGCTTAAAGAAAAGACACATCAATAATTAGGATAATCGTGCTTTCAACTCAATCCGAATGTCATCGAGGTCCCTCTTAATATAATTTATCATAATACTCCATTTTACTACTTGTATTAGTAGCAACATACAAGTGGAAGAAGTTATATTGTCCTGATTATATTTTAATATTTATGTAATTGAATAATTCTTTTATTGAATTATTCATGGTCTGATTTAATACTTCATAAACTCTTTTTCCATTTTCTCAGCATATCCAAATGTTTAGATTTTTTATTTTATTTTATTATATATATAACACATGTTAGTGTTAGTTTCTATGTGATTTTCACATAAAAGAGGCTTTAGGTAGTGTGTGCCTCTTATTGTATACTAAAAATATTTGGTATTCACTCATTTTGTACTTAACAAAACAATAAAATGCAATGCAACATAAAAAGAAATCTTGTACATTGTTAAAGATCCCTCCTAAATATATTATAATCTCGTTAAAAATCAACTCACAAGCAAATTATTGGTTTGATCTAGTTTTCTCCTAAAAATGGACTAAATTGACTTTATTTTAGAATTTAGACAAAAAGATAAAAAAAAAAAAAAAATGAGGCAAATATCAAACTAAAATACTTGAAAATAAAAATTAGTTGTCTAGTCCAAACATATAGAACCAAATTTCTTAATACTTGAAAATGAAAAACAACTTTGATGCACCACAAAACCTTTTAATAATAACCCATCATGCCATACCATACACTTCTTAATTACAATACAAGTTTTAAATCTTTTATATTTGTCATCAATTCCATTGTCAAGGAAAATACAAGAGTGTTTAGAACTCAGACATCGGACACATCTTTCACTTAAAGTAATTCTGATCCACCAATTCTTTCATCTTTGGGAAATTAGGTTATTTTTGGAAAGTGTTTTTGAAAAACAATTTTTTAGAACAATTTTTAAAAATTGTTTTATGATATTTCGTAGAACAGAAGTTTGATTTGGAATCTAAAATGTTTTTAACTTGTTTTCGATATTTTTAAATATGTTTGAACGATTTGCATCAAACCGTATAGATATTGTTGGGTTTGAGGTTAAAGGGGTTATCAGGACTTTAAAACACATCTATAAGAATAGAGGAGTGCATATACTTATATAGTTTTAAAACCTTTCTCCTCTATCTCATGTGGGATATCACAAATACCCTCATGCAAATACAACGTTTTTGTTGTGTCCTACAGAATTGTAAAGCAAAACAGACAAAAACTCTTTATAGGGCTAAACAAACTCCCACAATGGGATCGATGATCGGTTCTGATATCATTTGTAACGATCTCAATATAGGGGTTTGTTTATTAAAAAAAATAAAAAGTGAATAAAAAATTAAAATTAAAAAAATTATTTTTACGTGTTTTTCAAATTCATTTCACTTATTTTTTTAAAAATATAAATTTCATGATGAATCAAATATGAAAAATTTTCAAAGTATTATATAAATTTTCAATAATTTCTTACTATATTGCATAAAAACACCTTAAGCATCTCAAAATCTACTCACAAAATGATTTTTCATAAATATACATTTGGTAAAAAAATATGTGAATTTTTTTTTTAAGTTAACAAACTGTCCTGTTTAAAAAGGAAAATAAAAATAAACCACTGGTTTTTGTCCCTTTCCTCCAACCATGATCCCTGAAGCCAAAGGAATAAGCCTTTTATTACAATTTACAACACAACGCTGTTTGTCTTTTTACCGAATAGGCATCAAAACCGGCGTGGTTAGGATTCTCCATCTGGTTGTTGGGCTAGGCCCATATATCATATATGGAGCCCATGAGGGCTGAAAGTGCTTTGTGCCCACTTGAGTGGGTTGTTTTCCCACAGCAGTTATGTTCATATGGGCAACTGTAATGGGAGACCCATTTGAAATGGCTTCTTCTGAGTTTCTCTTCTCGTTGCCTGCACCTTGACTTCGCATGGAGGTGTGGAAGATTTATTCAGTCTACAGACACATTGTACGTGGTTTCTTTTAGTATATTTGATTTTTATATACTATTTTAAGCTGATTTTAATTATTTTAACTCTTTTGTATAAATATTAAATAATTGAAAAATGCATAACTTTATAACTAGTTATAATTATATTTGATTTTTTTTACTATTTTTTATAATATATTTTTCTTGGTATTTTTTTTTTCTTTCTTTGTAATACTTTTTGCAACTAAACATAACCTTAAACTTTGAATTGGTTGTTATTATGATTATTGTCTTTCTCCTAAGCATAACCTTAAGCTTTGAGTTGGGTTGTTATTGCAATCATTATCTTTCTCTCTTGCAGTGCCACGCTTTTGGCCATAGGACTTATGAGATGCAATTTGATAATAATAATAATAATAATAATAATAAAAGAAAAATGTTATTTGATTATTTTAATAACTTGTAAAAAATGTTTTTCTTTAAAGTTATATTTTGTTGGTAGGATATAACATTAGATAGAATAAGGAATGAGATAATATATCATATCTTATATTGAATCAGATATGGAATAGGATAAGTGATAGTATATATTGTTTAACTTCTTACCATTAAACCTCAATAAATTAATAGTTTTGAGACCAAGAAAAATATATTAATTAAGTGAATATTAATTAATCAATAAATTAGTAAATTATTAATTATCAATTAAATAATAAATTATTAATTTATCAAGATATTGTATCTAATATTATTCTATTGTAATAAAGCTAATTAAATATTCTAATTTATGAAAATGTCACACCAAAAGCACTTTCTATGTTATGAAAAGTTAAAGATGAAATCCAAGTTGACATCAATTTGAAGAAGAGAAAAACAACACTTGACATATATTTTATAGAGTTCTTCTAGATAAATCATTTGAATTAATTGCATATTAGAAAATTATTAATTTATGTACTAAAGGAGTACTATATATATAGGGTTTTTTTTTTTATAATGTATTCACTTCTAAAGTTATTGACTTATTAATTTAGAAAACAAAAAATGATTAAATTCAATAAGTGTTAAAAAAAAACCTCAATGATCTTAAAAATTTGATAATGCATCTAATATTTATGAATATGTCTATTTATAGTATCAAATAGATAACTTTATAAAAATAGAGCTGATCAAGTTGCATCAGATATACATTTAAGTCTTATTATTTTATATCTTGTTGTTTTATACGTTAATCTTATTAATTTATATTTTAATCTCATTATTTATATCTTCATTTTTAATGATAGAAATTGAAATTTCAATAAATACCTCTTTAATAACTTAGTTTTTTTCCATATTATAATCATATAAGTTTGTATATCTTATCATTCATTTAAATTAATATTCGTGTATTTATATTTTTTTTATTCCCTATTCATCGTCAAGAGAACCATGAGCTTATAAGCAATAAGAAAGTAAATTAAAATTACATTTGTACGGGCATTTAGGGAATTTAAAATCCAACCCAACTATGCCCAAATCGTATAAATTATTTTATTCTAATGAACTTTTCTTAATACCCATCTAGACATGCCCTCATATTAATTTTATAAATTTTGTTCGTAATATTAATTGTATAATACTATTACAAGAAAATATTATATATATATTTTTATTGAATACTCTAAATAATATTATTTTACCAAGATATCATACATAAATATTTTTAATTTATATCACGATCTTTTGGTTTGTTGAACTAATATTGAAATCTAATCATATCATAATCTTTGGTTACTGAACCTATTTGTTATTGAAACTTGGAACTAAAATTTTAAAAGATTATTTATTATTTTTATTCTCTTAAAAATAGAAATATGTTTTAAATTATTTTTATTTCTAATGTTAAACCATGACATTAAAATATTTTTGAGAATTTTTATTTTTATTTTTTTATGAGGGATACATGTCTAGACATTTTTATATTTTATGGAATTTAGTTATTAGATAAATTTTAAAAATTATTATTCAAAATCAAATTATTTATTATAATTTTTTTTGTTAAAAATATTTTTTTTTCTTATGTAATGCATTCTAAAAATAATATATAAAATATAATTTTTTTTTGGTTTACATCCAAACATTCGCTATTTGTTTTTAAATTTTTATGATAAAAAGTTTGAATTAAAATTATAAATATTTTTACGCTAAGTAATTTGAAAGGGTGAGAAATAATTATTTGGAAAACATTAAAAACATTTGTATATTATTTTGATTGGCTGGAAAGTTGACCTAAAATCTAATATTTCATTATAAAAAAATAAAAAACAAAAGATATAGTAACAATTACAATCCTGCAATCCAAGGTGGTGGCTGTGAATAAGTCACACAAAAGGACAAATTCAGTAATTTCACACACACGGTATTAACCTTAACCCTATCCAAACCCACCCACCCTAAAACAGTAAAACCCACTACAAGTCTACAACCAACCGCTAAGGTTCCGGAAGGTGGAGGCGCCACCACTTCACCACCACCGGAAAGCACTCAAATTACCGAAACACCCTTCACAAAGCCACAGATGCAAAACCCAGTATGGCGAGTAACACCCACTAAGGTATATTCCTTTTTGGGTCCGCCATTTCTCGATCATCCTTGGTCGAAACTCATCATTCAGTCTACCAGGAGGCTTAGCAGAAGGAGCAGGAAGGGGGAGAGAGACAGTGGGCGGTCAGGGCAACGCCTTGTTCTTCTATGAATACAACGTATTCCTCTACCGATGACAATGGTGCTCTTTGCGCTTTCAAGCCGAGTGAGTCCACGTTTTTGGCTTCTCTTATGCCTAAGAAGGAGATTGCTGCTGATCGATTCGCCATGGCGCATCCTAGAGTACGATGGCCGTGGGGTTGTTATGGCTATTTTTGGTAATTTAATATTTTCTTTTGGGTGGTTTGGGGCCCGTTTGGGTGATGAGGAAGTGATGGGAAATGGGAAAAGATTTCTGGGTTTATGGGAAGTGGGAAAGGGACACTAGGTGGGATATGGGTGTTATCATTTTTTCTTTTTTGGGGGTCTGTTTCTGTTTGGGTCCTGAGAATGTGGTGGAAAATGAAAGATAATTTTTTTGGGGGTTTTATGTTGTTTTGGTTAAGCTATCAGACGTAAACCTTCAGCCTTTTTCATGGTGTCTTGAAAATGTTGTTCATGCTAAAACTTAGGAGTCGAATGTTGGAGGTGCTTATCTCTTGAGTTGTGCTGGATTGTATATCTGATCTTAAAGTGTTGTTTTTCCCCAGATTCTGGTATAGACCCAGTGGCAAACCGAAGATCCTTGATGTTCTGGATTGGTATTTTAAAACTACATGATCATAGAATCCATGGTTTTTAGAACTTATCCTTAGTTAAGGTATTCTTACAACAATATTTCAGAGTAATTTTTCCTTTCCAGCACTGGCAATGGAGATATTGATACCTTGGGTCCTTGACTCTGGTGAAGGTTGATTCAGACGGTTGTCTTCGTGGAGAATCCACCCGTATCATAACTTTGAGCATGAAAATAAGCCTGAAACTTGTTTATCTGTCTGATCTTTCCAAATTTTCAAATGTACACATTAATAAAAGTGTTGATTCTAATGCAATTAATAATTTTCTGAATTATTATTTATTAAAAAGATTATTATTTTTGTATGTTTCTCACACCCACATTCTCTGCTTTTATCTTAAAATTTGTGATAGGGGCATCTCTGGTTGTAAATTCTTTGTGGAAGAACCCTTATGGGGAATGGCATGCGGGTTATAAATTCGTTTATGAGCCTTTTACAGAGACATTGACTTCCCATTTGAAAGTAAGCATTATAATCATGAACTCATGACTGATTGATTCAATATTTTGGACTGGGATCGCCTCATTTCTAGCTTCTCATCTCTTCCCCTTAATTATTTTGTGACAGAAAGAAAGGAGGAAAAAGTGGGATGAAAGGCATCAGGAATCAATAGCTGAGGGTATAAACCTTCTTGATGAATTTGATAAGGTTTTAGATAATTCTGTTTCTTAATTTGTTGCATGTTGCATTTTTTACTGAACCACCTATTTCGTATTGGACTAAGTTCTGTTGTTAAGTAGTCAGCATAATTAGACCTGCAAATTATTTTCTTTAATAAAAATCATTCAATTCTCTATGTAATATTAATATTTTCACTCCCCCTTTGTCTAGGGAATTTTACTTTTTGTGTCTCTCTGCATTCATATCCATTTGGAGATGTTAATTTTTATCCAATTTCCACAAAAAAGAAAAGTCTGTGATGTGGAATGGAGACAGTTAAGTATGCTAACTGCATCAAATACTAAAAGATCGTTGATAAAAGATCACAAATAGTTTATTTACAAGCTCAAGCTGTCCTCAGGGCGTCTCCATAGTATATTGCTGACACGGTCTTGTTTCAGTACACTTGCATTTCCTGCACCATGATCATCACCAGCTGTTATAACTTCTTGTAAATTGCCTGGTCCAGAAACGCATTAAAGTGGAGGATGCATAGTTGAAAAGGGCTTGTGAAGACCCTCCAAAACAGGGTTGACTGCCCTTCGGAAACAGGCTGAAGTGAGCTTGGAGTGTTTTGGATTACTTTTCTCTTCTAGTCCTCTTGACCATTTTATTGTTTCAATTCCAAGTAACCATGTTTGTATGTTTTAGAGCTATGATGACAAAGGACCTATTATAGATGCTGCTGTCTGGAATGATAGAGAACTATGGAGGAACTTTCTGATTTTGTACCCCTAACTAATTATAGGATTGAAAGAAAGTTTGCCATATTTAGCAAACTAGATGCTTGCTCATTTGTCGATTATGTATATGATCAAGGCAATATCTTGAGTGTTGTCGCTGATAGCTCCCCCCATGGTACTCATGTTGCTGGTATTGCTATATACAACTTTTCACCCAAAGGTAATATGCCATTACCATTTGAAAATAACATACTCTCTTTGTGCATTTGAAATATAACATTCTACAAGAGCCATTGTTGAATGGAATTGCACCCAAAGGTAATACTTTCACCATACTTTTCTTCTTGTTTGTCTTTATGCTTTGCCTCTTGCTTAGCTAAGTTATGTTTCGAGCGCTCAAGGCATTGGCTATGTGATATGTATAATTATTTTTATTGATGAACTTCCATTCTAGAATTAATTTGCTATAGAATTTACTTTGATGATGGTTATTGTGCTTTTTATTTACAACACAAGTGTGATCTCATCCACATGAGTAAAGGAGAACCTACAAAGTTGCATGGCTATGAACGATTTGTTGACCTTGTTAATGAAGTATGAATTTCAAAACTTGATATTTGATTGTTGACATGACAATTTACAAATTCTTCTCTTTCATTAATTTTTCATGTTGTCTCTATTAAGTCATGGTGGCAATGTTTATTAGAAATTAGGGGGTAACAGTGGCCTCACTTGGTGGCACCACTTAAAGCATTACAAGTGTTGGTGCATATGTTTTTCTTGCAATGGTTGCAGGAGCCCTGTTGTAATCCGTGCAACTATTAATGGCGAAAAATAGAAAAATGGGAAAGAAAAACACGGAGATTTAATGTGGTTCGGCTAATTGTCTACGTCCACAGGAACAGGGAAAGAAGATTTTTATTATGTTAAAATTAGGGTTACATAAAAAAGGTATTTATACTAACCCTTAGGAACGAAATTTCAAAAATACCCTTGAATCGTAAAGCGAGGGGCAACGCCCTGCCAACCTATCGTTCGCCCCATAACAAAAGAAGTACAAGCCTGAATGACAAATGTCGTTACTCTGTTCCGCTCTGGCATTTTGCCCATTTTTCTCCATGTCTTTTTGCTCAAATATGAGTCACATACTACAAGAAACCCATTGCCTAGTTGAACCTTAATTAATGTATAGTTTATATATAAATTATAAATGCTTAATGAGTAATATATATTTGGTGGTCATCATGCCACACTCATCAACATAAGTTCATCGCTTCAAAATATGTGAATTTTTTCTTATTTTATCCCTTTATTTTCAATATTTTTAAAGCATAAGACAAAACATTTTCAGTCTCTTTACGTGCTTTCAATATTTTTAATAATTTCAGGGTACCACCGTAATAACTCAACTCAAACTCAACCATATGCAACCAATCACTGAGGGACATTGTCACAATATCACCATCTCTACAAACACTCGGATTATTAAAACGGCCATGACAAATACTCATGATATACTCAAATTAACTAATGAATTATTTAGAAGTGAAGTTTGACTTTTTATCTTTTTTTTAACTACTTATTTGTTTTAATCATCTTTTAGGAACAATCCATTTACTAATAATAATAACTATTATTATTGTAAATTATTAATGAATTAATTATATTTGCAAACTTATTTTCATCCTAAATTTTTATATGACATTTGAATTTTATATGTAAATATATAATCAAAATAGAAATTTTGTATGATATGTGCTATGATTTTCAAAAAGAAAAAAAAAATCTTAAATAGTTGTATAATATATTTTGCACAAAAGGACTTCGTTTTATATTAAAATAATATAATATTTAAATAGGTTATTTAAATGGGCTATAGGCAAATTTACAATACGATGCTTTTCAAGCCACATTCAAAATGCTATTGCAAAATAAACAACTTCAAATCTCGACTTTTTTTTAATAACAGATTATCAATTGGCAAATATTTAGCTTTTATCATTCAACAATAAGGATTTTAGCATTTAATTTTTAGTTTTATCTAACACCATTGTAGTTAATATTTTGACCACCTATTTATTTATTTATTTGTTTTTCAAGAAGTAAGAGAACTCTTCAAAGATTGATTGTATTCTCAAGAAATTTAGTACCTATAACAAAATTAGGTATATTTTATAGAAATCCATCTAGGAATGATTTAATAAAAGTTTAAAATTGATTTCCACTTTCCAACGACTTTGTTCTAGACCACTTAAGAATAATCTTAATCTAAAAAAAACAAATTTAAAAAAAATAAAAGATAACAAAGTGTCTTTGTGTTGGATTGTGAAGTTTGAATCAATTTTATTGTGCTATGTAAGGGATGTTGGGATCAAGATAATTTTTATTTATTTACTGAATGATGAATTTGCCCTTATTGTATATTTAACCCTTTTATGATTTAAAGTTTCATTTTTAGAGAAAAAAAATTAGAGTATGATTGTAATTAAAAGGAAAATGGGAGAGCCTTCATCATTGTAACTTTTTCTTTGTTGCTTGATTGGTGTTATTCTTAAGTGTTGATGCACTCCATAGACGATGGAACTATTGATTGTCAAACTATGTTAAAAATCTTGTCTTTTTATTATTGTTGTTCATGTGTATGATTTGGTTAACACTTTGATCAACTTAGTTTATAGTTAAAAAAGATATTTATTATGAAAGAAGCAAAAGATCAACTTTGGATCATACAAAGGTGAGCCTAAATAAATATGATTTATTTTAGAAATTACGATTTAGATAGAAAAAGTTTTCAAATAGCTATTGGTCTTTGGTTTTATAATTAAGTTATAGATGGTTAATGAGCAATATATTAATCAAATAGGTTAAGTTGAAGTGAATCATATTGAAACGAAAAAAATTTATGTTACGAAAAATATTAAGATTCATATTTTAAATCACACAAAACATATCAATGATCTGGCATAAACTTGGCACATATCTAAAAGCACCCACAAAAAAATTTTAATTTAATTTTATCATGCAAGCCGTTAGAGAGCTATAAAACTTTGCAAGTTAAGGGAAGTCTTTTTCATCTTTAAAATTAATTAAATACAAGTCTTGAACATAGTTGGTGGCCCGGTTTTATGAACTTCTATGTTTTCTTTTTTCTTTGTTTTCTTTTTTTCAATGAGAGGATAGGATCTTTCTAATAATGAATTTGGTAATCAATCTAAACTATGCTCCTACTTTCCTTTAGTTAGAGATAATGGTAAAGGGTAATATTTTTTTTTTTTTTAGAGATGTTACATCCAATCTTAGTCAAGCCAAGAATATGATATAGATATATTTTACTCATTTTTAATATGTACCATCAAAACCTTATAAACAATGATAAAAGAAAAAGATATGAGGCCGACCCTCAATTGAGATAATATAATTCTATTGTAGTGGCTTTTCCAATAGAACAAGGAAAAGTATGTAAAGAGAATTAATTACAATCAAAACCATATACATCCAATCTTAATGAAGCTAAAAATATAATATAGATATTTTTTACTCATTTTTAATATGTACCATCAAAACCTTATAAATAATGATAAAAAAAAAAAAGATATGAAGCCGACCCTCAATCAAGGTAATAAAATTCCATGTTAGTGATTTCTTTAATATAACAAGGAAAAGTATGTAAAGAGAATTGATCTTAATCAAAACCTTATACATTTAATCTTGATCAAGCTAAAAATATAATATAGATATTTTTTTACTCATTTTTAATACGTATCATCAAAACATTATAAACAATGATAAAAGAAAAAGAAAGATACGAGGTTGGCCTCAATTGTGGTAATGAAATTCCATGGTAGTGGTTTTTCCAATAGAACAAGGAAAAGTATGTAAATAGAATAATCTTAATCAAAACTTTACACATCTCATCTTAATCAAGCCAAGAATAAAATATAGATTTTTTTACTTATTTTTAATATGTACCATCAAAACCTTATAAACAATGATAAAAGAAAAAGAAAGATATGAGGCCGATCCTCAATTGAGATAATGAAATATTAATCTTAATCAAAACCTTATACATCCCATCTTAATCATGCCAAGAATATAATATAGGTTTTTTTTTACTCATTTTTAATACATATCATCAAAACCTTATAAACAATGATAAAAGAAAAAGAAAGATATGAGGTTAGCCCTCAATTGAGATAATAAAATTCCATGGTAGTAGCTTTTCTAATAGAATGTATGGATTGCTTTTCTATAGTAGTAGTTTTTCCAATAAAATTCCATGGTAATAAAATCAATTTGCAAATATATGGATTGTTTTTGCTCATTTTTAATTAATATGAAATTCACTATACATGTATATTATACTCTAACATAACCTTATTAAATATAGTAAAGAAAAATATTATCCCTAAATTTGGGCAATCAACTTTATGCTTGTGAGCTTTTTAATAGAAAAAGAAAAAAAGAAAAAGAAAAAAAAAAGTCACAAGTTTAATGCAATATTTTTAATAATAGCTAATACCATCACAAACTATATATCATGATCACAATGCTTTGATTTAAATATAAATGGGTTGAATAAATAAGAAAGATTTAGATTAACCAATTTTCTCTTAGAAAGTATTTCATTCAAAACTCTTTTGATTATCAAAATATTTATTGATATAAGAAGATTTAAATCAAAAGTTTCAAATTGTTTTAGTACATAAAATGCTTTTATTATTCTTATGCCCCACTTTTAGTAATGGAATTATAAATTTTGGTGTGGGATGTGATACAACTATTTTTAAATATTCCTAATTAATTAGGTTGAGTTAGAACTTGTTTCTTTTTATTCTTTTGAATTATAGTTTACAACTTAGTAATTATGAGAATGAATAACTTTAAATAATAAACCAACAACTTATATGCGAGTTATATTTCAAAGAGCCATGGAGGCAATAAATTTTCTTTTTGGTGGGGGTGGGCGGTGACAAAAATAATATATTATATTCACCATTTATAAATTGTAAAGTTGTTAATGATATTTATTATTATTCAAAACAATTATATTTTGATTTTCATTTTTCTAAACTTTGTTAATTATTTAAGGAGATTTATTTTTTCCCAAAATTTGAGGGAATACAAAAGAGGATTTAAATATAAAATAAACATATGGGCACATGAATAATTTGTTTTTATAAAAACATTTTGGATGTCTAGAATAGTGCTTAAATTGTACATCGTAGAAGACTAAATTGAATCTATTATTTGGAAAAGTGTTTTAGGTTCAAACAAAATTTATTTCATACATTTAAAAAGCCAATAATAATTTCCAAGCATTGAATCTCTAAGTGATTGGATTCTAATTTACAAGCTCTCTCATTTTTTAATGCATTCAAGGACATAATACCACCCCTCAATGAGTCTCCATAGCCGGCTGCCACCATCCCCATGTTCTCCCATTAAAAAAAAAAAAAAATTGTTTTTAATAATATAACATCACCATTCTTAAATTCTCATAGCCGTCTACCACTATTCTCATATTCTCATTATTAAGTTCAAGCACTGAGGCTTCTTAAGACCATGAATTCTCATTGAAAAATAATCCATTCATGCAAGCTCCATCCACTTTCCATAATTAAGAATTCAAGAACCAAACATGTTTAACTAACCATGAATGCCATATAAAAACTACACCATTATTTTATTTTATTACATGACCACTTATTTGCATTAACTTTCATCTACAAATCTCCATTAACAATTTTCAAATTCAACCTTGAATTTCAGCCTCATTACTCACAAGTATACATCCACAATTTAATTTATTCATGATCCATTAAATTTTAACCATGTCAACCTCCATTTGTGTAACCACAATTCAACCACATTTCCACCAATATTGCAGCCAAGAACATATCTCCCTATGGCCGGCTATGCTTGCATCTTTACAACTCAATTTTTGTTTTTAAATTCAATAATAATCCAAATCAACTGAATATTAAACATCATGGAGAGCAAAAATTAAATTAAATTTCAGCCACAAACATATCTCTCTATGGCCGTTTATCTCTGCATCATCATGTCTTTTTGTTTTTTTAAATTAAACAAAGTAATTTTAAGGCCGACCACCATCCATTTCATTTCCATTTCATTCGTAAAAAATAGGAAAAATAATAATTTTGAATAATAAAAAATATTTTATTTGTTTTAAAATTTTAATTAAATCATAATATATTATTAATATTCAATGGTTAGTCTTATTTTTTTTTTTTGCCAATAATATTTAATTATGATTATTTTTTATCTTTGAAAATTTTAAAATAAAATCTATATATTTTAAGGGTAAATAAATCGTAACGTGCATGGAGTTGATGCAATTGTCTAAATAATTGATATTTTGTTGAGTGTGGGAGACAAATGGGTTGATAAATTGTTAATATTAATTTCTACCTTGGAATGATTTCAACTCATCCACCATTGATGGCAATCTCTAGAGTAATCATTGTGTTTCCCTTGCTTTGCTTTCTCTCCTCAACCATCTCAATTCTATGTGACCCATACCCCTTGGTTTGCAATGAAACTGAGAAACATGCCCTTTTAAGCTTCAAACATGCTCTCTTTGATCCTGAACACAACCTCTCATCTTGGTCTGCTCAGGAAGACTGTTGTGGATGGAATGGAGTCCGCTGCCATAACATCACTGGTAGAGTTGTTGACCTCGACCTCTTTGATTTTGGATTGGTTGGCAAGGTTAGTCCTGCTTTGTTCCAATTAGAATTTTTGAATTACTTGGACTTGAGCTGGAATGATTTTGGAGGTACTCCTATTCCAAGTTTCTTGGGTTCCATGCAGAGTTTAACATACCTCGACCTCTCATTTGCTTCATTTGGTGGACTAATCCCTCTTGAGCTTGGAAATCTTTCCAACCTTCTTCACCTTGGTCTAGGAGGTGCTGATTCCTCCTACGAGCCACAACTTTATGCTGAGAACCTTCGTTGGATTTCTCATCTTTCTTCTTTGAAACTCCTATTTATGAATGAGGTTGACCTTCATAGGGAAGTTCAATGGGTTGAATCTATATCTATGTTATCTTCCATTTCCGAGTTGTTCTTGGAGGATTGTGAACTTGATAACATGAGTCCATCTCTTGAGTATGTCAATTTTACATCTCTCACAGTCCTTTCTCTTCATGGGAATCATTTCAATCATGAGTTACCCAATTGGCTATCTAATCTCACTGCTAGTCTTTTACAACTCGATCTAAGTGGCAATTGTCTAAAGGGTCATATACCCAGGACCATTATAGAGTTACGTTACTTAAATGTTTTATATTTGTCAAGCAATCAACTAACATGGCAAATACCAGAGTATTTAGGGCAACTCAAACATCTAGAAGATCTTTCACTTGGATATAATTCCTTTGTTGGTCCAATTCCTTCATCTCTAGGAAACTTATCATCCTTGATCTCCTTATCTCTGTACGGAAATAAGTTAAACGGAACTCTTCCAAGCAGTTTGTGGCTTCTTTCAAATTTAGAGACTTTAATGATAGGAAATAACTCTTTAGCAGACACAATATCAGAAGTGCATTTTGACAAACTCTCAAAATTGAAGTACTTAGACATGTCCTCAACATCTCTAACTTTCAAAGTCAACTCCAATTGGGTCCCCCCTTTTCAACTTGAAGCCATGTGGATGAGTTCCTGCCAGATGAGCCCCAAGTTTCCTACATGGCTACAAACTCAAACATTTCTTCGGAATCTGGACATTTCCAAGTCAGGAATTGTGGACATAGCTCCAACATGGTTCTGGAAGTGGGCTTCACATCTTCAATGGATCGATCTCTCTGATAACCAGATATCCGGGGATTTATCTGGAGTTTGGCTTAACAATATTCTTATCCATTTGAACTCTAATTGCTTCACCGGTCTGTTACCTGCATTGTCTCCAAATGTTACTGTATTGAACATGGCCAACAATTCGTTTTCGGGACCAATTTCCCATTTCTTGTGCCAAAAGTTGAACGGAAGAAGTAAATTGGAGGCGCTGGACTTGTCAAATAATGATTTATCTGGAGAGCTTCCTCTATGTTGGAAGTCTTGGCAGTCTCTGACTCATGTAAACTTGGGAAACAACAACTTTTCGGGTAAAATTCCTGACTCCATAGGCTCTTTATTTTCACTCAAAGCATTGCACCTGCAGAATAATGGCTTATCTGGAAGTATACCCTCGTCCTTGCGAGACTGCACATCTTTGGGTCTCCTGGATTTAAGTGGTAATAAACTTTTGGGAAATGTACCAAATTGGATAGGAGAATTGGCAGCTTTAAAAGTTCTCTGTTTAAGATCCAACAAATTCATTGCCGAAATTCCTTCACAAATCTGCCAACTTTCTTCTCTTATAGTATTGGATGTTTCAGATAATGAGTTGTCTGGAATTATACCCAAGTGTTTGAATAATTTCAGTTTGATGGCCGCAATAGAGACTCCAGATGACCTGTTTACTGATTTAGAACATTCCAGTTATGAATTGGAGGGTCTTGTGTTGATGACAGTTGGAAGAGAACTTGAGTACAAAGGGATTCTTAAATATGTTCGAATGGTAGACCTGTCAAGTAATAATTTTTCTGGATCAATCCCTACTGAATTATCACAACTTTTTGGACTACGGTTCTTAAACGTGTCTAAAAATCATTTGATGGGAAGGATACCGGAGAAAATTGGAAGAATGACATCTTTACTATCTCTTGATCTCTCCACAAACCATCTTTCAGGTGAAATTCCTCAAAGCTTGGCCGATTTAACATTTCTTAATCGCTTGAACCTATCACACAATCAATTTCGGGGAAGAATTCCTTTAAGCACACAGCTTCAGAGCTTTGATGCATTTAGCTACATTGGCAATGCCCAACTTTGCGGAGCCCCTCTTACAAAAAACTGCACAGAAGATGATGAATCTCAAGGTATGGACACCATTGATGAAAATGAAGAAGGTTCTGAAATGCGATGGTTCTACATTAGCATGGGACTTGGGTTCATTGTAGGCTTTTGGGGAGTCTGTGGTGCTCTTTTATTCAAGGAAAATTGGAGGTATGCTTATTTCCAGTTTCTTTATGACATTAGAGACTGGGTATATGTGGCCGTAGCGATAAGGTTGAATTGGTTCCACGACAATTTGAGGAGGCTGTTGGTAAGTGAAACACTTCATTGATCATCTTCCATGAATTTTTGCTTCAGTTAATATTTTTAAGTTTGATCGGTTATTTTTAATATTTCAGTTTATACTTTCTTATTCATTTTATCTTATATGTTTAATGAATTTGTTTCAACTTTTATTGAGAATTTGAATAATTTTTTCAAGATTTAGAACCAAAGCTTAATTATTGAAGGTCCTTAACAAGTCTACTTAATTGCCTAAAAATGATTTGAGAATACTTGTTTTCAATTTGCCTAAAAAAGTCTTTAGGTTTATTTTTTTATTTTTTATTTTATCTCTATTGACATGGAATTTGATTGACAAGTTCATCATAATGAAACTATCATAGACATTAGAGAAGAGAAGAGAATTGATGGTGAATTTTAACAATATCAAAAACAATTTCAAATGGAGACCTTTCTAGGCTTTTGATTTGTCATTTGATTAGCATAATAATTTATTGAAATGATTATTATTATTCTTTTTTTAGACCCAAAAAATAAATGAATAATAAACTAGACGTTCTCAATCTAGCTTCCTTAACATGTATGAAAGCATGATTTTGCATATGGTTAAGGATAAGATATTTTAAAATAAAGTAGCAAAAAGTAGTAATGTGGGAAAAAATATATATATACATGATGTTATATGGTTTAGTATAAATGATGCTCAAGAAATGTAATGACACAGGAAAAACAGGAAGATTAAAGAAGGGAAACATCAACCGTTTGGATGATCTCGTTTTCAACTCAACTTGAAGCTCATGAAGGTCCCTCTTAATATAGTTTTCATAATACTTTCTTTTACTTATTGTATTAATAGCAACATATAAGAGAAAGTAGTTACTTTGTGTGGATTATATTTTTATATTTATGTAGTTGGATGAGTCTTTATTGAATCATACTCTTAAGCGAATTTCACATATTATGATTTAATACTTCATTAACTCTTTTTTCCTTCTTTTTTTTGCATATTTAAATGCTTATTATTTGTTTCTTTATAAAAAACACTTGTTAGTATTAACTCCTATGTTATTTTTTCATGAAGAGACTTTTAGGTAATGTGTGTTTCTTATTGTAGACTAAAAATATTTGGTGAAAAAAAGAATATAATATAACACAATAAGAAATCTAGTACATTGTAAAGGATCCTAACTAAATATATCATTACCTCATTAAAAATCAACACACATGATTTTGAAAATTGTTTTTAAAACTTATTTTTTAAGTGGAAAAGTGAATAAAAAAGAAAGAGTTTTTTTGGTATTTTTTAAAATAAGGGTGGTTGATAAATTGTTTTTAAGAATAATTTTTAAAGAAAACAAAAATAAAAAAAACTCAATTATTTAGATAAATAAATTTTTAAAAATAATTTTTAAATTAAAATATAAGTATTTATTGGTAAAATATGAATAATAATAATAGTATATTAAAATAATAAATTATATTTTAATTAAAAAATGATACTATTTTAGCGTATATTATAACATGTGCATATTAACATTTTTATAAAAATATAATTGATTTTTTTTAAAAATAAATTATAATAATTTAAAACAGAAAATGATTAATTTTAATTTTTAATATATTAAGTTTTTCATTATATAATTTTTAATACTCAATTACAGTTACAGTATTTTGAATTGGTTATTCAATGTTTAATTAATTGGATCAATTTTTTAATTCTAAATTATTTTTAAAAAATAAAAAATTCATTAAAGAATTTACATAATTAAATTTTGTTTAATTATGTTTCACTTGATTTTAAATCTATTTATCTAGTAAGATACAAAAAAAAATTATAGTTTTTCTATAGAGGAGGAATAGTTCAATCATGACTCGCTATAAACCTACTATTTTGTGGTACTAATTGGATCTATTTTTTAATCCAATTTAATTTTAGAAATTACTAAACTTATTATTTTAAAACCTATGTTCATAGCAAGACTTAGTTTAGTTTGCCTAAAATGGTGCAGGGCCTAACAGATAGAAAGATGAATTGGCACATTGGAAATTGGAAAATAAAAATGGCAAGTGGCTGGGCCCATTTGCCGGTCCAGAAGTTCAACGGATTGACCAGACTGTAAAAGGAAGTGGGCAAATTACGATGGGTGACCTTTAAATTCACTCTGAGGCCCATTTAGATTAGCCAAGCTATTTGTCTTTTATTTTTTTGTTTTTTAAATTTATGTTTTATGAGACTTTTTATATTTTATTTATGAAATTTTATTTTAAAAAAGCTTATGATTCAGAAAGGAATTTAATTAATAGTCTTTTTATATTTTCAATATTTCATTTGAGGAGGCTGTTGATTTGATTATGTTTTTTTATACTTCGTTTTTAAAAGTTGTTTTTAAGTTAAAGAACAAAAAATGATTTTTCAGTGTTTTATAAAAATAAAAATGTTTTTAAAAACAGTTTTTAAAATAAAAACAAAAAACTTGTTTAGATAGGTTGTTTTTAAGGATAATTTTCCTATTTTGATTTTATAAAAATATTGTAAATTCAAGGTATATAATATTAATTAAATTTAGTTCAAATCTTATTAAAAATAAAACTAGTTTTGTAATTACACACAATTAAAAAATTAAATAGTGTTTAATAAAACACAAATAGTGATTGTATAATAAAATCATAAATTATATTTTTTTATAAAAAAAATATACTATTTTATTATATGTTAGATACATAAAAATATTAACATCTTTGTAATTTTTTTTAAACAAATAATAATAACTTAAAATACTAATTGTTAATAATATTTTATTTAAAATGAATAACAAATAAGGTTTAAGTTTTTAAACATACAAACGAGCCAAGTGTTTTATTACATGCACACATTTAGTATTCAATTATGAATATTATATTTTAAAATGTTTTGATTTAATTTGTAATTAATTATATTGATTTTTTGAATTTCAAATTATTCTTAATTCTTAATTTATAATATATCAGTTTTGATCTTTTTTTGGTAATGAGATCCATTTTAAAATTATTTTTTAAAATTGTTAAACCCATTAATAAATTCAATACAAAATGTAGCTTAATTTAAAATTTTATAAAAATATAATCATGTGCAAAAAAAAAAAATAGAGTTATTATGAACCAATTCTTATCCATAAATTTATTGTATTGATTGATATATTATTTGAGTTTTAAATTATTTTTAAAAATTACTAAACTTTCTAATTATTCCAATGCCTTAAGTTTTGTACGTTGAATTTGAAGTTCATTTGCATATTGAAAAGAAATTAGAAAATAATGATTCTATATAGAAGAGAAACAATAGAGTTGTTTTATATTGATTTTTGTTTATAAATTTGTAGTATTAATTGTATTATTATTTGAATTTTAAGTTATTTTTAAAAATTATTAAACTCGTACATAAATCCAACGCATTAAGTGTTGCCTAATTTGAAGTTTATTTACCTAGTGAAAAAGTTTGTAAAAATATGATATATGTAAAAAAGAAACTAACCAAGACATTTAAAATGATTTTTAGTCTATGACTTTCTAATATTATTGAGTTTCATAATTTTTTAGTACTAAGTAAATCGGTTATAAATTTCAAATTATTTTTTAAAAGTATAAATTTTATATATCAAACATAACTTGATTTGATATTTAATTGCTTAATGCAAAATTATAGAGAAATTAAAAGAAATTGTAATTTAGAGGAAAATCATATTTGAAGATTATCATATCAGATCATGGAGAGAGAAAAATAATTAAACCATGTTTAATTTTATTTTATTTATTTTTTTAATTTCTATGTGTTTTCCTTTTGTTTCTAAAAAGAGGTAAAAAAAAACTTCTACTTGTGTCTTTTTTTTTTAAAAAAAGAAAAAAGAAAAATTGTTATCTATTTTACTTTATTTTAAAAATAAAAAATAAAAAGCAAAGATCAATAACCAAATGATATTATGAATTTTCAACTATTTTTCTATCTAACAAACTTTTGAATATTAATATTATTAGGATTTCCAACTTCAAATTCTATTCAATATATTGAAGAGGCAACCCTTGCTTCTTAGTTGGTATGATCAAAGGTATTGAAAAAAATAAGGAAAAAATGAGGAGAAAAAAAAAACCAAAATCCTCTTATTTGATTTGTTAAAAAATTCAAAATGGAAATGAAATATAATGAAACTTAGTTTAATTTTTATTATTATTCAATATAAAAGAAAAACAAAGAAAATTAGATATAACCAAAATTAATTAGAAACTTATATATTTTCAAATTATTTAATTTCTATATAATTGAAAGGTTAAATTCCTCCCAATAAAAGTCCAAATGCTCTACTCCCTTAAAAGAAAAAATGAAGTTCGTATAAAGAAAGAACATCTAGCATTAATCAGCTTTGGATTGTATCATTATAAACATAATGCGTAAGAAAACTCCCAACTAGGGAAAATTGGATATGAATTAAAAAATTCCCTGACTGAAAAATAATTGAATGGCTTCATATGAATGTTGGTACAATTTAAATAAGAAGTGGCATCAATCAGCTCTGCATGTTATCCAATATGGGAAATTTTGCAATTCTTTTATACTCCAAGTTGAATATAAAAAAATGAAAAGGCCCCCCAAAGTAATTGTAGTAATTAAAAAAATCGTTATAAAAGTATATAGAATTTGACTTACATCCTATAGAAGTTGAAGCCAAGACGGAGATGGAATGATTGTTTCCCAAGAACAAAGTGACATCTCCCAAGCTCTCTACTTCAATCCACTCACAATTCCCACCACAATCCACCAACTTGTAAATCTTAAATTCCTTAGTGATATCATCCTCATCTAATTTCCTTATAACCCGTAATAAATGTTTTTTCCTTCTCCACGGAATTCCATTAAATAAGTCCTTCTACGGCAGTTAAGGGGTTGCCTTGTATCCCTTAGAGTAAGCTTCTTGACTATCAAACCACTCCTGACATCAATTGATAAAGTTTCACCTTCAGGATGGATAGCAAATAATAGTCCTTTGTTGTAAACAATATCGCAGAAATAATGAAGTCCTTCGTTATCACCATACTCAGAATCACAGTTCATTTTTTCAATGTAAGTCCACTTCTTGTCACTTGATTTAATGAATGTTAACCTTCCTTTCAAACCATTTTTTTTTATAGATAAAATGATGTCTATTAAACGAGAACAAGAAGCACAAAAAACAGTGCCCTCAAAGCATATAGGGAGTATACAAAAATAACCCAAAGTTGCAATCCAATGGGGAAATGATAGAAACACACCATCTTCCCTTACTTAGAGTTTAACTAATCTAAGAAACTTACAAGAGAAGAAGGGCTCAAAACTATAGACACTATAACCCAAAACCAAAGATTACATACAAAAGAATATTTAAGTCTTTGAAGCAAAAGCTCTTCATTCCCAAAAGCTAACAAATTTCTTTTTTTCTAGACTAACCAAAATATACATAAGGGGGTCATTTGCCAAGCCTTTTTACGAGCTTTCCCCACAAACGCTCCATGTCATCCAATTAAGAAGAGTTTTCTTCATTGCACATGAGATAATCCAAGCCACGCCAAATAGAGAGAAAAGAAGATTCCACATAACCCGCGTTTTTACACAATGAAGTAAAAGGTGATCTACCGTCTCTACTTCAAAGAGGCATAAAAAACACCTATTTGTCAATGAGTACCCCCTCCTTTGAAGTTGCTCCAAAGTTAAGACTTTACCGCAAAAAGCCTCCCAATAAGACTTTGAAGGTGATCCACCTTCCTTTCATACCATACAAGACCATCAATACATATTCATCCGGATTAGTATTTGAAAACCGAGATAGTTCACCGTAGAATATAGGATAATATGAACTTTCATTTTCACTTTCACTTTCCTTTTCTTGTCCTTCCATATCTTCAACCTTCATCATAGAGTAGTAGCTTTTGGAAGACCTCTTTAACCTTTTGTTTTCACTTTCCCTCTCATCTCCTTGTTCTTCAACATCTTCTCATTCCATTTCATCCTCCTCTTGAATATGTACATGTGTAATTTCTCTCTCATCATATTCTTTCAGCAGTCGTTTTTCAAATGCTAATCTTTTAAGGGAGAGGAAGCGGAATGATTTTACGAGAGAAAGGGTTAAATAGGCTTACCTCAAAAGCATCATCAATAATGATCAACCATCCACGAGAAGATCCACAATATGTTACGTTACGAGGCAGCCTTAACTCGAATTCACCGAGCCTTTTCTGGGTGATCACGCTGTATAAAAACCGCCTTTCTTTGGAGTTATCCTTGGGAACCATGAGAAATGGCAATTGTTGGTGGTGAAGATGATTAGGTTGCTGGAAATTCTCCAAAGCTACAGATCGCCAGTGGGTGTAGATGGCACTGAACCGGATACAGTCTGAAATGGGGACTAAATGATCTAAAATTGAATCAAGCAGATTGTTTGGGAGTGATCCCCAATCTGAGACAAAATTTAGCGTCATAGCTTCCTTCCCAGCCATCAACATGAAGATTATACTATACCAATCAAACGACAAAACCCTAGTTCTTTACTCCTCCCAAAATGGAAGTAAATAAAGTTAATGGCATCAAAAGTTATCGTGAAGCTTAATAAAATTTGATAAAATTAGACATGTAGTGTTACTGAACTATCTAAATAATTTTTCATTTTGTTGGCTCTTGAATTTTATGCACCACAAAACCTTTACTAAGAACCCATCATACTATGTGGTACATTTCTCAAGCATAAGACAAGTTTAAAATTTTTATACTTGTCATCAACTAAGCTATCAAAAAAAATACAAGTGTTTGGAACTCGAACATCTAGAGCGTATATCACTTGGAGCAATTCCTTTGATGGTCTAATTCCTTCATCTCTAAGAGACTTGCCTACTTCACATGAGTTTGAAAATTGTTTTTAAAACTTATTTTTAAGTTGAAAAGTAAAAAAAAAAAATAGTTTTTTGGTATTTCTTTTTTAAATAAGGGTGGTTTAAAGGAAAAAGAGGTAAAAAAACTCAATCATTTAGATAAATAAATTTTAATTATTTTAAAAATAATTTTTTATTGTTATTTTATAAAAATTAAAATTGTATTTTCAATTTATGTATAAAATTAATTAAGTTTAATTCAAGCCTTAATAAAAATAATTTAAAAATTAAATAAATTAAAAGATAAATATTTTTTTAGTAAAATAAGAATAATAAATATTTTATCGTAAAATATGGATAATAATAGTATATTCAAATAATAAATTATATTTTTTTTTATTAAAAATGATACTATTTTAGCATATATTATAACACATGCATATTAACATCTTTATAAAGATATAACTGATTTTTTAAAAATAAATAATAATAATTTAAAATAAAAAAGGATTATTTTTTAATTTTTAATATACAAATAAGTTAAAATTTTAATTATATATATAATTTTAATACTCAATTACAGTTATAATATTTGGATTAGTTTTGTAATTCCAAATTATTTTAAAAAAATAGTAGATTCATTAAAGAATTTAAAGTATTAAGTTTTGTTTAGTTTCACTTGATATTGAATCTATTTATCTAATAAGATAAAAAAATTATAATTTTGCTACAAAGGTTCAATCATGATTCACGCTAAACCTATTATTTTGTTGTGCAAAATGGATCTATTTTTCAGATACAATTTAGTTTTAGAAATTACTAAATTTATTATTTTGAAGTCTATTTATTTAGCCATAAATTCATAAAGAGTAGTTTTGTTCATAGCAAAATAACAAAGTTATTTTGGACTTGGTTTAGTTTATAAGGTTTTTAGTGGTAATAAATTTGTTAAAGAATTCAACGCACGTTCAAAATTTTTTAAAAAATTATGATGCACTGTAGAGAGAAATAACATAGTAATTTTGTACCAATTCTTATTTATAAATTTCTAATATTAATTAGATTAGTATTTAAGTTTGAAATTTTCTTTTGAAAATTGTTAGACATATTAATGAATCTAACACATTAATCTTACTTAATTTAAAGTTTATTTGTTTAGTAAAATAATAATGAAATACAGTAGCAAGGTCATTCAAAAAAAGTTTTAATTATAATGTTTTAATGTTAATTGGATTACTTTTGAGTTCCTTGATTTTCTAGTATTAATTAAATTGATTTTTAAGTTTTAAGTTGTTTTGAAAAATTGTAAGTTCTAGGTATTAAGTGTCAGTTGATTTATAATTTATTTGTCTAATGCACAATTTTTTAGAAGCTCAAGAATTGTTTTTAGAAAAAACATGTATGAATCAAATAGATCATAAATGAAGATTTTGTGTATTGGGTAATATACTATTTTATTTGTTTTTTTTTAATGATTTTTAAAATTATTTATTTTTATTTTTGTTTAAAAATAGTTGTTTTCAGAAAATTATTCTCTATTTTGTACTTTTAAAAACTATTTTTAAAAATATTTGTACAGGAGCCATTGTTGAATAGAGTTGCAGCTGGAGCACAGATGATATCTTGTAAAATTGGAGACTCACGCCTAGGTTCAATGGAAACAGGAACAGGCTTGACCAGAGCATTAATAGCTGCTGTGGAGGTTAGTTCTAGAGTTCCGATGTTCTTATAGCATATCAGCCTAGTTTTCTCTATCAGTGATGGCGGTGAATCGATTCTGTAGAAGTGACCCTTGTAACTTTTCCTCTTGTGGAGGAAATCGAGGACTGTACATTATGTGTCTTCCTATTTATAGTGACTCTCTTTTCCAGCTAATACTTTCACCAAACCCTTCCTGCTGTTTGTCTCTAAGTTATGTTTGGAGCACTTAAAGGCATTGGCTATGTGACATATATAAATATTTTGTTTTGTTTTCTGTAATAAATATTTTAATGACTTTTACTCTTTTATTTAAACTATAATTAAATAAGATCAAATCTTACACACTAGTCCAATCATTTGAGACATGAAAAATGTTTGTACTCAATTTTAGTCCATAAAGTATTAGTACCTAAATTAGGAAAAGAAGATTTGATGACATCGATAGTTTCGATTGAACAAGAAAAATATATCAATCATATAAAAACTAATTATACCTCTTCAATCAATTTGAAATATTATTATCCCTTTTATGAAATCCACATAAAGTTGGTAGATATCAACTTTTATGTGAAATTATGTGAAAGACTTATGATATCATGGATATGAGGCATGCACATGGATTTTTATCATAAAAATATTAATGATAGTTTTACTCTTTTTTCTAAAACTATGATTAAATAAAATCAAATGTTAAACTTGATCAATTGACTTGAGATTCTTTTACTCATTTTTCTAATATGTAAAATATCAACCCTTAAATTAGGCTAACAAACTTCCATGACATTGACTATTTCAATTGAACAAGAAAAAAATGCTACTCATATACAAAATCTAATGTTACTCACATGCAAAATCTAAATATACTACTTCAATCAATTTGAAATATTATTTTCCTTTATATGGATTGCTTTAATCTGTCATGACTTTCTCTCAAGTTTCTATGAGCCCTTTTGTAGTGAGATTATAAGTAAACCAGTGTGTTGTATGAAATAAGTTAAAACCAACCCTAAAGATGGGAAAGTTTGAAAAGTCTTCGATCGAAGGGTCAAGTAATTGCATCAATCAAGTTTGTCTGATTAAAGTAAGTTATGTTCAAGTTCAAATAATGATTATCAGACTTATTAAATATTAATATTGTGAACCAGCATTTTTCACTTATGTTCCTACTCGATGACGAGACTCATTTTTTAAGTGAAAAACTTTATTTTTTTATATAAAAAAATGGAGTTATCACTTATTTAATTTTTTTTAAAAGAGAAAATAAAATAAAAAATAAAACCTTTAAAATGACTCTTTATTTTAGAAAAGCATGTCTTTGAAAACCGAGTCAAAGTTCGGAGGTAAGGTTACTCTTTATGAAAGTACTGGAAGGTAGCACCCCTCAAAGCCCTAAAATGAGTCTCTACTAAATAAATTGGGGTAACTATGAGAATTGATTTGTAAAACCAGTGAATGTCAAATTATAGAGGATGCATCAAAGGTGATAAAAAATACAAAACATATAAAAAAAGACACTCAAACAAGGCATGCATATCAAGTAAAATCAAACAAATGAAAAATGGGAGAAATGTACCTTAATCGCAAATAGAACACTATCATAAAACATAAGAGTTAGCTTAGTAAATAAATCATAGCAAAAGATCCACAATACACACAGCATGCACTCCATTTAAATCAAGAATCAAGAAAGTGATCAAAGCATAACAAAACATACATGTCTATAAAACTAAGTAAATGAGAAAAAGGAAGCATACCTTGATAGCATATAAAGCATTTGCATAAAACCATAGAATTAGCTTAATAATTAAAGCAATAAAATGATTTGGAATAACATGTCAATAGAAGAATATATATATATATATATATATATATATATATATATATATAATAAAACTCATCTCAACATACATAATATATCAACAATAAATTGTAAAAGTCAAAGCAACCTAGAAGCATCAATAAAAAAACAAGTTTTCAATAATTAGGCAGATTAGGGGCATTTAAAAGATAATTCTGAAATAAATACCATGAAAAATTGAGTGCTAAAAGATTCCAATAAAAATTGAGAAATATCATGAAAGAGTCTAGATCATGATATAAAAGTCCAAAGAATTTAATTATGTACCAATTAATATGAGATTAAATCACAATAAAGCTATTACACATAATTTTTAGCAATTGATCAGAATAGAGGAACTTGCAAAATAAATCCTAAAACAAATATGTAATCATGAAATTTTATCATAAAAAAATTCCAAATCGTCTTCAACAAGTCTAGAAGGCAATCCAATTATCCAAATTAATTAATTATGTCTCATTAAGTACCAGTTTTAATCACAACCGAATTAGTCTAGAATAGAGTAGATTTCCAAGGCATACAAGATTTAATTTATTTATATAACTCAAAGATGTTCTAAAATTCTAAAAAAATTTGTAAAAATGATTTAATATGTCTAAATTACAAGAAAAATAAACCCAAGAGATAATCACATAATAACATATTTAAAATTGAATTAAAATTTATCAGCTCCAGAAGAGGTCTTATGCAATAAGTATTGAAAAGAAAAATCATATCTCTCATTTTTTAAACAATTTCTTAATATTTTATGTCTCTAAAATCCAATTTAAGAAGTATAAATTAAGGGGGAAATATTCAAAGAAATTAAAGAGGTCATTTAATAATTTATTTTTATAAAACCATTTTGGGTGTCTAGAATAGTGCTTAAATTGTATCTACTAGAAGACTAAATTGAATCTATTATTTGGAGAAGTATATTAGGTTCAAACAAAATTTATTTCACACATTTAAGGAGTCAATAACAATATTTAAGCATTGAAATAATTTTAGGGGATCTCTAAGTGATTGGATTCTAATTCACAGTTTCTCTCATTTTTTTAATGCATTCAAGGACATAATACCATCCCTCAATGAGTCTCCATAGCCGACTGCCAACATCCCATATTCTCTTATTTTTTAAAAATTGTTTTTGATAACATAACATCACCATTCTTAAATTCCCATAGCCGGCTACCATTATTCCCATATTCTCATTATTAAATTCAAGCACTAAAACTACTTAAGGCCATGAATTCTCATTGAAAAATAATCATTCATGCAAGCTCCATACACAACCACTTTCCATCATTAAAAATTCAAAAACCAAGCATGTTTAAATAACCATGAATGCCATGAAAAAACTATACCATTATTTTTTTTTTCTTATTACATGACCATTTATTTGCATTAACTTTCATCCACAAATATCCATCAACAATATCAAATTCAGCCTTGTTACTCACATGTATACATCCACAATTTAACTCATTCATGATCCATTAAATTTTAACCATGCCAATCTCCATTCGTGTAGCCACAATTCAACCACACTTCCACCAATATTGCAGCCATCAACACATACATATGCAGTCACAAACATATCTCCCTATGGCCGGCTATCCTTGCATCTTTACATCTCAATTTTTTGTTTTTAAATTCAATAATAATCTGAATCAACTAAACATTAGACATCATGAAGAACAAAAATTAAATTAAATTTCAGCCACAAACATATCTCTCTATGGCCAACTATCTCTGCATCATCATGTCCTTTTGTTTTTTTAAATTAAACAATGTAATTCTATGGCCGACCGCCATCCATTTCATTCATAAAAAATAGGAAAAAAATAATTTTGAATACTAAAAAATATTTTATTTGTTTTAAAATTTTAATTAAATCATCATATATTATTAATATTCAATGGTTAGGTAGTCTTATTTGTTTTGCCAATAATATTTAATTATGATTAATTTTATCTTTGAAAATTTTAAAATAAAATCTACATATTTTAAGGGTAAATGTAACGTGCATGGGGATGATGCAATTGTCTAAATAATTGATATTTTGTTGAGTGTGGGAGACAAGTGGGTTGATAAATTGTTAATATTAATTTCTGCCTTGGAATGATTTCAACTCATCCACCATTGATGGCAATCTCTAAAGTAATCATTGTGTTTCCCTTGCTTTGCTTTCTCTCCTCAACCATCCCAATTCTATGTGACCCATACCCCTTGGTTTGCAATGAAACTGAGAAACATGCTCTTCTAAGCTTCAAAAATGCTCTCTTGGATCTTGAACACAGCCTCTCATCTTGGTCTGCTCAGGAAGATTGTTGTGGATGGAATGGAGTCCGCTGCCATAACATCACTGGTAGAGTTGTTGACCTCGACCTCTTTAATTTTGGATTGGTTGGCAAGGTTAGTCCTACTTTGTTCCAATTAGAATTTTTGAATTACTTGGACTTGAGCTGGAATGATTTTGGAGGTACTCCTATTCCAAGTTTCTTGGGTTCCATGAAAAGTTTAACATACCTTGACCTCTCCTTTGCTTCATTTGGTGGACTAATCCCTCCTCAGCTTGGAAATCTTTCTAACCTTCTTCACCTTCGTTTAGGAGGTGCTGATTCCTCCAACGAGCCACAACTTTATGCTGAGAACCTTCGTTGGATTTCTCATCTTTCTTCTTTGAAACTCCTATTTATGCACGAGGTTGACCTTCATAGGGAAGTTCAATGGGTTGAATCTATATCAATGTTATCTTCCCTTTCCAAGTTGTTCTTGGAGGATTGTGAACTTGATAACATGAGTCCATCTCTTGAGTATGTCAATTTTACATCTCTCACAGTCCTTTCTCTTTATGGGAATCATTTCAATCATGAGTTGCCCAATTGGCTATCTAATCTCACCGCTAGTCTTTTACAACTCGATCTAAGTCGCAATTGTCTAAAGGGTCATATACCCAACACCATTATAGAGTTACGTCACTTAAATATTTTATATTTGTCAAGAAATCAACTAACAAGGCAAATACCAGAGTATTTAGGGCAACTCAAACATCTAGAAGCTCTTTCACTTAGATATAATTCCTTTGATGGTCCTATTCCTTCATCTCTAGGAAACTCATCATCCTTGAGGTATTTATTTCTGTATGGAAATAGGTTAAATGGAGCTTTTCCAAGCAGTCTGTGGCTTCTTTCAAATTTGGAGACTTTAGATATAGGAAATAACTCCTTAGCCGACACAGTATCAGAAGTGCATTTTAACGAACTCTCAAAATTGAAGTTCTTAGACATGTCCTCAACATCTCTTAATTTCAAAGTCAACTCCAATTGGGTCCCCCCTTTTCAACTTGAAGAATTGTGGTTGAGTTCTTGCCAGATGGGCCCCAAGTTTCCTACATGGCTACAAACTCAAACATCTCTTCGGAATCTGGACATTTCCAAGTCAGGAATTGTGGACATAGCTCCAACATGGTTCTGGAAGTGGGCTTCACATATTGAATGGATCTATCTCTCTGATAACCAGATATCCGGGGATTTATCTGGAGTTTGGCTTAACAATACTAGCATCTATTTGAACTCTAATTGCTTCACCGGTCTGTTACCCGCAGTGTCTCCAAATGTTACTGTATTGAACATGGCCAACAATTCGTTTTCGGGACCAATTTCCCATTTCTTGTGCCAAAAGTTGAAGGGAAAAAGTAAATTGGAGGCGCTGGACTTGTCAAATAATGATTTATCTGGAGAGCTTCCTCTGTGTTGGAAGTCTTGGCAGTCTCTGACTAATGTAAACTTGGGAAACAACAACTTTTCGGGTAAAATTCCAGACTCTGTAGGCTCTTTATTTTCACTCAAAGCATTGCACCTGCAGAATAATGGCTTATCTGGGAGTATACCCTCGTCCTTGCGAGACTGCACATCTTTGGGGCTCCTGGATTTAAGTGGTAATAAACTTTTGGGAAATATACCAAATTGGATAGGAGAATTGACAGCTTTAAAAGCTCTATGTTTAAGATCCAACAAATTCATTGGCGAAATTCCTTCACAGATCTGCCAACTTTCTTCTCTTACAATATTGGATGTTTCAGATAATGAGTTGTCCGGAATTATACCCAGGTGTTTGAATAATTTCAGTTTAATGGCCACAATAGATACTCCAGATGACCTGTTTACTGATTTAGAATATTCCAGTTATGAATTGGAGGGTCTTGTATTGGTGACGGTTGGAAGAGAACTTGAGTACAAAGGGATTCTTAGATATGTTAGAATGGTAGACCTGTCAAGTAATAATTTTTCTGGATCAATCCCTACTGAATTATCACAACTTGCTGGACTACGGTTCTTAAACTTGTCTCGAAATCATTTGATGGGAAGGATACCAGAGAAAATTGGAAGAATGACATCTTTACTATCTCTTGATCTCTCCACAAACCATCTTTCAAGTGAAATTCCTCAAAGTTTGGCCGATTTAACATTTCTTAATCGCTTGAACCTATCATGCAATCAATTTCGGGGAAGAATTCCTTTAAGCACACAGCTTCAGAGCTTTGATGCATTCAGCTACATTGGCAATGCCCAACTTTGCGGAGTCCCTCTTACAAAAAACTGCACAGAAGATGATGAATCTCAAGGTATGGACACCATTGATGAAAATGAAGAAGGTTCTGAAATGCGATGGTTGTACATTAGCATGGGACTTGGGTTCATTGTGGGCTTTTGGGGAGTCTGTGGTGCTCTTTTATTCAAGAAAAGTTGGAGGCATGCTTATTTCCAGTTTCTTTATGACATTAGAGACTGGGTATACGTGGCCGTAGCGATAAGGTTGAATTGGTTCCACGACAATTTGAGGAGGCTGTTGGTAAGTTAAAACACATCATTGATCATCTTCCATCAATTTTTGCTTCAATTAATATTTTTAAGTGTGATTGGTTATTTTTAATATTTCAGTTTATACTTTCTTATTCATTTTATCTTATATATTTCAGTTTGATGTGATTTTTTTTTTAGGATATGAGAGCCACAATTTAATGTATTTGTTTCAGCTTTTATTGAGAATTTGAATAATAGTTTCAAGATTTAGAACCAACGCTTAATTATTGAAAGTCCTTAACAAAATAATTTTTACAAGTCTACTTAATTGCCTAAAAATGATTTGAGAATACTTGTTTTCAATTTGCCGAAAAAAGTTTTTAGGTTTATTTTACTTTACTTTATTTTATTTATTTATTTTATCTCTATTGACATGAAATTTAATTGACAAGTTCATCATGATTAAGCTATCATAGACGTTAGAGAAGAAAAGAGAATTGATGGTGAATTTTAACGATAGCAAATTAAAAACAATTTCAAATGGGGACCTTTCTAGGCTTTTGATTTGTCATTTGATTAGCATAATAATTTATTGAAATGATTATTATTCTTCTTTTTTTAGACCCAAAAAATAAATGAATAATAAACTAGACGCTCTCAATCTAGTTTCCTTAACATATATGAAAGCATGATTTTGCATATGGTTAAGGATAAGATATTTTAAAATAAAGTAGCAAAAAGTAGTAATGTGGGAAAAAATATATATATACATGATGTTATATGGTTTAGTATAAATGATGCTCAAGAAATGTAATGACACAGGAAAAGCAGGAAGATTAAAGAAGGGAAACATCAACCGTTTGGATGATCTCATTTTCAACTCAACTTGAAGCTCATGAAGGTCCCTCTTAATATAGTTTTCATAATACTTTATTTTACTTATTGTATTAATAGCAACATATAAGAGAAAGTAGTTACTTTGTCTGGATTATATTTTTATATTTATGCAGTTGGATGAGTCTTTATTGAATCATACTCCTAGGCAAATTTCACATATTATGATTTAATATTTCATTAACTCTTTTTTCGTTTTTCTACATATTTAGATGCTTATATTTTTTTTTCTTTATAAACAATACTTGTTAGTGTTAACTCCTATGTTATTTTTGCATGGAGAGACTTTTAGGTAATGTGTGTTTTATTGTAGACTAAAAATATTTGGCATTCACTCATCCTTTACTTAAAAAATACTGAAAAAAAGAATATAATATAACACAATAAGAAATCTAGTACATTGTTAAGGATCCTAACTAAATATATCATTACCTCATTAAAAATAAACTCACAAGCATATTCCCTTATACTTGGAAATGAAAAAATAAATAAAAAAATCCCAAGTTGATGGGTAATGATGCTAAGATGGGGTATATCCATGAATTTTTTGTAAGGAATGTATAGTTTTCTTTTCTCTACTCCTCCCAAACTAGAAATAATTAAATAAGGTTAATGGAATGAAAAGTTATTATGACGCTTACCAAAATTTGATAAAATTAGATATGTAGTGTTACTCAACTATCTAAATAATTTTTCATCTTGTTGGCTCTTGAATTTTATGCACCACAAAAACTTTTTTAAGAACCATCATACTATGTCGTACATTTCTCAAGCACAATACAAGTTTTAAATTTTTATACTTGTCTTCAACTTAACTGTCAAAAGATACAAGTGTTTAAAACTCAAACATCTTGAATGTATGTCACTTGTAGCAGTTCCTTTGATGGTCCAATTCCTTCATCTCTAGGAAGCTTAAGACCTACTTCACATGATTTTGAAAATTGTTTTTAAAACTTATTTTTTAAGTGGAAAAGTGAATAAAAAAAATAGTTTTTTTGGTATTTTTTTTAAAATAAGGGTGGTTGATAAATTGTTTTTAAGAATAATTTTTAAAGAAAACAAAAATAAAAAAACTCAATCATTTAGATAAATAAATTTTAAAAAATAATTTTTAAATTAAATAAATTAAAATATAAATATTTATTGGTCAAATATGAATAATAATAGTATATTAAAATAATAAATTATATTTTAATTAAAATTGATACTATTTTAGCGTATATTATAACATGTTCTTATTAACATCTTTATAAAAATATAATTGATTTTTTTAAATAAATTATAATAATTTAAAACAGAAAATGATTAACTTTAATTTTTAATATATTAAGTTTTTCATTATATAATTTATTTCGTGCATTTAAGGAGTCATTAACAATATCTAAGCATTGAAATAATTTTAGGGGATAGTGATTGGATTCTAATTTACAAGTTCTCTCATTTTTTAATGCATTCAACAACATAATACCACCCCTCAATGAGTCTCCATAGCCAACTGCCAACATCCCCATGTTCTCTCATTTTTAAAAAATTGTTTTTGATAACATAACATCACCATTCTTAAATTCCCATAGTCGGCTACCACTATTCTCATATTCTCATTATTAAATTCAAGCACTAAGGCTACTTAAGACCATGAATTCTCATTGAAAAATAATCATTCATGCAAGCTCCATACACAACCACTTTCCATTATTAAAAATTCAAAAACCAAGCATGTTTAAATAACCATGAATCCCATGAAAAAACTACACCATTATTTTTTTCTTATTATATGGCTACTTATTTGCATTAACTTTCATCCACAAATCTTCATTAACAATATCAAATTCAACCTTGAATTTTAGTCTTATTACTCACATGTATACATCCACAATTTAACTCATTCATGATCCATTAAATTTTAACTATGCCAACCTCCATTCATTCAGCTACATTTACACCAATATTTCAACCTTGAATTCTCATTGAAAAATAATCATTCATGCAAGCTCCATACACAACCACTTTCCATCATTAAAAATTCAAAAACCAAGCATGTTTAAATAACCATGAATGTCATGAAAAAACTAAACTACACTATTATTTTTTTATTATTATATGACTACTTATTTGCATTAACTTTCATCCACAAATCTCCATTAACAATATCAAATTCAACCTTGAATTTCAGTCTTATTACTCACATGTATACATCCACAATTTAACCCATTCATGATCCATTAAATTTTAACCATGCCAACCTCCATTCATTCAGCTACATTTATACCAATATTTTAGCCATCAACACATACATATGTAGGCACAAACATATCTCTATATGATCGTCTATTCTTGCATTCTTACATCTCAATCTTCATTTTCACATTCAATAATAATCTGAATCAACTAAACATTAGACATCATGGAGAACAAATTAAATTAAGCTTAAATTAAATATCTCATAATCCAAAATAAATGAGCCCAAATCAATATCAAGGAAAAAAAATGCAAGCCTAAAATCCAATAATAATAATAATAAACAGCAACAACAATATATATATATATATAAGTGAAAATAAATTTGACCAAACATTCCAAAAGTGAACGTAAATCAATAAAAAAATCCAAATTGAAGTCTACAAACATGCCCAATCAATTATTGAGCAAACCAAAATAAAAATAAAATGAAAACAAAATAAAGTAAAAAGAAATTTACCCATTTTTTAAGAACTTGTGAATGGTGGGAATTGCTAGGTGGTGGAAATTGGCGAGTCATCTAGTCGGTAAGAGAGTTGAGGAGAGAAAAAAAAAGGAAAAAAGAAAAAAAGTAAATTAAAATAAAATAAAATGAATAATAAAAAAGGCAAAATGGGTAAGGTGAGAAGCGAGCAAAAGGGAGAATGAGAGAAGGGAAGAAGGTCATTAGCCGATAGTGGCTCGCCGACGATGACTGACTGGTGGTGCTATCAACAATAATGAGGGTTGATGGGTTTTTAAGAAATAAAAATAAAATAAAGAAGAAAAAGAAGAATAAAAAATGAAAAATGGGAGAAGAGAAAGGGGTTGTGTGTGAGTCTCTACAAGTGGGTTTGTCGGGAGAAGGAAGAAGAGAAGGCAAAAAGGAGAGGGAAAAAAAAAGAATTAAAAAAAATAAAAATAAAAATGAGGGGATGTGATCTCCTGAAGTTGAGGTAGGATATGAGAGCCACAATTTAATGTATTTGTTTCAGCTTTTATTGAGAATTTGAATAATTGTTTCAAGATTTAGAATCAAAGCTTAATTAATGAAGGTCCTTAACAAAATAATTTTTACAAGTCTACTTAATTGCCTAAAAATTATTTGAGAATACTTGTTTTCAATTTGCCAAAAAAAGTTTTTAGGTTTATTTTATTTTATTTTAGAATTTTTATTTATTTATTTATTTATTTTTATCTCTATTGACATGGAATTTGATTGACAAGTTCATCATGATTAAGATATCGTAGACATTAGAGAAGAGAAGAGAATTGATGATGAATTTTAACGATGTCAAAAACAATTTCAAATGGAGACCTTTCTAGACTTTTGATTTGTCATTTGATTAGCATAATAATTTATTGAAATGATTATTATTATTCTTTTTTTTAGACCCAAAAAAAAAATAATAATAAACTAGACACTCTCAATCTAGTTTCCTTCACATATAAGAAAGCATGATTTTGCATATGGTTAAGGATAAGATATTTTAAAATAAAGTAGCAAAAAGTAGTAATGTGAGACAAAAATATATTTACATGATGTTATATGGTTTAGTATAAATGATGCTCAAGATATATAATGGCACAGGAAAAGTGGGAGGATTAAAGAAGGGAACATCAACCGTTTGGATGATCTCACTTTTAACTCAACTTGAAGCTCATGAAGGTCCCTCTTAATATAGTTTTCATAATACTTTGTTTTACTTGTTGTATTAATAGCAACGTATAAGAGAAAGTAGTTACTTTGTTTGGATTATATTTTTATATTTATGCAGTTGGATGAGTCTTTATTGAATAATAATAATAAAGTGTAGCTTAATTTAAAATTTTATAAAAATATAATCATGTGCAAATAATAATAATAATAATAATAATAATAAAGTTATTGTGAAGCAATTCTTATCCATAAATTTATTGTATTAATCGATTTATTATTTGAGTTTTAAATTATTTCTAAAAATTACTAAACTTTCTAATTATTCCACTGCGTTAAGTTTTGTATGTTGAATTTGAAGTTCATTTGCCTATTGAAAAGAAATTATAAGATAATGATTCTATATAGAAGAGAAACAATAGAGTTGTTCTAGACAGACTTTTGTCTATAAACTTATAGTATTAATTTTATTATTATTTGAATTTTAAGTTATTTTTAAATATTACTAAACTCGTAAATAAATCCAACGCATTAAGTGTTGCCTAATTTGAAGTTTGTTTACCTAGTGAAAAAGTTTGTAAAAATATGATATATGTAAAAAAGAAACTAACCAAGTCATTTAAAATGATTTTTTGTCTATGACTTTATAATATTATTGAGTTTCACAATTTTTTAGTATTAATTAAATCGATTATAAATTTCAAATTGTTTTTGAAAAGTAATAAATTTTATATATCAAACATAATTTGATTTGAAATTTAATTTCTTAATGCAAAATTATAGAGAAATTAAAAGAAATTGTAATTTAGAGGAAAAATCATATTTGAAGATTATCAAATCAGATCATGGAGAGAGAAAAAGAATGAAATCATGTTTAATTTTATTTGTTATTTTATAATTTTTTTAAACTTCTTTGTGTTTTCCTTTTGTTTTTTAAAAAAGGTAAAAAGAACTTCTACTTGTTTTTTAAAAATTGTTATCTATTTTATTTTATTTTAAAAAAAACAAATATCAATAGCCAAATAGTATTATAAATTTTCAAAAAACTATTTTTTTTTTTAATTGACTTTTGAATAATCTAATAATTTGAATTCTATTCAATATATTGAATAGGCAGCCCCTACTTCTTATAAGAAGAATATCAGCTCTGTTGGTATGATCAAAGGTATTGAAAAGAAAAAAGGAAAAAATGTGGAGATAAAAAACCAAAATTCTCTTTTTTAATTTGTTAAAAAATTCAAAATGGAAATAAAATATAATGAAACTTAGTTTAATTTTTTTATTATTCGATATAAAAGAAAAACAAAGAAAAATAGATATAACTAAAATTAATTAGAAACTTATATATTTTCAAATTATTTAATTTCTACATAATTAAAAGGTTAAATTCCACCCAATAAAAGTCCAAATGCTCTGTTCCCTTAAAAGAAAAAACGAAGTTCGTACAAAGAAAAAACATTTAGCATTAATCAGCTTTGGATTGTATCATTATAAACATAATGCATAAGAAAACTCCCAACTAGGGAAAATAGGATATGAATTCAAAAATTCCCAGACTGAAAACTAATTGAATGGCTTGATATGAATGTTGGTACAATCCAAATCGAAAGTGGCATCAAACCGCTCTGCATGTTATCCAATATGGGATATTTTGCAATTCTTCTATTCTCCAAGTTGAATACAAAAAAAAAATGAAAAGGCCCCCAAAGAAATTGTAGTAATTAAAAAAATCGTCATAAAAGTATATATAATTTGGCTTACATCCTACAGAAGTTGAAGCCAAGATGGAGATGGAATGATTGTCTCCCAAGAACAAGGTGACATCTCCTAAACTCTCTACTTCAATACACTCACAATTCCCACCACATACCAGCTTGTAAATCTTAAATTCCTTAGTGATATCATCCTCATCTAATCTCTTTATAATCCGCAATAAATGTTCTTTTCCTTATCCACGGGATTCCATTAAATAAGTCCTACTATAGCAGTTAAGGGGTTGCCTTGTTTTCCTCCGAGTAAGCTTCTTCACTATCAAACCACTCCTGACATCAATAGATAAAGTTTCACCTTCAGGATGGATAGCAAAGAATAGTCCTTTGTTGTAAACAATATCGCTAAAATAATGAAGTCCTTCGTTATCACCATACTCAAAATCACAGTTCTTTTTGTCAATGTAAGTCCATTTTTTGTTACCTGATTTAATGAATGCTAACCTTCCTTTCATACAATACAAGACCATCAATACATATTCATCCGGATTAGTATCTGGAGACCGAGTTAGTTCACGGTATGATATAGGATAATATAAATTTTCATTTTCACTTTCCTTTTCTTGTCATTCCATATCTTCAACCTTCAGCATAGAGTAGAGATGTGTGGACATCTTTGGGCATCTCTAAAAATTTCCACACTCTTTCCATCAATGGCTAAGTGTACAAGTCGCTAGAAGCTTCTTGGGCTCTATATAAACCCTAGGGAAGGCTCATTTGAAGCATCCTGTGAACGAATGAAAACGAAGAAAAAAAGAAAAGTGTTTCAAAGCAAAAAGAAGAAAAAAATAAAGAAACAAAGAAAAAGGTCAAAAAAGAAGAATGAAAACAAATGTTCAATGAACTACTTGGATCATTTTTTAATGTCCACAAGAACCACATTCCATCTTCCCACATACACACGAAGTACAAGAAATCAAGAAAATAACAAAAAGAAAGGTATTTTAGAACCAAAAGAAGAAAAAAAAATACAAACAAACAAACAAACGAAGAAAAAAATCACGAACGGAGAATGAAAATGAATGTTCAATGAACTACTTGGATTATTTTTTAATGTCCACAGGAACCACATTCCATCTTCCCACATGCACATGAAGTAAAAAAAGTATATAAAAAAAAAAGTGTTTTAGAGCGAAAAAAGAAAAAAAAAACGAAGAAAGAAATCACAAAAGCAAAATGAAAACAAATGTTCAATGAACTACTTAAATCATTTTCTAATGTCCACAAGAAAAATATTTCATCTTCCCACACACACATGAAGTACAACAAATAAAAAAAAATGCTTCAGAGCCAAATGAAGAAAAAAAAAACAAAGAAACAAAAAAAGAAATCAAGACAGGAGAATGAAAACGAATGTCCAATGAACTATTTGGATCATTTTTTAATATCCACGAAAAACACATTCCATATTTCCACACGCACATGAAGTACAAGAAACCAAAAAAAAATGCTTCAGAACCAAAAGAAAAAGAAAAAAAATGAAGAAATAAATCAAGAAATGAGAATGAAAGCGAATGTTCAATGAACTACTTCAATCAATTTTTAATTTCCAAAAGAACCACATTCCATCTTTCCAAATGCACATAAAGTACAAGAAATCAAGAAAAAAAAAGTTCTCCAAAGCCAAAAAAACAAAAAAAAAACAAAAAAACAAAGAAAGAAATCAAGAAATGAGAATGAAAATGAATGTTCAATGAACTACTTGGCTCATTTGTTAATGTCCACAAGAACCATATTTCATCTTCCCACATGCACATGAAGTACAAGAAATCAAGAAATTAAAAAAAAAATGTTTTAGAGCCAAAAGAAGGAAAAAAAAAAAACCAAGAAAGAAATCAAGAAAGGAAAATGAAAACGAATGTTCAATGAACTACTTGGATTATTTTCTAATGTCCACAAAAACCACATTCCATCTTCCCACATGCACATGAAGTAATAGAAATCAAGAAAAAAAAAAAGTGTTTCAAAGCCAAAAGAAAAAAAAAAAACAAAGAGACGAAGAAATAAATAAATAAAGGATAATGAACACGAATGTTCAATGAACTATTTGGATTATTTTTTAATGTCCACAAGAACCACATTCCATCTTCCCACACACACATTAAATACAAGAAATCAAGAAAAAAAATGTGTTTCATAACTGAAAGAAGAAAAAAAAACAAAAAAAAAATCAAGAAAGGAAAACGAAATAGAATGTTCAATGAACGACTTGGATCATTTTTTAATGTTTACAAGAACTACATTCCATCCTTCCACATGCACATGAAGTACAAGGAATCAATAAGAAAGAAAAAATAAGATGTTTCAGGACCAAAAAAAGAAAAAAAGAAATAAACGAATAAAGAAATCAAGAAAAGAGAATGAAAATGAATGTTCAACAAACTACTGGGATCATTTTTTAATGTCCACAAGAACCACATTCCATTTTCCACGTGCACATGAAGTACAAGTTGTTTCAAAGCCAGAAATTAAGAAAAAAAAAACGAAGAAAGAAATTAAGAAAGGAGAATGAAAACGAATGTTCAATGAACTACTTGGATCATTTTTTAATGTCCACAAGAACCACATTCCATCTTCCCCAAGCACATAAAGTACAAGAAATCAAGAAAAAAAATGTTTTAGAACCAAAAGAAGAAAACAAGAAAGAAACCAAGAAAGAAATCAAGAAATGAGAATGAAAATGAATGTTCAATGAACTACTTGGATTATTTTTTAATGTCCAAAAAAACCACATTCCATCTTCCCACACGCACATGAAGTACAAGAAATCAAGGGGAAAAAATTCTATAGAGCCAAAAGAAGAAAAAAAAAAACAAAGAAACACAGAAAGAAGTCAAGAAAAGAGAATGAAAATGAATGTTCAATGAACTACTTGGATCATATTATAATGTCCACAATAACCAAATTCCATCTTCTTACACGCACATGAAGTACAAGAAATCAAGAGAAAAAAAAGAAGAAAAAAATATAAAGAAGCGAAGAAAAAAATAAAGAAAGGATAATGAAAAGAAATGTTCAATGAACTACTTGGATCATTTTTTAATGTCCACAAGAACCACTTTCCATCTTCCCACATGCACATGAAGTACACGAAATCATTTGAAAAAAAAAAAAAACATACACAGATTTTAATATTACTATAAGGTAGCTTGAGTTGTTGGCCCCTTCCCATACCAGCCTTATCAAATTAACATCCACGCTTTCTCCTACCAGGTCTCCCAGGTTATGATAAAGAAGCAAGCCTTCCTTTGATTCCTTTGCACTAATTTTCAGAGAAAATTAGAAAAATTCTTTTAAACAATAGAAGTTGAGAGAGAAACTCAAGAAACTTTATGGGCTTTCCTATAGCACTTGTGAGGTTCGAGAATTAGTGTTTTATAGAAAGCACTAGTGCTTTGGTTACACCTTAAACTTTTAGTCTTGTTTTAAAAAATAATTATATAAATACGAAGAATAATTAAAAATAAATACAAGAAATCAAGAAAAAAAAAGTGCATCAAAGCTAAAAGAAGAAATAAAGAAATAAATAAATCAAGAAAAAAGAATAAAAACGAACGTTCAATGAACTACTTGGATCATTTTTCTAATGTCCACAAGAACCACATTTCATCTTCCCACACACACTGGAAGTACAAGAAATCAAGAAAAAAAAAATGAAAAAAGAAAACAAGAAAGGATAATGAAAACGAATGTTCAATGAACTACATAAACCATTTTTTAATGTCCACAAGAACCACATTCCATCTTCCCACACGCACATGAAGTACATGAAATCATTTGGAAAAAAAAATGTGTACAAAATTTAATATTACCGCAAGACAACTTGAATTGTTGGCCCCTTCTTCCCCTACCAACCTTGTCAGAGTAAGATCCACACTTTCTCCTACCAGGTCTCCCAGGTTATGATAAAGAAGCAAGCCTTCCTTTGATTCATTTGCACTCATTTTCAGAGAAAAATGCAAAAATTCTTTTAGACGAGAGTAATCGAGAGAGAAACTCAATAAACTTTATGGGTTTTCTTATAGCACTTGTAAGGTTCACGAATTTGTGCTTTATAGAGAGCACTAGTGATTTGGTTACACCTCAAACTTTTAGGCTTGTTTTAAAAAATAATTATATAAATACAAAGAATAATTAAAAATAAATACAAGAAATCAGAAAAAAAAAAAAATGCTTCAAAGCTAAAAGAAGAAAAATAAACAAATCAAGAAATCAAGAAAAAAAATTAAACGAACTTTCAATGAACTACTTGAATCATTTTTCTAATGTCCACAAGAACCACATTCCATCTTCCCACACGCACTAAAAGTACAAGAAATCAAGAAAAAAAAGTGTTTCAGAGCCTAAAAAAGAAAAAAAAACGAAAAAAGAAATTAAGAAATGATAATGAAAATGAATGTTCAATGAAGTACTTGGATCATTTTTTAATGTCCACAAAAACCACATCCCGTCTTCCCATATGAACATGAAGTACACGAAATCATTTGGAAAAAAAAAAACGTTACAGATTTTAATATTACCGCAAGACAGCTTGAGTTGTTGGCCCCTTCGTCCCCTACAAGCCTTGTCATATTAAGATCCACGTTTTCTCCTACTAGGTCTCCTAGGTTATGATAAAGAAGCAAGCCTTCCTTTGATTCCTTTGCACTCATTTTCAGATAACTTACAAAAATTCTTTTAGACCAGAGAAGCTCAAGAAACTTTCTGGGTTTTCCTATATCACTTGTGGGGTTCGAGAATTTGTGTTTTATAGAGAGCACTCATGATTTGGTTACACCTCAAACTTTTAGGCTTGTTTTAAAAAATAATTATATAAGTACAAAGAATAATTAAAAATAAATACAATAAATCAGGAAAAAAAGTGCTTCAAAGCTAAAAAAAAAATAAAAAATAAAAAATAAACAAATAAAGAAATCAAGAAAAAAAAAAATGAAAACGAACGTTCAATGAACTACTTGGATCATTTTTCTAATGTCCATGAGAACCACATTCTATCGTCTCACACGCATTGGAATCAAGAAAAAAAATAGTTCTTCAGAGCCAAAAGAAGAAGAAAAAAATAAAAATAAAAAAATTTAGAAAGGATAATGAAAACAAATGTTCGATGAAGTACTTGGATCCTTTTTAATGTCCACAAGAACCACATTTCATCTTCCCACATGCACATGAAGTACACAAAATCATTTGGAAAGGAAAAAAAAAACCTATACAGATTTTAATATTACCGCAAGACAACTTAAGTAATTGGCCTTTTCTACTCCTACCAGCTTTGTCATATTAAAATCCACACTTTCTCCTACCAAATCTCCCAGGTTATGATAAAGAAGCAAGCCTTCCTTTGATTCCTTTGCACTAATTTTTAGAGAAAATTAAAAAAATTATTTTAGACTAGAGAAGCCGAAAGAGAAACGCAAGAAACTTTATAGGCTTTCCTATAGCACTTGTGGGGTTCCTGAATTTTTGTTATATAAAGAGCACTAGTGATTTGGTTACACCTCAAACTTTTAGGCTTGTTTAAAAAAATAATTATATAAATACGAAGAATAATTAAAAATAAATACAAGAAATCAGGAAAAAAAAAAGTGCTTCAAAGCTAAAAGAAAAATAAACAAATAAACAAATAAAAAATCAAGAAAAAAGAATGAAAACGAACGATCAATGAACTACTTGGATCATTTTTCTAATATCAACAAGAACCACATTCCACTTCCCACATGCAATGGAAGTACAAGAAATCAAGAAAAAAAATGTGCTTCAGAGCTAAAAAAAGAAAATAATAAATAAACAAATCAAGAAAAAAGAATGAAAACGAATGTTCAATGAACTACTTTGATCATTTTTATAATGTTCACAAGAACCATATTTCATCTTCCAACTTCCAACACACACTGGAAGTACAAGAAATCAAGAAAGAAAAAGAGGGAGAGGGGGCTTCAAAGCCAAATGAAGAAAAAAACGAAGAAAAAAAATCAAGAAATGATAATGAAAACGAATGTTCAATGAACTACTTTCATGTGGACATAAAGTACACGAAATCATTTGGAAAAAAAAAAAAAAAAAAAGCAAAACAAAACCTGTACAGATTTTAATATTATCGCAAGACAACTTGAGTTGTTGGCCCCTTCTTTCCCTACCAGCCTTGTCAGATTAAGATCCACGCTTTCTCCTACCAGGTATCCCAGGTTATGATAAAGAAGCAAGCCTTCCTTTATTTCATTTGCACTCATTTTGAGAGAAAATTAGAACAATTCTTTTAGACTAGAGAAGCTGAGAGAAAAACTCAAAAAACATTTTGGGTTTTCGTATAGCACTTGTGGGGTTCGAGAATTTGTGTTTTATAGAGAGCACTAGTGATTTAGTTACACCTCAAACTTTTAGGCATGTGTTAAAAAATAATTATATAAATATGAAGAACAATTAAAAATGAATACAAGAAATCAAGAAAAAAAAATGCTTCAAAGCTAAAGAAAAGAAAAAAAAAACAAATAAACAAATAAAGAAGTCAATAAAAAAGAATGAAAACAAACGTTCAATGAACTACTTGGATCATTTTTCTAATGTCCACAAGAACCACATTCCATCTTCCCACACGCATTGGAAGTACAAGAAATCAAGAAAAAAAAAAGTGCTTCAAAGCCAAAAGAAGAAAAAATGAAAGACACGAATAAATAAAGTTATAAAGGAGAGTCAATGAACTACTTGAATCATTTTTTAATGTCCACAAGAACCACACTCCATCTTCCCAGACGCACATGAAGTACAAAAAATCAAGAAAAAAAAAAAGATCCAAAGCCAAAAGAAAGAAAAAAAAAACAAAGAAACAAAAAACGAAATCAAGAAAGGAGAATGAAAATGAATGTTCAATGAACTACTTGGATCATTGTTTAATGTCCACAAGAACCACATTCCATCTTCCCACACACACATGAAGTACAAGAAATCAAGAAAAAAAAAGAGTGTTTTAGAGCTAAAAGAAAAAAAAAAAACGAAGAAATGAAGAAAGAAATCAATAAAGGAGAATGAAAACGAATGCTCAATGAACTACTTGGATCATTTTTTAATGTTCACAAGAACCACATTCCATCTTCCCAGACGCACATGAAGTACAAAAAATCAAGAAAAAAAAAATATCCAAAGCCAAAAGAAGAAAAAAAAAAAAACAAAGAAACAAAAAACGAAATCAAGAAAGGAGAATGAAAATGAATGTTCAATGAACTACTTAGATCATTTTTTAATATCCACAAGAACCACATTCCATTTTCCCACACGCACATGAAGTACAAGAAATCAAGAAAAAAAAAATATTCAAAGCTAGAAGAAAAAAAAAACAAAGAAACAAAAAACGAAATCAAGAAAGGAGAATGAAAATGAATGTTCAATGAACTACTTGGATCATTGTTTAATGTCCACAAGAACCACATTCCATCTTCCCACACACACATGAAGTACAAGAAAAAAAAAGTGTTTTAGAGCTAAAAGAAGAAAAAAAAAACGAAGAAATGAAGAAAGAAATCAAGAAAGGAGAATGAAAACGAATGCTCAATGAACTACTTGGATCATTTTTTAATGTTCACAAGAACCACATTCCATCTTCCCACACGCACATGAAGTACAAGAAATCAAGAAAAAAAAAGTGTTTCAAAGCCAAAAGAAGAAAAAATCAAAGAAACGAATAAAGAAATCAAGAAAGGAGAATGAAAACGAATGTTTAATGAATTACTTGGATCATTTTTTAATGTCCACAAGAATCACATTCCATCTTCCCACACGCACATGAAGTATAAGAAATCAGAGCCAAAAGAAGAAAAAATCAAAGAAATAAATAAAGAAATCAAGAAAGGAGAATGAAAACGAATGTTTAATGAACTACTTGGATCATTTTTTAATGTCCACAAGAACCACATTCCATCTTCCCACATGCACATGAAGTACAAGAAATCATTAGGAAAAAAAAACGTGTACAGATTTTAATATTACCGCAAGACAGCTTGAGTTGTTAGCCCTTTCTTCCCCCATCAACTTTGTCAGATTAAGATCCACGTTTTCTCCTACCAGGTCTCCTAGGTTATGATCAAGAAGCAAGTCTTCCTTTGATTCCTTTGCACTCATTTTCTAAGAAAATTAGAAATATTCTTTTAAACGAGAGAAACCGAGAGAGAAACTCAAGAAACTTTCTGGGCTTTCCTATAATACTTGTAGGGTTCGAGAATTTGTGTTTTGTAGAGAACACTCGTGATTTGGTTACACCTCAAACTTTTATACTTGTTTTAAAAAATAATTATATAAATACGAAGAATAATTAAAAATAATTAAAAATTTATTAACTTATTAAAGTTCTCTTAACTGTGAGAAATAAGATTATGTTAGTTTGTTAAACAATTGTAAGAGGATGAGCTGGAATTAGTTACAGGTTAGCTACAGATTAGTTTCAGATTAGTTATAACATTCTTTGTTTCCAACGTCCTATATCTAGAGCTTTCCTACACATATTTCAGATGATGAATGAGAACGATATAGAGCATTCTGTTGCTTCTTCTCTTTCCTTCTCTACTTTGTTTCTTTTTTTCTTATACTCTGTTTCTTTTTCATAATATGGTATCAGAGCAATTGCTCTTGCTCGCCATACTCTGTTTTGTCTTTTTTCATCTCTGATGACTCGAGGAATCACAATCACTTGGGCTACCACCGGTGTTCCTAACTCATTATCATCTATGGAAGATTCAACTAGTCCTTATTTCCTCCACAATTCAAATCATCCTGGTATTGTTCTCGTTTCCCATCATCTCACTGGTGCTAACTATAATACTTGGAGCAGAGCCATGGTTATGGCACTCACTGCCAAGAATAAAATCAGTTTTATTGATGGGAGTATTCCTTGCCCTGAATCTGATGATCTTCTTTTTGGTACGTGGATTCGCTGCAACAACATGGTAATTTCTTGGATTCTCAATTCTGTTCATAAGGACATAGTTGATAGCCTTTTGTATTTTGATACCGCTGTGGGAATTTGGAATGATCTTCGAGATAGATTTCGTCAAAGTAATGGTCCAAGAATTTTTCAAATCAAAAAACATCTTATAGCTTTAAGTCAAGGATCCTTGGATGTAAGTACTTACTATACCCGACTGAAAATTCTTTGGGATGAGCTTAAGGGTTTCCAACCTCTTCTAGAATGTGCTTGTGGTACTATGAAGACTTGGATGGAATTTCAGCAGCAGGAATATGTGATGCAATTTCTTATGGGCCTCAATGAATCTTTTGTGCAAACACATTCTCAGATCTTAATGATGGAACCTCTTCCTCCAATTGCTAAAGTTTTCTCACTAGTTGCACAAGATGAACGACAACGCTCCATTAATTATGGGCTCTATACTCCACCTGATTCAGTAGCTGCAAATGATTCAAATTCCACCATTGCAATTTTAGCTGCCAGATTGAATTCCAAGCCTAAGAAGGATCAGCCCACTTGCTCTCATTATGGAATTTTAGGTCACACAGTTGATAAGTGTTATAAACTCTATGGATATCCACCTAGATATAAATTCAAATCCAAGAATCCTCATGCTAAAGCTCAAGCAAATCAAACTAGTTCTAGAACCACTGAAGCCTCTACTACAGCTGATTCACCACTTGCTTCACTATCTCCAGCTCAATGTCAACAGCTCATTGCTCTTTTGAGCTCTCAGCTCCATGACAATACTCTTGCTACTCCTGATTTGCAGCAGCCTGGACCATCAGTCTCCAGTTTCAGCGGTATATTCTCCCTTTCTTCAATTTCTTTTCCTAATTCCCTTGATTCCTCGGCTTGGGTGTTGGACACATGTGCTACTCATCATGTTTGTTGCTCTTTACCTTCCTTTGTTTCATCAGTCCCAGCATCAAATTCCTCCGTTACTCTTTCTAATGGTCACTTGGTGTCAATTAGTAGAATAGGATTTGTGCAATTGTCACCTCATATCACCTTGATTGATGTTCTTTTTGTGCCTCAATTTCAATTTAATCTTCTGTCCGTCAGTGCTCTTACACAAAGCCATAAATATTCTGTTAATTTTCTCTCTCATTCTTGTCTTATTCAAGACCATTCATAGGCCAAAATGATTGAGATGGGTAAAAGACACGGGAACCTCTATGTCTTGGATTTTTCCAGTTTAGTGTCTCAACCATTTGACATTTCAGCAACTTGTAATAATTTTTCTTCTTCCCCAACTGAACTTTGGCATTATCGTTTGGGACACCCATCATATGCAAAAATTCATACTCTAAAGGATGATTTGATATTTCTCATATTTCTAAGACTCCATCTCATTGTTCAATATGTCATTTGGCAAAGCAACGTCGTTTGCCATTTATGTCTTCAAACAATTTATCAAATTCTCCTTTTCAATTGATTCACATTGATGTTTGGGGTCCTTTTCATACAATCACCATTGAGGGATATCGTTATTTTTTTACCATTGTTGATGATTGTACACGATTTACTTGGGTATATTTTCTACGTGCAAAATTTGAAGTTTCTGCTGTTTTTCCAAATTTTTTTACTCTTATTCGACTCAATTTAATGTGAAAATAAAGTCTGTCCACTCAGATAATGCACCTGAATTGGCCTTTTCTGATTTCTTTCGTGCCCAAGGAATTTTGTCCTTTCATTCTTGTAATGAAACTCCACAACAAAACTCTGTTGTGGAACGGAAACATCAACACATTTTGAATGTTGCTCGAGCTTTGCACTTTCAATCAAACTTACCTTTGCCTTATTGGAGTAATTGCATTCTCACAGCTGTCTATCTTATTAATCGCACTCCTTCACCATTATTGATCAACAAAACCCCATTTGAGTTGCTGTTTAAAAAGAAACCTTCATATTCTCATCTTAAGGCCTTTGGTTGTTTGTGCTATGCTTCCACTTTGAACCATTCTCATACAAAATTTTCACCTCGTGCTATTAAAGTTGTATTCCTTGGTTATCCCCCTGGTTATAAGGCCTATAAACTACTTAACTTGTCCACCAATACCACTTTCATCTCCCGTGATGTCATTTTTCATGAGTCGATATTTCCTTTCCAAAATGATGACTCACAACCCTGTCATTCTGATTTTTTCTCTGATCTTGTTCTTCCACTTCTTATTTCCATTTCTTCCAATGATTCAACAAATCCTTCTTTTAGTCCAACTTCATTATCTCTTGATCGTCCCACCCGGTCTAGGAGAGCACCTTCTTACCTTCAAGATTATCATTGTTCCTCAACTTCTTTTGCTTCACAATCCACTTGCCACCCTTTATCTCAAGTACTTGATTACCATAAATTATCCACCCCTCACACAACTCTTGTTAATGCCATTTCTTCAAATTTTGAGCCTACTACTTATGTTGAGGCTGCAGTTATTCCAGAGTGGCAAGCAGCAATGTCTGAGGAATTGAGAGCTCTTAAAGAAAATAGCACTTGGTCATTGACCACACTACCTCCTGGTAAACACACTGTTGGATGCAAGAGGGTCTATCGAATCAAGTATCGAGCTAATGGAACCATTGAACGATATAAAGCCCGTTTGGTAGCCAAAGGCTACACTCAACAAGAAGGTGTTGATTACCTTGACATTTTTTCTCCCATTGCAAAATTGGTCACTATTAAGGTTCTTCTTACTCTAACTGCTGTTCATGGCTGGAGTCTCACTTAGCTTGATGTCAATAATGCATTCTTGCATGGTGATCTTCACGAGGAAGTCTACATGTCTTTACCACCTGGTCTTTACCATGAGGGGGAGTCCTTACCTATCAACACTGTTTTCAAACTTCACAAGTCCCTTTATGGGCTAAAACAAGCATCTCGCCAATGGTTCTCTAAGTTCTCTAGTGTTCTTGTCAGCACAGGTTTTAAACAATCAGCTTCTGACAATTCCCTATTTGTTAAGATCAATGGTAATTCTTTCATTGCATTACTAGTTTATGTTGATGACATCGTCATAGCAAGTAATGATCAAGAAAATGTGGATGAGTTGAAGAAGTTTCTTAATGGTTGTTTTAAACTTAAAGATCTAGGAAATCTGAAATATTTCCTTGGTCTTAAAGTTGGTAGATCCTCTAAAGGAATTTCTGTTAGTCAAAGACACTATGCTTTGTAACGCTTGTCTGACACAGGATATCTTGGCTGCAAAACTAGAAAGACTCCTATGGATCCAAATGTTAAATTCTCACAAGATGAATGAGATTTATTTGATGATCCTTCTATGTATAGAAGAATGATTGGTAAATTACTTTATCTTACAATAACAAGAGCAGATTTATCATTTTCTGTTAATCGGTTGAGTCAGTTTCTTGCCAAGCCTCGGATTCCTCATCTACAAGCAGCATATCATGTTTTACAGTATGTTAAAGCTACAGTTGGTCAAGGTCTCTTTTATTCCTCTTCATCTGCCATAGAATTGAAAGCTTTTGCAGATTCTGATTGGGCTGCTTGTCCAGATACCAGGAGATCAATTAGTGGATTTTGTGTTTTCATTGGTGATTCCTTAGTCTCTTGGAAGTCAAAGAAACAACACACTGTGTCTAGATCATCTGCTGAAGCCGAATACCGTTCCATGGCAAATGCTACATGTGAATTAATGTGGATGTTTTCCTTATTCAAAGATTTGCACATAAATCATCCATAACCAACATTGTTGTTTTGTGATAATCAAGCTGCCTTGCACATAGCAGCAAATCCTATTTTCCATGAAAGAACAAAACATATTGAAATTGATTGTCACTTAGTAAGGGAGAAGGTCCAGGATGGCAGATTGAAAACACTTCATGTTTCTTCTCAACATCAAGTAGCAGACCTATTAACAAAGGCCCCTCCATCCAACACAATTCACACTTTTACTTGACAAGATGGGAACTCATAATATTCATTCTCCATCTTGAGGGGGAGTATTAAAGTTCTCTTAACTATGAGAAATAAGATTTTGTTAGTTTGTTAAACAATTGTAAGAGGATGAGCTGGAATTAGTTACAGGTTAGCTACAAATTAGTTTCAAATTAGTTATAGCATTCTTTGTTTCCAGCCTCCTATATCTAGAGCTTTCCTACACATATTTCAGATGATGAATGAGAACGATACAGAGCATTCTGTTGCTTCTTCTCTTTCCTTCTCTACTCTGTTTCTCTTTTTCTTATACTCTATTTCTTTTTCATAATATAACTTTAAATTTTATTTTATTTTTATTTCCTTCCCCTCTATTTTTTTGTCCATTCATTTTTCTTTAAAATTTGCAAAAACTAAACTTGCAATAGATAATGACAAGCAACTCACAAATGATATTTCCCTCAGACACAAGGGAGGATTTAAATATAAGAAGATTGAACTTTATAAGCAAATTAAAAAAAAAAAAAAGTGTAAAATCATAATGCGGGAGACAAAAAAAAAAAGTAAAATCATAATGGGGGAGACACGTGAGTTCATAAATGACCATTGACCATGAGAAACATTGTGGGGTGTCGTCATAAATTGTTAATATTTATTTGTGCCTTAGGAATAATTTCAACTTTTTCAATAATTTTAGTAATTTTGTAGCAACAAATATATCAATAACTTAGAATTCTCCTTCAATTGTTGGGCTTTGTGCTCTTTGGGTGAAAGTGCTTTGTGCTCTTTGGGTGGGCTGTTTTCCAGCAGCAGTTTATCATGTCCACATGGGCAACTGTGACGGGCTCTATTGGGAGACCCATATGAAGGTGCTCTTCATCATGTGTGCAAGACTTATTTGGGGCGATTTCAATCCGTAACTTGTTTTTAAAAATTGTTTTATTATTTAACTTAAAAGCAGTTTTTAAAAAGTTTTTCCTTTTGTTTCTTAAAATTGATAAAAATAGCTTCTACTTATTCTCTAAAAATTAATTTATATTTTATTTATTTTTAAAAATTATTTCCAGATAACAATAGTCAAACTGTGTTAGATATTTAAAAAAAAATTATTTTTAAAAACAGAAAACTATTTTTAAATCACTCAATCAAATAGGTTCTTCAATTTTTAACGTTGTACTCGGATTATTTTAGGTTATGTTTCATTCTGGGAAAACTTTGAAAAAAAAAAGTAGATGTTTCATTCTGGGAAAACTTTGAAAAAAAAAAGTAAAAAAAAATGAAATAAAAATAAAAATAAAAAGATAGATTTAAAGTTAATAATTATTTTTATGCACGATTTTAAACTCATTTACTTATTTTCACTCTTTTATATAAATATGAAATAATTTTAAAATACTTTCTAACTAATTTCAATTATATTTGATTTTCTTTTATATTTTTTATAATAAAATTAAATATAAAAAATAATTTTCTTTAATATCTTTTTCTTTATAATATTTTCTTAAACATAAAAAAATTAAGTTCATGGTTCTTTTACCTTTTAAAGACTATCATTCTTGAAGGTCATGTTTAATTTGTAGATATAATATGAAATTAAATAAGAAATAAGATTTTATATCTTATATCATATTTAACTAAATATATATAGGATAAATGACGAAATATATTATCTAACATCTTATAATTAAACATCGATAAAGTAATAGCATTATAACCAAGGAAAATATATTAATTAATCAATAAATTATTAATTTATCAAGTTATTCTTTATCTTTCTAAAACACTATAGCTAATATGGTTTTATTATGATTAAATGAATTAAATATTATAATTTACGAAAAATTGCATCACAAGTACTTCTTTCCACATTAAAAAAAAAACGTTAAAAATGACATCCACAACGACATTAATTTCAAGAAAATATAACATTAGACATATTTTACAGAATTTTTTTGGACGGATCATATGGATTAGTTGCGTATTAAGAAATTGTTAATTTATGTAGTAAATGGACTACTTAGAGTTTTATCTAATCTATTATTTTATAAATTTATTGAATTATTGATTTAGCACATTGCGCTCAAATAAGGACTAACAAAAAAATATTATTTAATTGAGATTATCAATACATTGAGTATTAATTTATCAAAGTTCTACTGTATTTATAACCCTAATACATGATATATTATAATCATAAATTGAGATATGAGATATACATATCCATAACTTATAAATTAATTCTTTTCATTCATTTTCTTCAATATTTTGAATTCCTTATATTAATCATTTTACAAAATTAAAAGACAAAATCATTAAAAAAATTAAGGTTATAGTTCAAAAATGAAAGGAATTAAAAAATGTATAAAATACAATGTAAAATATTATTAACATATGTATTGTTTAATATGTAGAAAAATAATTTTATATATTTAACAACAGAATATAATATTTTTATTTATAACTTTTAAATCTTTTAACTTTAACTATTATTAATGAATAAATAAATAAGTACTAATTAAATGATGAATAATAGAATGAATTATTTTTAAATAATTTTAAATTTGAAAGAGATATTATATTTATTTTAATAGTAAATATTGGGATGCGGTGTAATTTTTGTTTTAAACATATATCGAATATTAAAGCATAATATATTTTTCATTTTTTTTTATACCTTATACAAACCAAACATGGGTATATGTGGCATATCCATTAGGTATAATATCTAAAGATATTATATCTCATTAGAAATAAAATTCTAGAATATGCATATTTTAATTAAAAATGATATCCTATGTGTATGCCATAATCTATTCTATATATCTTGCTAACAAAAGATAACCTATGGGTAAATGAAAAAATCAACAAACCGGTTAACCAAACGAAGTTAATATTTAAAAATAAATAAATTTTATGAGGTTAATTTCAAAAGGAATATATATATATATATAACATCAACTAGTTGAATTTTATGATAAATGTGAAGAGATGACATAGAGATACAAATTTGACTTAGACTATATTAATTGAATCAAACAAAGTTAAGTTGACAATTTTGATCCATTCCAATTTAATTAAAATCAACTATACCCATTTGGGCTAATACATGCATCTAAGATCTTAGATAAGTACAACAAAGCAATAAAAATAAAAACTTTAGCCCTATAAAATATGTTAGAAGTTATACCAAGGTTTTTAATATTCTCAAACCCAAATCATTTCGCACAAGATATCTCAAAATCTGGTGATCTTCCACTTGATCGCTCATTCTTTGATTCAGGACACTTATGTGGGGTAGCTACACACTTCTTGAGGGAGAGAGATAAAGACTAGGTCTTTGAAAAACCATCTTAAAGATTATAATCTAACCCTAAAACCCATGGGGTTCATGCAGACTGTTCCATGGGATAAAGTGATTATGACTTAACTTAAGATCGAGTCACCTAATTTAGCCAACTAGGTCATAATTAATTAATTAATCTTATTTGATTTTAATCTTATTTGATTGTGAACTTAAGCACATACTACCAAGACCCATAAAAAAATATTGGTTCTCTTATAATTCAATTTTGAGGTTTGACTCAATATTCTATTAAAAAGAGTTAAATACACTTCAATATCCTATGTTATTACATTGAGATAAGAATTATTCAAATATAATTTAATCAATTTTGTTGCTTTCTGACCTATTACCCACTGTATGTAGAGTTCTTATGAACTTATATCCATAATCTAACGAGATAGTTACTATATATCAACCTCACAAAATTATCCCTATACTTGAGTCTTAAATTCTCATATATAATTAATTGACATGCTCTAACTTACTAAGGAACATATGTCAAATCCCACTAAAGGAATCATTACAATGCCACATATTTTATGATCATAAGTCCTTAGTATCACCACCGAAAGGAACATATTATCTAAAACCTATAAAATATCATGATACCTATCTTGAAAATACATTTTTCTTACATGCTTTAATCAATAGTAACATAATCTATAGAAAATATATGATCATTTTAAAGTCTCACAAGTAAATCAAAATCACAAAAACCTCAAAACCATTTTAATATTTTTTTTTAAAAAAAAGTTCATACAATATAATAGCTTGGTGAAATTATGAATACTTGATAATCAATATTATAATTCATTGTAAGTTTTATTCAATGTATAATCATACACAATAATGCACTCATCATGAAAAACTTATTCCAATCACTAAGACATGTCATCCCTCCAATTAGGAGATAATGCACTACAGCCTCAAATGGATTATCTAAGTCCATAAACCAACTATAAACAACTCATCAACTTAAAAGAAATTCATAATTTGGATATTCTATGCAAGTGTTAATGCATTGAAGTCATATATAATGTAAGTGATGCAAACTTGAATACTTAAACAAATATTAATGTAAAAAATGTATAGAATAGTGGAAACTTAAATTTAACTTTGTTACACCATGTTTTACTTTGAAGAGTTCTATCACAATAGCAAAAACCAACCTAAACCAAACCATATCCACTCTTAATTTTTTAACATCATATTTTAGTGTCCTTGTATTAGAGTTTTGTTATATTTTATATTAACATTATATTTTAATACTGAACATGTTATTATGATAGTGGTCTTGATGGATGAAGTTCCAATCATTTTGTTTTGCTTGTCTATGCTTATCACAGATACCGCTTAAATCCATCTCTAAATCCAATGGAAAAGTTATCAAGAAAATTAAAAATTATAACTCTTTTATTAATAGGTGAGTAGAACTGCATTTAGAATCAACGAGATAAGGGTAGTTTCACTCAGCTCATAAGCTATATCAACCATATCTACTTGTTCAACGGATCTTTTGCTTCTCTTAGGTTGTGTTTAGTATGTAGAGTAGAACTAAAAATATGATGAGAATAAAAGTAAATCGTAATACCACAAAAAAAAGGTATTAAAATCTTAGTAAGTGCGATATTTGGTCTCAATATTAATGAATTTTTTATTTTTATTTTCATTCTATAAATAATCTAAACACATTAATTAATAAAAATAGATTTGATGTTCTATTCTCATTTTGTATTTCAAGGTTCCTAAGGTGACCTTATTGTCAAAATTAAAACCATGGTATGGCGTTAGTTTATTAGCAAAAACATACTACAACTTACAATTTTATCAAAAGCGTAAGAAGGTAACCATAGCAAATCTTAATAGTAGCCACAAATATCAACATCCATATTAGCATATGCATATATCTGTACTCCATGTTAGCTTGCATGAGATGTTTTTCACTTGCCCATAATTTTTCATGACTACCCACAAGTTTTCATTTGCTTAGTTAAATGTCTTTTGGCAAGAATCCGAAGTAGAGGTCTGCCAAAGTTATTTAAGGATGTCTTTCAAGGAATTTAAGCTCAAAAAAGCTATTATGCTTGACAAGACAACTTTTTCCCTATAGAATAGGTGCTAAAAGTTCCCACAAAGTGTCTTTATTGATTTAAAATTGCTATTTTCACCCTATTTTTTTGCAGTTAATTACTTGATCATTAGTTTCTATTAAACCAACATAGTAAACTTTTAGGAAAGAAAAAAAAATAATAATCCAACAAGTCTCAAAAAAAAAAAAAAAAAAAAAACCTCTGTTTTAAAATTTTGGTAATGTATACCATGAATATAATGTAAAAAAAATAACTAGAAAAAAATACGATCAATCAACATACCACATATATATTTCAACCTTATTACTTTATATACGATCTTTTGCACCTTGGTTATATTCATTTATATTTTAATCTCATTATTTATATATTTATTTTTAATAATAAAAATTAAAATTTTAATAAATATATTAAGTTTTCCCCGTATTGTAATCATTTAAGTTTTTGTATCTAATCATTCATTTAAACTAATTAATATCCGTACGTTTTACATTTTTTTATTCCCAATAGAATGTCAAGATAGCCATAAGCTTATAAGCAATATGACAAAAAAAATATTGTATTAAGGGTATTTAGGGACTTTAAAATCCAATCCAACTATGCCATGATCGTATAAATTATTTTATTCTTATGAACTTTTCTTGCCACCCATGGGCACGTAAAGTTTGAATATAATATTGATTATATAATACTATTAAAGAGAATATCATATTTTTGTGGAGATACTTGGTAATAATATTTTTACCGTTATTACTTTGAAAAAGTGAGATATAATTATTTGGAAAATATTATTTTGATTGGTTAGAGAACCCAAGTGGCTTAAAATCTAATGATTCCAATCCTACTACGTGGTTGTGAATAAATCACGCAAAAGGACAAATCCAGTAATTTCACACACACGGGAATAACCCCATCCAAACCCACCCACCCTAAAACCCACTGCAACCAACCACTAAAGATTCCGGAACGTGGCGGCGCCCCCATTTCAACGCCACCGGAAAGCACTCAAATTACCGAAACACCCTTCACAAAGCCACAAATGCAAAACCCAATATGGGCGACTAACCCAAGCAAGTCGCCCTTTTGGGGTCCGACATTTCTCGATCGTCATTGCTCGAAACTAATCATTCAGTCTACCAGGAGGCTTAGCAGAAGAAGAAAAAAGGGAGGAGAGAGAGAGTGGGCGCTGAGGGCAATGCCTTGTTCTTCTATCAATACAACGTCTTCTTCTACCGATGACAACGGTGCTCTTCGTGCTTTCAAGCTGAGTGAGTCCACGTTTTTGGCTTCTCTGATGCCTAAGAAGGAGATTGCTGCTGATCGATTCGTCGAGGCGCATCCTGAGTACGATGGCCGTGGGGTTGTTATCGCTATTTTTGGTAATTTGAGAATTTCTTTTGGGGGTTCTGGTTCTGTTTGGGTGAAGAGAAAGTGATGGGAAATGGGAAAAAAATTTCTGGGTTTATCTATTGGTTTATGGGAAGTGGAGAAGGAACACTAAGTGGGATATGGGTGTTAATCGTTTTTTTCTTTTTTGGGGGGTCTGTTTTTGTTTGGGCCCTGAGAAAGTGGTGGAAAATGTAAGATAACTTAATTTTTTTTTATTTTTTTGGGTTTATGTTGTTTTGGTTCTTAAGATATCAGACGTGAACCTTCAGCTTTTTTCCATGGTGTCTTGAAATGTTGTTCATGCTAAAACTTAAAAGAGTCGAACGTTGGGGGTGCTTATCTCTTGAGTTGTGCTGGATCGTATATCTGATCTTAAAGTGTTGCTTTTCTCCAGATTCCGGTGTAGACCCAGCTGCCGCTGGGTTACAAGTTACCTCAGACGGGAAACCGAAGATCCTTGATGTTCTTGATTGGTATTATAAAACTACTTGATCATAGATTCCCATGGTTTTTAGAACTTATTTTACAGAGTAATTTTTCTTTTATCAGCACTGGCAGTGGAGATATTGATACCTCAACTGTGGTGAAGGCTGATTCAGACGGTTGTCTTCATGGAGCATCAGGTTTCTGACTTATAGCATTGACCTGTATCATACTTTTGAGCATGAAAATAACCCTGAGAATTGTATTTTCAAATGTACACATTAATAAAAATGTTTGATTGTGATGAAATTAATATTATTTGGATTTATTATTGATTATAAAGATTATTATTTTTGTATGTTCCTCACACACATTCTCTGCTTTTATCATAAAATTTGTAATAGGGGCAACTCTGGTTGTAAATTCTTCGTGGAAGAACCCTTCTGGGGAGTGGCATGTGGGTTATAAATTGGTATATGAGCTTTTTACAGACACATTGACTTCTCGTTTGAAGGTTAGACTGTAATCATGAACTTATGACTGATTGATTTGATACTTTGGATTGAGATCACCTCAGTTCTAACTTCTCATCTCTTCCCCTTAATTATTTTGTGACAGAAAGAAAGAAGGAAAAAGTGGGACGAAAAGCACCAGGAAGTAATAGCTGAGGCTGTAAAGAATCTTGATGAATTTGACCAGGTTTTGGATAATTCTATTACTTAATTTCTTCCATATTGCATTTTTTCCCCGAATCACCTATTTCTTATTGCACTAACTTCTGTTGTTAATTAGTCAGTGACTCAGCATAATAGACCTGCAAATTATAATAAACATCATTCAATTCTTGATGCACTATTAATATTGTCACTACCCCTTATTGTAAGTTAATGTTTTATGATACTTTATTGATGTCTAGGGCATTTTACTTTTTGTGTCTCGTTGCATTCATGTTCATCTGGAGATGCTAATTTTCACCCAACTTCCTCAAGAAGAAAAGCCTGTGATATGGAATGGAGTCAATTCTGTATGCTAACTGCATAAAATGGTAGAAGATTGTGGATAAGGTTAAAATTTTCCATCTGTCTATAAAAAAGTTTATAAATAGTTTATTTACAAGGTCAAGCGGTCTTCAGAGCATCTCTGTAGTATATTGCTGACACATTCTTGCTTCAGTACACTTGCATTTCCTGCACCATGATTGTCACCAGCTATTATAATGTTGTAAATTGCCTGGTCCAGAAACACATCAAAGTGGAGGATGCACAGTTGAAAAGGGCTCGTGAAGACCTCCAAAACAGAGTTGACTTCCTCCAGAAACAGGCTGAAGTGAGTTTGGAGTGTTTTGAATTACTTTTCTCATCTAGTCCACTTGACTATTTTATTGCTTCAATTGTAAGTAACCATGTTTATACGTTTTAGAGCTATGATGACAAGGGACCTATTATAGATGCTGTTGTCTGGAATGATGGAGAACTATGGAGGGTCGCTCTTGATACACAGAGTCTTGAGGATGACCCAGGGTGTGGGAAACTTGCTGATTTTGTACCCCTAACTAATTATAGGTATGTTTGATCCACCAGTAACAATATTGTGTGCTGGAAAATCTTTTATTTTTTTCTTATAGTTTTATATGGTGATAAGATTTATTTGAATGAAGATGAAACATCTTTTCTGTATAGAAGTTTTAATTTTGATGCAGTTTTTCTGGCTTAAGGTAGATTACCATTGTATGAAAACAGTTGCTGAGTTACTTTCCGATGCAGCATCTGAAGTTTGCTCCCTCTGATTTATTTTGGAGAAAAGAGAGGGGCTTGACTGTGCTTTATGGGGCTTACATAAAATCAATTGCCTGCATTCCAAAGCTCAAATTGATTTTGATATTGCATGATGTTGAAGATTCTGTTCATTTCTAGTCCAGCCCTAGATCTTGGAGATGGAACTTGCACTTGGAAACAACCTTTTATGTTGCTCGTGATAGGCATTTCACTTGTCTAAGGCATGACTTGCCTTCTAAATTCCCATAAGGTCCCAAGATAAACAGCTTAGGAAAGGCCTTGTCTAAACAATAGTCATGCAGAGAGTTGTGAAGCTCAAACACAAATATACCCAGAAACAAGAATTTATGTCGATGTTTCAAATCTTTGTTCTGGCTACTTTGTTCAGTCCTCTAATTTTAGGAATGTATTCTGATTGCTACCGACCTGTTATTATTATTATTTTTTCTTTTTTCTTCCATCATATCTTATTCTTCTTCTTTTTTTCCTTTTTTTTTAATTTATTTTTTATCTCATCAATGTGCTGGAGTTGGTGATGAAGGTGTTTTTTTGTCTCCAACAAATTTAATGTTTAACTAGCTCCATGTACACTAACTTTGCAGGATTGAAAGAAAGTTTGGCGTGTTTAGCAAACTAGATGCCTGCTCATGTGTCGTTAATGTATATGATCAAGGCAATATCTTGAGTATTGTGACAGATAGCTCCCCCCATGGTACTCATGTTGCTGGTATTGCTACTGCTTTTCACCCAAAGGTAATATGCTATTAACATTCGAAAATAGCATACTCTATTCCTGCATTATTCCTGCATTTCTTTTATACGAAACAAATTTACCTTTTGAAATATGCCATTGTTGTACAGGAACCATTGTTGAATGGAGTTGCACCTGGAGCACAAATAATATCTTGTAAAATTGGAGACTCACGCCTAGGTTCAATGGAAACAGGGACAGGCTTGACCAGAGCGTTAATAGCTGCTGTGGAGGTTAGCTTTATAGTTCCTATGATGCTGGTGAATTGATTCTGTAGAAGTAACCCATGTAACTTTTTCTCTTGTGGAGGATTTCAAGGACTGTACATTGTGTCTTCCTACTTATGGGGACGTTCTTTTCCAGCTAATACTTTCACCATACTCTTCCTGCTGTTTGTCTCTATACTTTGCCTCTTGCTTAGCTAACTTATGTTTTGAGCACTTCAGGCATTGGCTATGTGACATATATAAATATTTTATCGATTAACTTCCATTCTAGAATTAATTTGCTGTAGGGTTAATTTTGATGATGGATATTGTGCATTTTATTTGCAGCACAAGTGTGATCTCATCAACATGAGTTATGGAGAACCTACAATGCTGCCTGATTATGGACGATTTGTTGACCTTGTTAATGAAGTATGAGTTCCAAAACTTGATATTTGATTATTGGCATGATGATTTACAAATTCTTTTCTTCATTAATTTTTCATGCTCCCTCTATTAAGTTGTGGTGACAATGTTTATTAAACATTAGGCGGTGAATAAGCATCATTTGATATTCGTCAGTAGTGCTGGTAACAGTGGCCCAGCATTGAGCACTGTGGGCTCACCTGGTGGTACCACTTCAAGCATTATAGGTGTTGGTGCATATGTATCTCCTGCAATGGCTGCTGGAGCTCATTGCGTAGTTGAACCCCCATCTGAAGGCCTTGAATACACTTGGTATACAATCTTCCCTTAAGAAAATTTTGTGTTGGCAGTAAATTATTCATTTGTTTTGACCTTAGAAAATGGGTCCCTTCTACTATGCTACTGTTTTGATTTGAATCTTAATGCATAGCTGAATGAAATGGGGTGCAGGTCTAGCCGAGGACCAACAGTTGATGGTGATCTTGGTGTCTGCATAAGTGCTCCAGGTGGAGCTGTAGCGCCTGTGCCTACATGGACTCTTCAAAGACGCATGCTTATGAATGGAACATCAATGTCGTCTCCATCCGCTTGTGGAGGAATTGCATTACTTATTAGTGCAATGAAGGTTCCATTCACATGATTTAGTTTTGTTTTTGTCCTTCTGTCATCACACTTTATATGCATGTCTAACTGATGTTTCAAAAATTTATCATGGCCTGTGCAGGCTGAGGGCATTCCAGTGAGTCCATACAGTGTTCGGAGGGCTCTTGAGAACACATCTGTCCCCGTGGGTGGTTTGCCAGAGGATAAATTGTCCACTGGGCAAGGGCTTATGCAAGTTGACAAGTTAGATTGCCACTTTGGGCCTTTGATGTTTTTTTAATTATGAGAAATAGATTGAGCTTTAAGTAAAATTGGAAATAATCTTGAAAACAATTGCATCATAGGGCACATGGATATATTCAAAAGTCTCGAGATTTTCCAAATGTTTGGTATCAAATAAAGATTAATGAAGCTGGTAAATCAAGTAAGCCTCTCTCTCTCTCTCTCTCTTGCTTGCTCGCTCTTTCTCGCTCTCGCCCTCCCTCTCTATCGTCACACCCTGCCAAATTGAGTTAAACTGTCATGTGCCTCTTTGATTTTGCAAGTGCATTATGCTTTATCATATCATATCTGTGTGCTTATAAAAGCAATATTTAGATATGACATATCATACATGTGAATCCTATTTAGAAGCTGCTCTAAGCATACTGATTATGTGGTTATACAGATGGTCCTAATTGTTTAAGGAAATAGGTTCTTCTTGTTACTTGTTAGTATCGAGCCCCATAAAGCCTATTCATTGGAATTATTCTTGTCTATGGATGTTCCAGCAGTTAATTCGTATCAGCAGGTTTTGGGGTTAGACAATCCCTCTTTTGTGAATTTTTGGGTGTCCTTGATGGAGACTAGCCTCCCTATTGTAGGTCTTGTTTCTCCTTTCTATAGCCTGGTTGGGTTTTGTTCGTATATTGTCTGTATACGCACCGCCCCTGGTTTTTAGGCGTTTATTAATTCAATCTGCCTTTGTCTATAAAAAAAAAAAAAAAAAAAAAATTCGTTTCAATAATTGGTTCACCTATGACCAGGCTTCTTGCACCTGTATGAAGATTAAGAATTTTACTTGCAATGAAATTACATTGTTATTATGATGCATTTTCATTGCAGCTTCTACATCACGGGGCATCTACTTAAGGGAAGCTAGTCGCTGCCATCAGTCTACTGAGGTGAGATTTTGAAACTGATTTGCATGGATTTCCAAACTCATCTCAATGACTTGCTTTTCTATTTAAAAACGAAAAAGACCCTGACTATGATACCTTGGTTTTGTTTTTTAAATTTTCTAAGCCAGTTGAGTCTCCTAATGTGAAATGAGTCACTTTTTTTTTACACACTTTAAATTTATAAGTTTGTTTGCTTTTCAAGTTTATAGAACTCAATCAGTTATGCTTACTTCTTACTGGTGCTGTAGTCATTCATCATTAAAAATGATTAAACCATCTTACCTGACTTTCTCTGATCTCATTGTTAGTGCTCCCTGTAACTTCTTGCAAATGTGTTAATCAACAAATATGGATTTCTTGTGCTGTTATTTCTTCCATTTGAGTATTCATTCAGCTAACCCATCTTTGAGCTTATTTCTTCACTGCACAACAGTCCGTACCAGAAAGCATGGTTTGCTTGATGCTCTCTAGAATTCGTTTTTTTTTTAATAATAAAAATATATAGGTATTTGTCAATCATGTGACAGCAAATAAGCTTTCTCCCTTTTATGAACCCTACTTTAGTTTTGCGTGAGACTTTTAGATTAAATAGTCAGAAATGATCTTTTGCCCAACCTTTTCCTCTTTCCCTTGGGGATAATGTTCATAGTTTGAGGGGTATGTGGGTAATCTCCAATGTATTTCTTTGCTCTAATAATGAAAGCCTCAAGTCGCTTTTATTTGTAGAGCAATGGAAGGGAGGTTTCATCCAGGGTTTTAAAGTGGGGAGGAGAAAGGAATCTTATTTGTTGTATGCCAATGATATTTTGCAAGGCTAACAAGGCAATTGTAATTTAGGTTTATTTTTGACGAAAATGCCATTTTGAGCCTCCCTGTTTACTTTATTTCCGCCTTTATCATGCTGGTATCAATATAGAACAGATTAGTGAAGCTTCAGAAAGATTTCCTTTGGAGGCTTTGGGGAGTGAGAGGAAATATCATTTGGTTAATTGGTCAACTTTTTCTCTGCAAAAGAGGTGGGACAGCAGAGCCTTTGGTTGGGCTTGTGGAAAGCCAATTTTCATAGTCCTGCTAGTATCTTTGTGGATGATGGAATTAGGATCAAGCTCTGGTGTGCTGTTTACTATGGAGAATTCCTTAATGATAACTTTCTGGATCTATACTGTACCACAACAAATGGTGAAGGTGGTAGTCAATATTGGAACATGATGATCATAAGAGGATGACAGGGAGCTGGAATCTGTGGAGTTTTTATTCTCAAGCAGTTCTAGATTGTTGCTGGGCAGAATTGGAATCCAAGTTAGCAAAGAAGGTGTTCAGAAGGGGTTATTTCTTAGTAAAATCCTACTGCAAGGTACTCTCTCCAAGGTTCGATGTCTGTTTGCCCTTGTGTTGGGCATGGGGGTCTTCTGCTCCATTCAAGGTGGAATTGTTGTGTGCAAGGCTGTGGGAGAGGATCCTTACTATTGATCAGCTGACTGGGAAAGGAGTGTGCTTGTTAACTAGTTCTGCATGTGCAAACAAAAGGCTGAACTAACTGAGATGTTGGGTAGCTATGGCGTTTGTAACTTCCCATTTTTGGTGTCTTTTGAGTTCTATCAAGTTAGTGAAGATACCGTGACCAATTTGCATGGCAGCTATATTGGAAATAGTCAATGGAAAATGTGGAAGGTGTTTCATCTGAGCTTACATTGGTGTTTATGAAAGGAGTGGGATTGGAGAACCTTTGAAGGCTTGGTGCTAAATTTGAAATACACCTTAAATTCTTGTTTGTCGGGCCAAAGGCAGGGGAGAGGCTTATTTATTTATATGTTTATTATTATTAGTTATTTTTTTTGGTGATAAGTTGGGGATGCCTTGAGGCTTTTGTTTTGGACCTTTGTGAGGCCTTCTCAGTTGCTTTTATTTCTTTTCTTCTTCTTCTGATCCTTGTAGGCTTCCTGTGTACCTAGTCAATGCTCCCCCTTTCAGAGTTTTCTAGTAAATTTTGTGTTTCCATATTAAGAAAGAAAGAAAAAGAAATTTGGTTAGGTTTGAAACTGATATCATTTGCACACAACTTCTCCTCACATGCATTCCCTGTTTTGTATTTATTATATGACACAAAGGTGCTATGTATCTAAAACACACTTCATCAGGACACACAAAATTGTGTTTGTAGATAGGAGTGATGGCATGATGGGGATGGGAACAGCTATTGGGCTCACCTGTTGCTCATCTGTTAGTCAGGACACACAATTGGCCATCTTCATCTTGATTTTTATGTAGCATGTTTTTTCTTATTTAAAAAAAAAATGTGCTTTATCTCTGACTGCAAATCACAAACATGAATTGAACTGGTGAAAATCTGTTACTACCCATTCCAAGATTAGCATTCTGGTCTAAACTGCATTCACAAGCTATATTTCTGCATTGAAAAATTATTGGTGTGAAATTTTAAATAACCACCCTAATAAACAAATCTATTTATTTGATTGTGGAGATGTTCTTTGTTTGATTCTCCAACTCCTAGCAATTTTGGATTAGGTACAATTAGCGAATATGAAATTGTATTTGAAATACTGGCAGTTTGTTGGAATGTCATTTCATTTATGCATTGTCTTGCAAAATATTGTTCATGCAACAGTTTTGTGTTTATTTGGTGCTTCTTGGTATTTGTGGTGCTGAGTTTAAGTAAAACCCCAATCAAATAATACTATTGAGACCAAGACAAAATAGTATTTTAGTAGGGTTATTGATTTATTGATAAATGAATATTTATTAATTTAGAGAGAGTATTATGTTTCTATTATACATTACTTGTATATGTATGACTTATAAATCCAAAAACAATGGATGCAGTAAAGTTAATATATAGAAGCCTAAGGACCCTAAAAAAGAAGTCATGGTTATTAATTGTAAAAGATATAAACGTTCCTAAAAGGAGGAGATGTGGTGTTAAAATGTAATGCTTTAGAAGATAAAGATGTTTCAAGTATGTGATGGTTCCAAGAAAGAGTTGAATTGAGAAAAGTAGAAGTTGTAAAAGTTATTCAATACTGTATTATGAATTTTTGTTTGATATATATATATATATATATATTGTTGAGAGAGAGAAAAAGAAGAAAAACCTTAATTCTCATTCATCTATTTACTTACAATTGAGAAATATATATATACAAGTCTAGGAGTCCTAACTACCATACATGTGACCTATATTAACAAGGAAAGATTATATACTATAAATACATTATATTCAACACTCCCCCTCAAGCTGGAACATATACGTCATATGCACCAAGCTTGTTACAAATATATTTAATCCTAGGACCTCTGAGAGATTTAGTGAAGATGTCTGCTAGTTGATCATTTGAATTAACAAAACTTGTAGCAACACATCCTGATGCGATCTTCTCTCTAATGAAATGACAGTCAACTTCAATATGCTTGGTCCTTTCATGAAAGACTGGATTGGATGCAATATGTAATGCGGTCTGGTTATCACAGATGAGTTTCATCTGTTCATCCTTTCCAAATCTCAACTCTCGAAGAAGATGTCTCAACCATATGAGTTCACATGTTGCCAAAGCCATAGCTTGATACTCGGCTTCAGCGCTAGATCTGGCCACTACATCTTGTTTCTTACTCTTCCAAGATATTAGATTACCTCCAATAAAAACACAGTACCCTGAAGTGGAACGTCTATCTGTGGGTGAGCCAGCCCAATCTGCATCTGTGTAACCAACAACCTGAGTATGACCTCTGTTCTCGTACAACACACCTTGGCCTGATGTACTTTTGATATATCGAAGAATGCGGATTACGACATCCCAATGGCTATCACATGGTGATTGTAGGAATTGACTAACAACACTCACAGGAAAAGAAATGTCTGGACAAGTAATGGTGAGATAGTTCAATTTACCTACGAGCCGTCGATATCTCCCGGGGTCTCCTAAAGGCTCCCCCTGTCTTGGTACAAGTTTGACATTCGGATCCATAGGTGTATCTACCGGTTTATAGTCTAACATACCGGTTTCTTCCAGGATGTGTAAAGCATACTTCCTTTGGGAAAGGACCACACCAGAACTGGATTGAGCTATCTCAATTCCCAAGAAATAGTTGAGTTTCCCCAAGTCTTTGGTCTGAAAGTGGGTAAAAAGATGTTGCTTTAGTTTCTGAATACCATCTTGATCACTGCCTGTAATAACGATGTCGTCTACATAAACAACTAGATAAATACACTGCCCCAAAGAGTTATGATGATAGAAAACTGAATGGTCTGCTGTACTGCGAAGCATGCCAAACTCTTGAACAACAGAACTAAAACGGCCAAACCATGCTCGAGGAGATTGTTTCAAGCCATATAGAGAACGGCGTAACCTGCACACTAAACCAGACTCCCCCTGAGCAACAAAACCAGGAGGTTGCTCCATATAAACTTCCTCGACAAGATCACCATGAAGGAAGACATTTTTAATATCCAACTGATAAAGAGGCCAAGAACACATAGCAGCCATGGAGAGAAGCAGACGGACAGAAGCAATCTTGGCAACAGGGGAGAATGTGTCACCATAATCAGAACCATAAACCTGAGTATAGCCTTTAGCAACTAAGTGGGCCTTAAGGCAATCAACCTGACCATAAGGACCAACCTTAACTGCGTAGACCCAACGACAGCCAACGGTAGATTTACCAGAGGGTAAAACAACAAGATCCTAAGTGCCATTAGAGTGCAGAGCAACCATTTCATCCACCATTGTCTGTCGCTAGCCTGGATGGGAAAGAGCTTCATGGGTGCTCTTTGGAAGAGAAACAGAGGATATAGCAGAAACAAAAGCAGAATAGGGTGAAGATAATCGATGATAACTCAAAAAATTGTAATTAGGATGAGGATTACGAGTAGAGCGAGTACCTTTCCGAACAGCAATGGGTAAGTCATTAGGAGAAGGCAGAGCTGGGGCAGGTGAAGCCGAAGGGAGAGGAAGTGAGTCAGCAGGTGCCTCAGCAAAAAGGAGAGGAGCAACGACACGAGGGCGACGATGATAAACCTAAAGTGGTCGAGGAGGCATAGCATCAGGTGGGGAGACAATGGGAATGGGCAAGACTTCAGAAACAGGAAGAGACTCAGAAGTGGTGGACAAGAATGGTGAGTCCTCAAAGAAGGTGACATCAGCGGAGATAAAGTATCGATGAGTCTCAAGGGAATAATAATGATAACCCTTCTGAAGTCTGGAATATCCCAAGAAGAGGCACTTCATGGCTTTGGCGGAAAGCTTGTCCTGTCCAGGAGTGAGAATATGAACAAAGCAAGTACAACCAAAGACACGAGGAGGAAGGAAATAAAGTGGTTGGTCAGGAAAGAGAAGGGAGTGTGGAATCTGATCGTGTCAGATAGAGGAGGGCATACGATTAATCAAATAACAAGCGGTAAGAACAGCGTCCCCCCAAAAACGAAAAGGAACATTACTATGGAGGAGGATAGTACGAGCTGTCTCAACAAGATGTCGATTCTTGCGTTCAGCTACCCCATTTTGTTGAGGAGTATGAGCACAAGAAGATTGATGAAGAATCCCATGATGAGACATAAACGAAGTAAATGGGGCTGAAAAATATTCCCTGACATTGTCACTGCGTAACACACGAATAGAAATATTGAACTGGGTTTGGATTTCAGCATAAAATTTCTGGAAAATAGAGAATAACTCAGCTCGATTTTTCATTAAAAATAATCAAGTACATCGAGAATAGTCATCAATGAAAGTGACAAAATACTGAAATCTTAAAGTAGACGCAGTCCGACAAGGACCCCAAACATCAGTGTGGACAAACTCAAAAGGAGACTTTGCCCAATTATTCAAACGCTATGGGAACGAGACACGAGTATGTTTCCCAAGCTGACATGACTCACACGGAAGCGACGACAAAGTGGAAAAACGAGGGACCATCTTCTGGAACTTAGGGAGACTAGGGTGGCCCAGACGATTGTGAATGAGGAGAGAAACATCAGTGGAAATGCAAACTGCAGGAGATGAATCCGAGGTGAGGTGATAGAGGCCTTGAGACTCACGTCCTATGCCAATCGTCTTCCCCGTACTCCGGTCCTGCAAGGTCACAAATTTATCAGAAAAGGTAATAGAGCAATTAAGAGTACGAGTGATTTTGCTGATGGAAATAAGATTAAAAGGACATTCAGGAGTATAAAGGACAGAAGTGAGAGGTAGAGAAGACAGAGGAAGGGCCAAACCAATACCTTTAGCCACAGTTTGAGAACCATTAGCTAAGGTAACAGTAGGTAAATCAGAAGTAGTAGTAATAGAGGAGAAAAGATCCTTATTACCAGATAGGTGATCAGAAGCTCCAGAATCTAGAATCCAGGGTCCAAGAGAAGATGCGTGGGTAAGGCAGGCAGAGGCATTACCAGGCTGGGCAACAGAGGCAATAGAAGCCTGAGATGTCTGAGATGCGGAGGAGCTCGGAGGCTGAGGCAGCGGAGAATCAGAGGACTGGGCCATATGGGCAGTGCGAGGAGGCCTTCCATGTAACTGATAGCAACGATCGTGAGTGTGGCCAAGTTTATTGCAATAGGTGCAATGAGGACATTGGCCTCTACGTCGGGTACCACTGCGTCCTCCTCAAGAGGTAGTTTGAGAAACTAACACAGAAGAATCTGAAGTGCTATCAGATGGCAAAGTCTGAGTGGACGAGATACGGAGGAGGCGAGCAAACACATCATCCAAAGACGGAATTGATGAACTACCAAGAATCTGATCACGGATAGGCTCAAGATCCGGACGGAGGCCAATAAGAGTAAGGACCATGAAGAACTTGTCAAGCTGTATTTGTTGAGCCCCAACATTAGGAGTAAGAGGCATCACAGTCAAGAACTCCTCCTTAAGAGAGACAATCTGACCAATATAAGTAGATAGATCCAAGTTCTGTTGGCAGATATGGACAATAGCAGAAGCCACCTTATAAAGACGCTGGATATCATTCGTGTATAATCCTTTGGCCTGAGTCCAAAATTTAAAACAAGTTTTGTAGGCCCGTAGATGAAGAAAAATCCTAGGATCAACCGATTGCCATAATACACTACATAACTGTGCATCTATCTTCCTCCACTGTACGCAGTCAACCTCAGGGATATCTGCCTCCTGGGTAACCAAGTGATCCTCATATCCTTAACCCATAAACCAAAGTTCAACAGAGGCAGACCAGGAAAGATAATTTTCACTGCCAACCAATTTCTCTGAAGTAATCATAAGAGATCCAGATATGACAGAGGAAAAAATGGAAGTTTTAGTAGCCATATCCACTTATCTGGAGAATGAAGTATGTTTGGATCGAACAGAGCCCTAATACGGCTTCAGATTGCGGCGTGGCACCACCGAAAAAGGGAGACGGCCTCAGATCGAGGCGTGGTACCACCAGAAAGGTAGAAGAACACTTCCCAAGGCACGTGCAGGGATTGGGGTGGAGAAAAAGTAGCCGGAGCTTCGTCGGAAAGACTGTTTGGAGGGCCGATGGAGACAAAAATTCCCAAAAGAGGTACTTGTAGGGCTCGGATGGGAGAACCAGGGAGGTAGGGAGGCTGGTCGGCGTTAGGCGAAGCTGGAGGAGGAGGCGCGTTACCGGAAAAGTCCTCACGCGCCGGCGCGTGAGATTTAGTCGCCGGCCGGAAAATTGCACGTGGCCGGCGCGTGAATGATCTTTTGGTTCCAGTGCCTTCACAAAAGTTGGAGATCTCCTCCAAGCGCTCCTCTTGGTGTGGTCGGTGTCGGAAAAAGACGTCGCCAGAAAAGTTCGCCGGCGATGAGTGTTTTCTGACAACGATCCGACTAACCGGAAAGTATTGGGAGATGGGGAAGGTGACCGGAATGAAACACGGTCACCGGAAGGTTTCCCGGAGTTGATGACATGGGAAACAGGAAAGAATTAGGTTTTCTCCCTTGGCTCTGATACCATGTTGAGAGAGAGAAAAAGAAGAAAAACCTTAATTCTCACTCATCTATTTACTTACAATTGAGAAATATATATATACAAGTCTAGGAGTCCTAACTACCATACATGTGACCTATATTAACAAGGAAAGATTATATACTATAAATACATTATATTCAACATATATATTTTATGTGCTTCATCAGTTATTAATTTATATTTCCTTGGGCCCTTAAGGTTTTCTAAAAAAATTATTATCTTATGCATTTAGCAAGTTTATTAATTTAGTACTAGCTTGAGTTAGGACTAAAAGATTTTATTATTTAAGTGAGATTATTAATTTTTTGAAAATTTATTTGTAAAGGTTTTACTGTATTTGAGTAAGTTTTGAAAATTTATGTTTACTTAATAAGGTTGTATGAATTGTTTTATACTTTAGTGGTTGCTTCTATTGTACAACAAATACCAGCAAGAGGTTTTTGCCTCTGGATTTCTGATTATCTACAAAGTTTGTCTTTTTATTGATAAATTAACATTATATTCTTGACAGTGGACAGTGCAAGTTGAGCCAAAGTTCCATGATGATGCAAGTAATTTGGAACAATTAGTTCCTTTTGAGGAGTGTATCGAGCTACATTCCACTGAGAGGGCAATTGTGAGGGCTCCTGAGTATCTCCTTCTTACTCACAATGGGCGTAGCTTCAAGTTAGTCATCATTACTAAACTATTCTTTTTCTTCAAGTATTCATGTTATCTTCTAGTTGATATATTTGTGACTAGTAAGCAGTTCATTTTGTATGATTTTGTTGTTGCTTTCTCTGCATTGTAGAAGTTGAGAATTTATTATACCATCTTGTGCTGTTCCTCATGTTGTGACATTAATTTCAGCAAATGGAATAAATGGCCTAAAGGCAGTTGTTGCAATGCATGCATGCAAGCATGCTTATGTCTGGATTGAAGTATACTGCAGCAGAACTTACATGACATGTATGTGTGGGTTTACTCCAAATGGGTGTGAACAAGTTTAAGCATGCCTATGCTGATTGAAGTATATTGCAGCAATGCATATGTGCATATATCAGTACAAACATGCTTTTGGTTGTATGTGGGCACATGTGTGCATGTGGTGGTTCATGCATTCAGTCATACTTTGTGTTTTCCTTCTTTCTGTGTGGTGGGGGGAAGAGGAGTTGTTTAGTGTCAAGCCATATGTGATCCCTTGGTGAAGCAAATATGTGGAAGCATTCCGTTGTGTAATTAATTTGAGTGTTTTGTTTATCACTTATTTTATATATATGTGTATATATACTTACACACACATACACACACACATATATAATTTATTATATTTATCTTTTTATTTTTGGTTCTTGATTTTCAATTAGCATGTGCTTGGAATTTGGGGAAAAAACATTCATCTGTGGGTTCTATGGGCATTTTCACTAGCTGATAGTAAGCCACCTTCAGTTCTTTGTGGCTAAGCTATATAGGTTCTTGAAGAGGGTAGCAATTAAAAAAGTCTAGGTGAAACTATAGTGCTCAAGACTGTTGTGTCCACAAGATACTCCTGACTTATGTTGCTACCTAGTGTTGGCCTTTCTACTTTTTTCGCATGGTATGTGTTTCCTAATATATATAATACCTTGACAATGATTTTCAGTCAGTTACATGGTGCTCTTGGTGCATGGTTGGAGATCCTTCTGTTTTCAAGCATGTAACAAGTTATGGTATGGTTGTGGAGTTCATGATGCCTAATTGTGTTGGTGAATGGTAATCTTGTCAATTAGTTCATGTGTTGCCTTGTCCTTTTTCTTTTCTTTTTTGTTCCCTATTTACTTTCTTGGGGGTTTTCCATGTATACTCCCTATGTACTAGGGTTTGCCTGTTTTAGGCTTCTTGTATGGCTCTTAGTTATATTAAAAGGAAAAGAAAAGGTAAAAACAACGTGATTTTCTGGTTATCAGGAGTAAAAGCGTATGTGTGATATTTCTGTTACCAATTGAAACTTACTCATGAATACAAGAAATCCTGCATACAGAAGTATATGGTAGCTGTTTTCTCCTTTTCCCTTCCTATTCGATTTTTTATTACTGTACAGATATCATTGTCCTATCATGAAATTTTGGATATTTCACATGTTTTTTATTAATCTGTTTGTTGTTATTTATCTTATTCTTGAATACAGAGATGAATTTAGTTTTCAATACCCATATTTAGTTGACAAGTTTGTTTTCTTTTCTTTTTACAGCGTAATTGTTGATCCTACCAATCTTAGTGATGGCCTACACTATTATGAAATTTATGGAGTAGATTGCAAAGCACCCTGGCGAGGTCCTCTTTTTAGAATTCCTATAACTATAACAAAACCCATGGTTGTAAAAAATCAACCTCCGATAGTTTCGTTTTCAGGGATGACATTTTTGCCAGGTGATTTCCCTGGAACCTAATATCAAGTTAAGATTAGTTATTATATTAATGCATGTCAATACCTTGAAGAACTCATTTATCTTTTTGCATGCTAGTATGTGAGTTAGATGTTAATAAGAGGCTTCTATGCAATCCTTTGCATCCCTTTTTAAATTTGTTGTTTTATGTTGTTCTAAAAAGATTGCTTGGGCATATTTATTTGCTCTCGTGCATGTTCTAGTTGCATGAATTGTCCCATGTAATTATGAGGACCACCTGGTAAGTCAGACCATTGATTCAAATAGGTTATGCACATTAAATCAGGCTCTCCTTGGAAATTGGAGTTGGAGATTTGTGCTTGAGGGTTTGGGCCCCCATGGAGAGTCCTAAGGGTTTGGCCGTGGAAGGTTCCTCGTTATAAAAGAAAAAAAAAAGGATTTGTGCTGGGGGGGAGTTTTTTGGAAGCAGGTCATTGAGAGAAATTATGGGAAGGAAGAACAAGGATGGAAGTTTTATGAAGTGTGAGAAGGGTATGGGGTCTTTATTAGGAGAAACTCTCTAAGTTGGCATAGAAGTTTTGTTGGGAAGAACCATTGGAGCGTGCAGGGGATTGTTCCTTTGTGCCTTTCCTTTTTTAGAATATTTGGAAGAGAGAAATGGACGATCATGTGAAAATGTAAAACAGTTGGACCAACCTCTTAGAATGTCATTCTTAAGTGCCCTCTTGCTTGGGGCTAGAAGATCTTCGAATTGGTTTCAATGTATTGATTTGGTTGATTGGATGAACTCTAGATAAAGGGATGGAAATTTTTTTGTTTTATGTACTCTTTTTGCCTTTTGGCATCATCTATATTACTTCCTCTAAGCTTCGAAGTTAACTTGCCCAATCACCTTTCTAAATCTTGAGCTTGCTCACTAAACTATTCTAGCCAATTTTCAACTTAGTGTTAGAGTAAAGACTAATTTTTTTAATTAACACCATATTTGGAATATTTCTTATCTATTGAAAAAACATTCTAAGCTTATGAAGTTTTTGCAATCAATATCAAAACTTATGATACATAATACGATATGATGATACAATACATTTTTTATGTAAATTGATACGTATCACAATTCGTATTTTATAATACATATATGATACACATATGATATGTGATATAATGATACCATGATATATACATCTTCGACCATTTTCTATAGTTTTAAAGAAAAATCAAATTATTATTTTTTTGTTAAAAGAATTTACTATATTGATTATTTAAAATTTATTAAAAGATTAAAAATTAATCATAAAAAGGGGAAATAGGTAAAATGATTTTATATGAAAAACAACATTCTTGTTATCAAATGTTATATTGGAAGTCAAGTAAGTTTATTTTTACAATAAATATTGGAGAATTTTCATTTGAATAGATTGAATGTTGACATTGAAAATGATGGTGATTAGTGAATAAAAATTATCACTTTTATTTATTTATTTATTTCTTTTTAGTAGGGAAGGAATGATGACAAACCTGAAAAGTTGGAACTTTGAAAATAACATATCAAGGTGTATATATATCAATCAACAACATAAGAAGTGTATATGCTTAATTAGACTTTGGACTAAAAATTGAAGAAGTTTATTTTTGTGGATTATGAGATAACGCTATTTATTTCAGTCATATCTTGTTCATTTGAACTTGTCAAAACTCTAATATTCAATGTTTTCATATGATATGATATAGTTGAACTTTTTAGATTCTACCATTTTTCATAAAATTTGTTATATATTACTCTATACTTCATACTTGCAATAGATATATACACATTTATATATTTTTTCTATTAATTTTTCACTATATAAAAAAACTTGCGATACATGATGCAATACTTTATATGATATAGAAAAATAGAAAAACGATATATGATACATATTACGAGTTAACAACTATGGTCAATAATATATGTGTGTATATACATTGCCAACCAGAATTATAAGCCTAAAATATTTATGCTCTTTTCTCCTTTTTAAGGGGGCAACAAAGTAATGGTGGCATTCATACTCTTTTATATTTTCATTTGCGTAACAAAAATTGAGGTCTCAGTTGTGTTGTCAAAAAATGCCATATAAAGGCATGATGGGTTTGTCAGTGCCAATGTTTTAAAAACCAGACTGGATCGGCTGGCCGCCTTTCCAGTCCAGGTGGTTGAACCAAACTGCTTGGATTTTGAGCCAGTGTTGAATTGCTCAAATCAATGGTTGAATCACTGTGTTGGACGAACTGTTCGGTTCCTTGAAGAACAGGTCAAGGCTGGTTGACCTAAAATTTTATTGAGCCATTCTCGACCATTTAAGCTCAAATGGGTTTTCTTGCTGCAGATAAGCCTATTGCCCAAGCCCATTTGCTCTGTATTGTTGTTTCAAGGTATTTAACCAACAATTAGAGTCTACAATTTTTTTTTTCACCCAAGGGGACTTGAGCCATAGACCACCTGTTACAAAAGGGAAGGGATGGACCACTGCACCTCTTATTCACTTTGGTGTTTATTGTTGTACAATTACTTAAATAATAATCTAAATTTTGATTTTCTTTTCTCCCACATTTCCACCATATAAAGCAATTAGAAAGGAGTGGTTGTTTCTGAATAGTAGATTAGCCTACCAAGTGGGTAGTGGACGGAGAGTGAAATTTTGGAAGGACAAGTGGTGTGGAGATGAACCTCTTTGTGAGTCATTCCCCTATTTATTTTCCATCTCCCTGTCTAAAGATGCTTGGGTGTCGGATGTTTGGAATCTAGACGGTGATGGGGATGGTTGAACCCCTCTTTTCTCAAGGGCGTTTAATGATTGGGAGATTGAGATGGTGGAGCATTTTATGCTCAAGATCCAAGCCTTTAGGGTGCAAAGGGAGGACGAAGATAGAGTGGTTTGAACAACTTCAAAGAGTGATGATTTCTCAGTCAAGTCGCTTTATTCTATTTTGGAGCTCGGAGACTCTCATTTGTTCCCTTGTGATAGTATTTGGAGGGTGAATGTACCTCCTAAGGTAGCCTTCTTTGCTTGGGAGGCTTCTTGGGATAAAATCTTAACTTTTGGGCAACTTCAGAGGAGGGGGTACTCTATGGCAAATAGGTGTTTTCTATGCCTCTCTGAAGTAGAGACGGTGGATCACCTTTTACTTCATTGTGTAAAGACACGGGTTTTGTGGAATCTTCTTTTTTCCCTATTTGGTGTGGCATGGGTTCTCTCATGTTCAGTGAAGGAAACTCTTAGGTGACATGGAGCTTTTGTGGGGAAAACTTGTAAAAAGGCTTGGCAAATGGCCCCCTTATGTATTTTTTGGTCAGTCTGGAAAGAAAGGAATTTGTTAGCTTTTGGGAATGAGGAGCTTTCGCTTCAAAGACTGAAATTTTCTTTTGTATGTAATCTTTGGTCTTGGGTTAGGGTGTCTATAGTTTTGAGCCCTTTTTTTCTTGTTAGTTTTTTTTATTGCCTAGGCTCTAAGTAGGGGTTGGTGAAGTGTTGTTTCTTTCCTCCACCCTTGGTTTCGAGCCTTTGGGCTGTTTTTGTATACTCCCTGTATACTTTGAGGGCACTGTTTTTGGTGCTTCCTCTTTCCATTCAATATATTTCCTTTTATCTATAAAAAAAAAACATTTCCACCATATAAAACCATTAAATAAATATAAACTGTTCATGTTATATTAATTATATGATAATAAGTATGAAAATAATGTACATTAATTAATATAACAATTTAATTTTTTTTTTAAATAATAAGATACATGATAAAATTAAATATGATTATTTTCCTATCATCTTAAATACATCTTGATACTTAAATATTATATATGCTTTATTTAATAAAATTTTAAATATTAATACATTTATATTTATCTTTATCATTTAATTTAACATATCAAATTGAAAAAAAAAAGAAATATTATTAAAATTTTCAACTATATATATATATATTCTTAATTTCTTATAATTATTTTTAATTTCATGTAATATATAAATTATATATTTATGACATCACCAGTTTGACCGTGGTTCGACCATCGGTCGAACCATTGAACCATGAATTAGTGACTTTTCTGGTTCGATGATTGGTTCGGTTTTGAAAACATTGGTCAGAGTGTTATTACCATCTAGATCTTTGAGGGCTGCTATCACGTCTCCCTCATCAACTCTCTCTCTCTAGCCTATTTTTGTGAGAATTTCAGTTCTTTGACTGATTGAGAGAGGTTAGGGTCTTTGGCATCTTTGTTTTAGAAGGTCCTTTTAGAAGTGGGAGCTAGAGCTGGTGGATACGTTTATGGAGAGTGTTCATTCTGTGAATTTGATAGGGGAAAGGGAGGATACCCTCTTATGGAAGGAAGGGAAGAAGGGGAGATTCCAAGTGAAGTTTTTCTATAATTCGATGGCTCAAGGGATCTCTCTCTTTCCAAGAAAAGAGGTGTGGGGTTCATGTCCTTTGAGTGCTTGTTTATTTTCCCGAGAAGCAATATGAGAGAAAATTTTAACAACAATTAATAAAGAGGAGAGAACTAATGTAGAATTGTCTAACCGTATTTCAGTTCATTCTGAAAATGCTTAGTTGCTGTGGGTGATGTTCTTGCTGGATTGGAAGGCTTAGGCATGAATAAAAGGATGAGAAAGGTGGTGAATGTGCTCTTTGCCTCTTTTGGTCAATGGTATGTGACTGAGGTTGAAGGAAGCTTTCATTGACTCCCTTTGGGAAGTGGTCTAGAGTCCTGTTGGGATTGTTAGTTGCTCTTTGTTTGACTTCATTGATAGCCTAAGTAGTAGAAAATAGTCGGTTTTTGTGTAGATTCCTATTTTCTTTGTTATTATGATTCCATTGAATACTTCTAGTGCACCAAAAAAGGTCTATGTTTCTTCTATTTATTACCCTCTGATGGTTGCTTCTTCTAATCTTACTTAATGTAGGATCTTCTTTTGTAAGGAGAGAATTTCTTCATTTTATCGTACGGTGAACTCTTTAGTAATTATTCATGGTTGAAGCATCTTTATTATTTATTGGTATTGGATGGTTTTTGCTGAATATGGTAGATAATTTTATTGATGAGTAATTGTCATAGTTGTTCCCATGTGCTACAAGAGAAGAAAATAATTTTTTTTTTTTTCTTTCCATTTTTTGTTCTTGGTTGTGCTGCCTGAATAGGACATATAGAACGGAAATATATTGAGGTTCCACTGGGTGCTAGTTGGGTTGAGGCCACCATGCGGACATCAGGATTCGATACTTGTCGAAGGTTTTTTGTCGACACTCTTCAGGTAATGCAAGTAGTGTGGGTTTATTTCACTTTTTTAGTCCTTCTTTAACATGTTTATTTTATGCAGATTTCTCCATTGCAAAGGCCAATTAAGTGGGAGAGGGTTGCAACATTCTCATCTCCCACTGCAAAAAATTTCACCTTTGCAGTGGAGGGTGGCCGAACAATGGAGTTAGCTATAGCTCAGTTTTGGTCAAGTGGCATAGGAAGTCATGGAGCCACAAATGTAGATTTTGAGGTAATTTTTTTTTTAATTTAACAGTGATATCTTTTTCCCTTAAATCTTGATGTTATTTATTAATAGTCATTCCTTAATGAATGACATTATGAACTTAATTACTTCCACCACCACCACCACCACCAGCAGTACTACTACCACTACTATTGTTATTATTATTATTATTTTGTATGCATTTCTACTGATATGTTTCATCAAGGAGTTACACATACACCTGACTACATAGTTTCATAAGCAATTGCTTTGTTAATTTGGGGCTTCTGAGTGTTTATCTAAAGCATGCGCTTTTTCAGTGAAATTAATGGTGCGGCACCCAGAACAAACATACAACTACTTTAAGCTAATCCTTTTTCCAGTGGATTATTATAATTAGCTTCTCAGAAAGAATGTTTAGTCTTTGGCAGCAGCTCCTTACTTTCTAAACAACACACACACACACACATTTATGGGCCATTAAGCAGAACAGTGGATGCAAAATGTACTTAAAATGCTTTTAGAAATGTTATAGCCAGAGTCAATTTTGATACCTGCTTCCTATTAAATGGTGTTGTTTTAGAATAACTCCAGTTTTACATAATTCATAGTTTTTATTTGAACATGTTTGGGGTATATTGTAATTATTATTATTTTTATTTTTATTTGATCAGAGGGTATATTGTAATTATCCTATTGCAGTTTTTTATCTTTCTTATGGTCATGTGTCCTCACTATTTTTTCTTACTTCTTTTTCTTGTTTCCCTAGATTTAATACATTTTGTTTGAATTTTAAATGCTTCCAGAGTAGCTGCTTATTCATTATTTGAATTTAGTTTCATTCTTCAGTAGTGTTTAGTCTCACAAAGATGAAAGAGGAAAAAGTGTCCTTGAATCATAATAAAGTTAATTGTTATTCATTTCTTTATTGAAAAGCCTTTACCTGTGGCTTTGATTTAAATTCTTAGATTGTGTTTCATGGGATTAACATCAACAAAGAGGAAGTAGTACTTGATGGAAGTGAAGCACCTATCAGAATTGATGCCAAAGCTCTACTATCATCTGAGAAACTTGCCCCTGCTGCTGTTTTAAACAAGGTGAAATGGGTTCCTTGTGTTGACATGGGTGGTCATGTGTGTCTGCTTTTTATTTCTATATATATTTGTAATGCTTTTTCTTTGTTAAATTTTCAGGTACGAATTCCATATCGGCCTATTGAGGCTAAGCTTAGAGCTCTTCCAACAGATCGTGATAAACTACCCTCAGGCAAACAGATTCTAGCATTGACATTAACGTCCGTTCCAATGTTAACTTTTGTTTGGTTTTCCTGGTCCATTTTTACTGAACTGCAAAGTATTATCTTAGCCATTCTTGCTCTGCTGGTTCTGCAGTTACAAGTTCAAATTGGAAGATGGAGCTGAAATAAAACCTCAAATTCCATTACTTAACAATCGCATATACGATACTAAATTTGAGTCTCAATTTTATATGATTTCAGATGCAAACAAGGTACTTGTCTTTTATTTACCCTTACTATATGGATGTTGAAACCCTTTCCTTTTCTTAACTTTGTTTTGCATTACTTCTTTTTTGATAGGTAACTTTGTTTCACATTACTTGGTTTCACTAATGACATTTAGGGGGTTGAATGATGCAAGACCCCTACTTTTTTTTTTTTTGGATTTATAAATATAGAGGTTTCCATATAGTCTCAGACCAATTGATACCAGCATGCTTGTGTATAAGAAGAATTGAAATAGTTCAATACCTTTAATTTGATTTCTAAGAAATGTTTTTATGGTTGTAATACTGTGTTAAATATAATGTATTTATAGTATATTATCTTTCCTTGTTAATATGGTCACATGTATGGTAGTTAGGACTCCTAGCCTTGTATATATATATCTCTCAATTGTAAGTAGATATTACATGAATGAGAAATAAGGTTTTTTCTCCTTTCTCTCTCTCTCAACATGGTATCAGAGCCAAGGAAGAAAACCTAATTCTTTCCTATTTCCCGTGTCATCAACTCCGGGAAACCTTCCGGTGACCGTGTTTCATTCCGGTCACCTTCCCCATCTCCCAATACTTTCGGATCGTCGTCAGAAACCACTCACCGCCGGCGAAATTTTCCGGCGAACTTTCCGGCGACGTCTTTTTCCGACACCGACCACACCAAGAGGAGCACTTGGAGGAGATCTCCAACTTTCTCAAAAGCATCGGAGCCAGAAAACCCTCCACGCGCCGGCCACGCGCACTTCTACGGCCGGCGACTGAATCTCACGCGCCGGCGTGTGAGGGCGCGTGAGGCCTTTTCCGGCGACGCGCCTCCTCCTCCAGCCTCGCCTGCCGCCGACCAGCATCCCTACCTACCTGGTTCTCCCATCCGAGCCCTGCACGTACCTCTTTTGGGGATTTTTGTCTCCGTCAGCCCTCCAAACAGCCTTCCGGCGAAGTTCTGGCTACTTTCTCTCCACCCCAATCCCTGCACGTGCCTTGGGAAGTGTTCTTCTACCTTTCTGGTGGTACCACGTCGCGATCTGAGGCCGTCTCCCTTTTTCGGTGGTGCCACGCCGCAATCTGAAGCCGTATTAGGGCTCTCTTCGATCCAAATACGTGAATATGACCACCAAAAATCAGATCTTTACCTCTATTCTCTCTGGATCTCCTCTGATTACCTCAGAGAAATTGGTTGGCAGTGAGAATTATCTCTCCTGGTCTGCCTCTGTTGAACTTTGGTTCATGGGTCAAGGATATGAGGATCACTTGGTTACCCAGGAGGCAGATATCCCTGAGGTTGACCGCGTACAGTGGAGGAAGATCGATGCACAGTTATGTAGTGTATTATGGCAATCGATTGATCCCCGGATTCTTCTTCATCTTCAGGCCTATAAAACTTGTTTTAAATTTTGGACTCAGGCCAAAGGATTATACACGAATGATATCCAGCGTCTTTATAAGGTGGCTTCTGCTATTGTCCATCTCAGCCAACAGGACTTGGATCTATCTACTTATATTGGTCAGATTGCCTCTCTTAAGGAGCAGTTCTTGACTGTGATGCCTCTTACTCCTGATGTTGGGGCTCAACAAACACAGCTTGACAAGTTCTTCATGGTCCTTACTCTTATTGGCCTCCGTCCGGATCTTGAGCCTATTCGTGATCAGATTCTTGGTAGTTCATCAGTTCCGTCCTTGGATGATGTGTTTGCTCGCCTCCTCCGTATCTCGTCCACTCAGACTTTGCCATCTGATAGCGCTTCAGATTCTTCTGTGTTAGTTTCTCAAACTACCTCTCGAGGAGGACGCAGTGGTACCCGAGGTAGAGGCCAACGTCCTCATTGCACCTATTGCAATAAACTTGGCCACACTCGCGATCGTTGCTATCAGTTACATGGAAGGCCTCCTCGCACTGCCCATATGGCCCAGTCCTCTGATTCTCCGCTGCCTCAGACTCCGAGCTCCTCCGCATCTCAGACATCTCAGGCTTCTATTGCCTCTGTTGCCCAGCCTGGTAATGCCTCTGCCTGCCTTACCCACACATCTTCTCTTGGACCCTGGATTCTAGATTCTGGAGCATCTGATCACCTATCTGGTAATAAGGATCTTTTCTCCTCTATTACTACTACTTCTGATTTACCTACTGTTACCTTAGCTAATGGTTCTCAAATTGTGGCTAAAGGTATTGGTTTGGCCCTTCCTCTGTCTTCTCTACCTCTCACTTCTGTCCTTTATACTCCTGAATGTCCTTTTAATCTTATTTCCATCAGCAAAATCACTCGTACTCTTAATTGCTCTATTACCTTTTCTGATAAATTTGTGACCTTGCAGGACCGGAGTACGGGGAAGACGATTGGCATAGGACGTGAGTCTCAAGGCCTCTATCACCTCACCTCAGATTCATCTCCTGCAGTTTGCATTTCCACTGATGCTCCTCTCCTCATTCACAATCGTCTGGGCCACCCTAGTCTCTCCAAGTTCCAGAAGATGGTTCCTCGTTTTTCCACCTTGTCGTCGCTTCCGTGTGAGTCATGTCAGCTTGGGAAACATACTCGTGTCTCGTTCCCAAAGCGTTTGAATAATCGGGCAAAGTCTCCTTTTGAGCTTGTCCACACTGATGTTTGGGGTCTTTGTCGGACTGCGTCTACTTTAGGATTTCAGTATTTTGTCACTTTCATTGATGACTATTCTCGATGTACTTGGTTATTTTTAATGAAAAATCGAGCTGAGTTATTCTCTATTTTCCAGAAATTTTATACTGAAATCCAAACCCAGTTCAATATTTCTATTCGTGTGTTACGCAGTGACAATGCCAGAGAATATTTTTCAACCCAATTTACTTCGTTTATGTCTCATCATGGGATTCTTCATCAGTCTTCTTGTGCTCATACTCCTCAACAAAATGGGGTAGCTGAACGCAAGAATCGACATCTTGTTGAGACAGCTCGTACTCTCCTCCTCCATAGTCACGTTCCTTTTCGCTTTTGGGGGGACGCAGTTCTTACCGCTTGTTATTTGATTAATCGTATGCCCTCCTCTGTCTTACACGATCAGATTCCTCACTCCCTTCTTTTCCCTGACCAACCACTTTATTTCCTTCCTCCTCGTGTCTTTGGTTGTACTTGCTTTGTTCATATTCTCACTCCTGGACAGGACAAGCTTTCCGCCAAAGCCATGAAGTGCCTCTTCTTGGGCTATTCCAGGCTTCAGAAGGGTTATCGTTGTTATTCCCTTGAGACTCATCGATACTTTATCTCTGCTGATGTCACCTTCTTTGAGGATTCACCGTTCTTTTCCACCACTTCTGAGTCTCTTCCTGTTTCTGAAGTCTTGCCCATTCCCATTGTCTCCCCACCTGATGCTATGCCCCCTCGACCACTTCAGGTTTATCATCGTCGCCCTCGACCCATGAAGCTCTTTCCGATCCAGGCTGGCGACAGGCAATGGTGGATGAAATGACTGCTCTGCACTCTAATGGCACTTGGGATCTTGTTGTTTTACCCTCTGGTAAATCTACAGTTGGTTGTCGTTGGGTCTATGCAGTTAAGGTTGGTCCTGATGGTCAGGTTGATCGCCTTAAGGCCCGCTTAGTTGCTAAAGGCTATACTCAAGTTTATGGTTCTGATTATGGTGACACATTCTCCCCTGTTGCCAAGATTGCTTCTGTCCGCTTGCTTCTCTCCATGGCTGCTATGTGTTCTTGGCCTCTTTATCAGTTGGATATTAAAAATGCCTTCCTCCATGGTGATCTTGCCGAGGAAGTTTATATGGAGCAACCTCCTGGTTTTGTTGCTCAGGGGGAGTCTGGTTTAGTGTGCAGGTTACGCCGTTCTCTATATGGCTTGAAACAATCTCCTCGAGCATGGTTTAGCCGTTTTAGTTCTGTTGTTCAAGAGTTTGGCATGCTTCGTAGTACAGCAGACCATTCAGTTTTTTATCATCATAACTCCTTGGGGCAGTGTATTTATCTGGTTGTTTATGTGGACGACATCGTCATTATAGGCAGTGATCAGGATGGTATTCAGAAACTAAAACAACATCTTTTTACCCACTTTCAGACCAAAGACTTGGGGAAACTCAAGTATTTCTTGGGAATTGAGATAGCTCAATCCAGTTCTGGTGTGGTCCTTTCCCAAAGGAAGTATGCTTTAGACATCCTGGAAGAAACCGGTATGTTAGACTGTAAACCGGTAGACACACCTATGGACCCGAATGTCAAACTTGTACCAGGACAGGGGGAGCCTTTAGGAGACCCCGGGAGATATCGACGGCTCGTAGGTAAATTGAACTATCTCACCATTACTCGTCCAGACATTTCTTTTCCTGTGAGTGTTGTTAGTCAATTCCTACAGTCACCATGTGATAGCCATTGGGATGCCGTGATCCGTATTCTTCGATATATCAAAAGTACACCAGGCCAAGGTGTATTGTACGAGAACAGAGGTCATACTCAAGTTGTTGGTTACACAGATGCAGATTGGGCTGGCTCACCCACAGATAGACGTTCCACTTCAGGGTACTGTGTTTTTATTGGAGGTAATCTAATATCTTGGAAGAGTAAGAAACAAGATGTAGTGGCCAGATCTAGCGCTGAAGCCGAGTATCGAGCTATGGCTTTGGCAACATGTGAACTCATATGGTTGAGACATCTTCTTCAGGAGTTGAGATTTGGAAAGGATGAACAGATGAAACTCATCTGTGATAACCAGGCCGCATTACATATTGCATCCAATCCAGTCTTTCATGAAAGGACCAAGCATATTGAAGTTGACTGTCATTTCATTAGAGAGAAGATCGCATCAGGATGTGTTGCTACAAGTTTTGTCAATTCAAATGATCAACTAGCAGACATCTTCACTAAATCTCTCAGAGGTCCTAGGATTAAATATATTTGTAACAAGCTTGGTGCATATGACGTATATGCTCCAGCTTGAGGGGGAGTGTTAAATATAATGTATTTATAGTATATTATCTTTCCTTGTTAATATAGGTCACATGTATGGTAGTTAGGACTCCTAGCCTTGTATATATATATCTCTCAATTGTAAGTAGATATTACATGAATGAGAAATAAGGTTTTTTCTCCTTTCTCTCTCTCTCAACATACTGTATATTAATACTGTAGCAAATTACATTCCTCAATCTTATTTTCTGCGAAATCTGTCCTTTCTACTCTTTCTAGGCCCTTGATCCCAAAGCTTCTTTCCTTGCCAACTTTATTTGGGAATCTAAAGCCCTATCCAAGTTTAAGGCTTTTGCATGATTGGTAGATAATAAGAAAGTCAACGTCAATGATTTGCTACAATGAAGAAGCATTGATTGTTGTCTTATGTGCCTAAGAAGTGGAGAATTGATTGATCATCTTCTCTTTACAATTCTCAGTGACTTGAGCCTTTCACATAGGCTATTTAGCCTTGTTAGGATATATTAGGCTCCTCCTAGGAGCATGGCAGATATAATGAGTTTTCTCTTTAGGAGTTCAGGAATACTCCTAAAGGAAGGATACTTTCACATGTGGCTTGTTTGACCTTGCTATAGATAGGTTGGGGAGGGAGAGGAATGCAAGAATTTTTTAGGATAAATTGAGGACCTTAGATCTATTTAGTGATTTGGGATACTTCTATTCCTTCTTCTAAGCTTCTATGTCTACATCTTTTGACTCCTTTGAATTTGATTAGAACATAATTTGCAAGTCCAAGAGGGTAAATATTTCAGTGCTTTCAATAATAACTCCTCTAATGGGTTTGATTAAATTAAACTTGGAGGGCATTTTGTAGGTAACTCAGGCCAACTGGGGATTGGAGCTATATTTAGGGATCACCCTGGTGTAGTGTTGAGAACCTTCTCTAAACTTGTAGCTAAGGGATTGACTATTGACTTAGAGATTAGCTTTTATGAAGGGCTTATTGTAGGCTACAACTTTGGATCTATCCAATTTACGTTTGGTAGGGGATTTTACTATCATGATCTCATGAATGTCTAGTTTAGAAAGAGGCCCTTAAGAGTATGATATTTTTTTAATGGGTATCCTTAATAGTATGATATGTGACTTGGTCAAATTCAAAATCTAGCTAGTAATTAGGTTTTTCCTTTTCTTATTCCCCACATTTGGCTAATGATTTTGCAAATCAATCAGCAAATATGGAGCCAAGCAGTTTTTTTTTTTTTTTATCCTTTTGAGTTGTACATTGTTTCTATAAGGGATTTTGACCCTTTTGAGTTGTATATTGTGGCAAAATGCTTGCATGGCTTTGATTTGGGTTGTGTGGCATGAAAGAAATGCCAGAATTTTTTAGGATAAGGTGAGGACTTTAGAGGCAATTTAGGATACCATTCATTTCCTTGCTTCCTTTTGGGCATCTTGCACCACAACTTTCAAAGGTGTTCCCCTTAATATGATCCAACTTGATTGGTTGTTGGTGTGTAGGTCCAAAGGTGTGGGCTAGTAAAGAGAGGCTGTTTTATGTAATTGTCTTATAGAGTATAGGCTTATTTAGTATTTTTGGAAATGCCATTTGTTTAGTTCTTTGTTTTTGGGAGGATTTCTCATCCTTCCTGATGTAGGACAACCCTAGGATGGTTGCCTACACTCAAGGGTAGGTGGGCTAGGGTTTTATTTTTAGGGGGTAAGGAGAGGAACAAGGAATAAACTTTATGGTAGAGAAAATTATAAGATAAGAAATAGAGAGAAAGAAGAAACAATGAAGAAAAGATGGAAAACCTTAGAGTTTCACTAAGGCCTTCTAGGAGTCTCACCTAGAAGAAAATCAATGGAGTCTCACCATTGAGGGTTGCAACCTTGCAATGAAAGAAAGTATAATATTATTCATCAAAATTCATCCCTTTGATTTACATTGATTAGCCGATTTATAGGCTTCTCTAAGAAATCCAAAGTCTACTAGGACTCTAATAACCTATTATGATTCTAATTCTAATTATAATATCCAAAGTCTATTAGAACTCTAATAACCTATTATGACTCAAATCCTAATTATATTATAAGTCAACTATCTAATCCTAATTAGACTCCAACAAATATTAATCATAATTTAATTCTAAATAATATTAATCCTACTTTAATTAGGACTAATACTAATTCCCTTTCTTGATATATATCTTGAAGATTCATCCTCATCAATTCCCCCTGACTTGAAAAAAACTCGACCTCGAGTTTTAGTGATTTCCCACAATCAATTGAAATTCCGAGCAATGCCTTCCACCCTTTCTTTCTTCGTCGTCTCTTTCCCATGGTAAGACAGGATCTCAAGATCTCTTGAACTTGTTCAATTTCATGCAAGACAAATACTGGAATTCGAAAAACTTTGTGATGTTGTACGACAAGTTGATAATTCTTGAAATAATTATGTGTCTTCAACAAGCTTGTGGAAAGTTGTTTCCCACACTCTTCTTGTAAATTGTTTTGTGGAAGAATAAGATTCTTGAATTCCCTATATTCAAAAGAAATTTTAGCAGATTCTTCATGTTTGCCACCACTCATGATAATGTTTGGCCTTGGGAAGTCAAACATCGATTCTTCTGAAACTTCTTCAACTTCTTTGAGCTCTTCTATTGGTTGATCTAGGATTAGTATCATCACCTCTTGCTTTCCAGATTCATCATTGATGATTTCTTCCTCCTTTCTAGCAATTTTGACTTGCTTTTTAATAAGAATATTTGATGGCTTTTCTAGTTTCAAGGGTGCTATTTTTTCCTCTGGTTCCTTATGTGGTGGAATTTCCTTCATTGGATGAAGAATCTTCTGACGCCCATTGCGCACGAGTGTGTAAGTGTTCTCATATCCATCATGTTGGACCCTTTCATCAAAAAGCCATGGTCTTCCAAGCATAATATGGGCAACTTTCATCGGCAAAACATCACACCATGCTGATAACTCAAAATTATTACTGAAATTAAACGTCACTAGGCAACGAGAACTCACCAAAATAGATGTGTCATTTACCCATGCTATTTGATAGGGATTTGGATGATCTTCTGTCTTTAGATTAAGCTTCTCAACAAGCTCCTTTGAAGCTAGATTGGAACAACTACCTCCATCAATAATCAAAGTACATAGTCTCCCTTGACAAGCAACACGAGTTTGGAAGATGCTAGTACGTCGCCAATCCTCCTCTTCATTTAGCCTTGGTATGTTCACCAGTGGCTGCATAAAAAAGTTGTAGCCTTCAAGCCAAGAATTTTGGCTCTGATACCAAAATTGATGTAGGACAACCCTAGGATGGTTGCCTACACTCAAGGGTAGGTGGGCTAGGGTTTTATTTTTAGGGGGTAAGGAGAGGAACAAGGAATAAACTTTATGGTAGAGAAAATTATAAGATAAGAAATAGAGAGAAAGAAGAAACAATGAAGAAAAGATGGAAAACCTTAGAGTTTCACTAAGGCCTTCTAGGAGTCTCACCTAGAAGAAAATCAATGGAGTCTCACCATTGAGGGTTGCAACCTTGCAATGAAAGAAAGTATAATATTATTCATCAAAATTCATCCCTTTGATTTACATTGATTAGCCGATTTATAGGCTTCTCTAAGAAATCCAAAGTCTACTAGGACTCTAATAACCTATTATGATTCTAATTCTAATTATAATATCCAAAGTCTATTAGAACTCTAATAACCTATTATGACTCAAATCCTAATTATATTATAAGTCAACTATCTAATCCTAATTAGACTCCAACAAATATTAATCATAATTTAATTCTAAATAATATTAATCCTACTTTAATTAGGACTAATACTAATTCCCTTTCTTGATATATATCTTGAAGATTCATCCTCATCACTTCCTTTCTAGCTTTTAATCGTTATTTAATATATTACTATGTCGTTTCTCATAAAAAAAAAAACTTGTACATGTTCTTATTCTATCCTTGATTTATATAGCTATCTTGCATCTCTTGTTAGCTACTTTCCCTTCTTTTTTATCATCCTTTCTATTTTTGGAAGGACTCCTCATTCTTTACTTGTTCTTAAAAGTTCATATCAATGAATTTTTTGTTTTTAATCTATATGGTTGGACTGTAAAGCTCAAGTGAACTTAATATATATATATTGCTGGTTTATTATCTAATAATCTAAGCTTTTGGATCAAATTGATAACTTAATAAGGTATCATAGCATTGGTTTTCATGAAATCATGAGTTGGAACCTTATTGATACTTCACTTGCCTCATTTATTTAGCCCACATGCAAGTTAAGAAGCTTGCCTATGAGGCAGGTCTTAGGGATCGAAAACTCATACATTGTTGGTCTATTACTTAGTAACTTAATCTTTCATATGTGTGAGTGGGTGTGTATTTGCTCAAGCTTTAATGTATATTATTAGGCTATTATCCAAGGCTATTAGGTTTTTTGGAATGGCTTGCCGTTCCTTAAGGGGTGGTGAGGTTTTTGTTCATGTGTTTTTTGTTTTTAGGCTACTGTGTATACTAGCTGTATGCTTTGTGGCTCTCCGCCCTTTAATATATTTGTGCTCATTTATCAAAAAAAAAACATGGTATAGGAGCCTTGGTTTTCGGGAGCTTATGAATTTGAACCTCATTGCCTGTTTAATTCCCCCATTTATTGAGCCCATATGCAAACCAAAGAAACTTATCCTTGAGACAGGTCCTTTACATAATAACTTAAACTACCGAGTTACCTGGTAGTGTAACCAATCTATGAGTGACTCTCTGTGAAACCAGGCTCTGCATAATTGCCATCTGTAGTGAAACTTCTTTGTATGACTTTTATTTTTAACCCATTTATTTTATTCTACATATTTTAGGACACTAATTGGCCTGCACATATTTCTTATCTATGACAGGCATAAGGGAAGGTGCTTTCGCTTTTAGTGAAAATGCTTTCACCAATCAATAATCATAAAATTATCACATTTGAGTTTTTAATATTTGACGAGCTGATTCCCATTTCTTTTTATTTTGTTTTCCCTTTCCAAATATAGCGTGTATATGCAATTGGTGATGTCTATCCAAATTCTTCAAAACTTCCCAAGGGTGAATACAATTTGCTGCTACATCTGAGGTATGAGCTACTTTCTATCCTGATTCTCTATCCTGAGCTTGTTGACTTTATGTTCTCTCAATTTATGTACATATATCTATCTTATCTCAAGGTTTACAACATAGATTTGGTATAATTACTTCCATTTTGGGAATGAAAAGAAGTTTAATTTTTGAAACTGCTAATTACCTGAATACATGGACTTACATCATGAACTGTCATCGTCCTGGGTACGATCTGATAGGGAAAACTTTTGAACTAGGATTAAAAATTTGGTATTAAGTTGGGAAACCTTTTGAATTGGCTTAAACTTTTGCTAAAATGTGACTTTTAACCTCTGGTTCCTTCCTCTTATGGTGCTTATCATGTTTTAGGCATGACAATGTGCTGTTCCTGGAGAAAATGAAGCAATTGCTGTTGTTTATTGAAAGAAATGTGGAAGATAAGGTAATCGAGTTCATTATGGATCAACTTGGATTGTATAATGGTTGCCACAGTTAGCATATGCTTTGTTATCATGGTCCAACCAACTACTTTCACCTTTTCTGTCAGTAATTAACATATCATCTTTTATACTTACAAAGTAAATGCTTGTTTTGTTGGATTTGATCCTTCTCATATTTGTGGTTTAGTTGAAAGCACGTGCAAGATCAGTTGTATGCTGAGCTCCCCATTTACTGTTGAATAATGTGAATGATTTTTAACCTGTATTTGCTTATTTTCATTACACAAATACATAAATCCACTTCCTGCTTCTCATGATCTGCTGCACTTCCATGTGTATTGGTAATTGCAGAAGGCCATATGAATACAAAGTGCTTCACAGCTACTTCTGAGACTTATCTTCTACTCAGCATTCTAGAATTGATGTTTTTTGAATCATCATCTTGAGGTTTTAGTTGTAGCCAAACTTTTATGTTAGTTTCACTGCATTCCATTTGGGTATTAGTTTAGTCTACATCACCACTTTCCTTTAATATTGCTAAAGGATCTTCTTGGAAGGTTTTTTATGGGGTTATTTTCACTTCTATTCTCCTGTGCCTGTCTTGTCTGTGGCTTCAAAAAACTAGGAATGAAAGATCCGAAATAGGGTTTTATATGCTGATGAGGATGGAAATAGAAAGAACTGTATCAGATATTTATGCCTTTATCTGTCTCTTTGTGTGGGTGTTTGGGGGAGGGGTTGGTGTTGTGCAAATGTGGCAGTATGGCACTGCTATCCTAATCTACATAACACAACAGAACCTGGTCATGTACTAATGTATGATACTGATTTCCAGTTACTGTGTAACCATACAATCACCTAGTGATTGTGGATGGAAGAATCAAATTGAACTTGTTCAAAGACATCAGAGATCACTTTTTAAGGGCCTCTAAACCTACTTTACATGAATGAAATCATACACAAAATGTATTCCAAGCAAAAGTGATCTGTGATGTCTTTATGAAGATTAGCTGCAATCTTATAAATTTGCTTCTTTTACATCATAGTTCTGAAATTTGCAATGCTGTTATTTGTTACTTCTTTAGGACCTTTTTTTGGCTAACGTATATTTCTTCCAGTATATGATGATTATGTACTAGTGTGATAGATTTATTTAATGATATAATGTTGATGGGTACAAATTTATGTTTTATTTTGTTATGAACATGGTTTCAATGTGTTATTGTTATATGAAATGCCCTGGTGATTTCTTTTTAATTCAGGAAGCTGTTCGATTGAGCTTTTTCTCTCAACCAGATGGCCCAATTATGGGAAATGGTGCTTTTAAGACCTCAGTTTTAGTTCCAGGGTATGTTTTGTGGCCAAATAGTTCGTCTTTATAACTTACTTCATAGGACCATCTGTTCATATCATTCATATATGTACTTAACTATCTCCTTCTGCAGAGTAAAAGAATCCTTTTATGTTGGCCCACCTAACAAAGACAAGCTCCCAAAGGTATTACATTTTAAGAAGTTGCTTATGCTGGTAAAATGCTTGTTTTAAAATTGTTGTCAATTTCCACAGAACATTTCTGAAGGATCTGTACTGCTTGGAGCTATCTCATATGGGGTACTATCATTTGGGGGTGAGGAAGGGGGAAAGAATCCAAAAAAGAATCCCGTGTCTTATCAGATATCTTATCTAGTGCCACCAAACAAGGTTGTTTTCTTGTTTTTTTCTTTATGTTTGTGCCTTCTAGTTAAGTCATTTCATAATTCTCTAACAAAACAATGTTGCAGAAAATGCAATTGCTGCCTTATGCTCCATCTGTCATTGGTTCTTCTTATGCTTTCAGTTGGAAATCCATATTTGTTCAAGTTATTTCCATTTTACCCCTTTGACAGGTTGACGAGGAAAAAGGAAAAGGTTCTTCTCCATCTTGCACCAAAAGTGTGTCAGAACGTTTAGAAGAAGAGGTACTTTAGGAGTAACTTATTCCTTATAATGCATGGGCCATTAGTTTGTGAATAGATGAGTTTGCTATTGCTCTTTTTGTATATGCCTGCAGTTTTCTCTGTTCATGAATCCACTTGTGTTCTTGCCCTGAGTGGCCTTAGGTTTATAGATTATGGAGGGGCTTACACCTAGTCAGTCCTAGTGCTTAAGGATCCAATTTTTAGAAAACCCATTAATGTGAGGATTTTGCAATATATCAGTATGCTAACTCCAAATGCCACATTCTTATAGGGGTTATATTTGGAATGTTCTGTTAGTTTGCTGAAGGACCTTCTGCATGCTGATTCCTCTTTGTTTGCTATCTTTTATTGGCTTTCTGTTTCAAGCACTGTTGAAAAAATGCTGTTGGTGTTCGGTCATCAGCTAATGAAAACCATAGGACTCATTATGAGTTGCATACAATACCTTGCTGATGGCAAAGGTTCAGGTTCATTTTTCTCCTGTGGTTACCTTTTTTTTTTTTCAGTAATAGAAGTTGTACATGATGGTAACAGGCAGATACTCTTTTTGTGAGCCCCTTAGAAATATTGGAGTTTCTTCTGTCATTTTCTTATTGATAGATGAGTAAAAATTTTAATTATAAAGTGCCTAACAGAAAGGTGGTTCATTGCAAGTTTACTGGAAATATACAGGGAATGCCAGAAGGCAAAATAGAAAGAAAGAGAAGGGCTGACATCCAACTACCATTGTACCCAATTCCATCAATAAAATAAAAAAATTGAAGATTGAAATTCCAAAAATAACCCTAAAATACTGAAAATAATAATAATAAGGAACACTTATAGCGCTTAATATGATTCTTCCTTTTCCAAGAATCTGCTATTGTGCTGTATCCAAATACACTAGAATAAACAAAGTAGGTCTAACTTCCATGTCTTGCTATACTGCTTGCCAACCTGCTACTATGCCAACTGCAAAGCAGCTCTGTAACTGACTCAAAAACCTCCACTTAATCCCAAATAAGAAGAGTAAGAGATCATAGGGTAAACAAGCCTAACTACAATGAAGGAGAATATGGTTTGCAGATTGGTCCTCTATTTTACATAAAGAGCGTTTCTTTACCAAGGACCACCCTCTCATCATAAGCAAATCATCCATTAGAATTTTCTCTCAAACTGCTTTCAGAACAAAAAAGCATACTTTGAGGGGAGACCCCGGACCCTAACCTCTTTATCTGGAAACTGGACAGGAGTCCCTTAGGATAACAACGAGTAGAAGGATGAAGAACTAAAAAAAGGCAAAAAAGAAGGGTAAAATATGGAAAGGGTTTGAATTTGGCTCAAGTGGCAAAGGGTTGGGGGAGATGGACAGATACCAGGCCAGGCTCCATCTAGGAGAGACCTGTAGAAGCCTTTATAGGAAAAAGAAACAGTTCTAATTATGTCATTATGCAAGATCATATTTAATTCATATTTTTCAGTCCTCAAATTTTTTATTGCATGGTACAGTTAGCATTATTTCAACTAGTTGGTTCTCAAGTACCAGAGAACTCAAAGAAGGTGCTGTTAGTGTTGGACAGTCTCTGCATGTCATAATATTATATTATTTCTAATCATATGGGTTGCAGTAGCACTAATCAAAGTATAGGCACATCTCTATTATTCATATTATAGTTTTTTGAAGCAGTTGCCTATTCCTGTGCTGAATCCCTTTTCTTTATCACTTTTGTGTTTTTTACAGCAAATCATTTGTTCCCTGCCTAGATGATACTGAGATTTTCAGTTGTTAATCTCTTAGATCTCAGCTAATTCTATTACTAACTGATCAATCAGGTTCGTGATGCAAAGATAAAGATTCTTGGAAGCCTAAAACATGGCACTGATGAAGAGCGCTCAGAGTGGAGAAAGTTAGCTGCCTCTCTCAAGGTCAAAACTTATTTTGCTATTGTTCTGAGGAAAAAGTCTAGTATTATGATATGAAACACATTCATTCTTTTAATATCTTCCATATATTATTGTGAAAAATCATTTTTTACATATTCTACATTCAAAGGTTTTTAAACTCAAAAGGGCTATAGCTGTGTCAGCCTGCATTCCAGTTCAGGTCCAGTCCAGATTGTCTGGAAACTTGAATTTATCACCTTCAATGACCTCAGGATTAGGCTTGAGTTTATAAATAACCTAGACCGTTTATAAATAACCTAGACCATACACAACTTGGCATGATTTGTTTTGAACTGGTAGTTCTGGGGTTGCCTCAGATTCTGCTTTACTTTCCAATATGACTTTACTTTCCAGAATTTTAATCATAATATCTGTCTCTAGGATTCTGTTTTATGATATTTTTGGAATATTTTGCTTCATGAACTTCTTGCATTTGGATTTTATAAGAGAGTTTCGTGTTGTGATTTTCATAGCTTATTTCAGTCACTAAATTCTTTGTGCATCATTCTTCTCTTGAGCAGTCTGAATATCCAAAATACACTCCATTGCTCGCTAAGATTTTGGAAGGTTTGGTTTCTGAGAGTAATGCTGAAGACAAAATTTGCCATGATGAAGAGGTATGTTGTATTGCAATCGTATAGTTGATATGAATGTGGTCTGATGGTATTCCAACTAGCAGGGTGATATCAATGTGGCTGCTTTTATGCGCTTTAATACAAATGGAATTCATAGATGGGGATCCAAGTAGTTTTGATATTTGAATCTCACGTCTAGATGCCATGACCACATACTTCTGCGGTCAATCATACCTCCAACCCCAGCACAGGCCCCCCACCACTTAAATATTGAGGAGGCTTTAGCTAAGGATCTCTGATTCATTTCCAGAGGTTACTATCATTGAGCTACTCCTGGGGTGCCACACTTCTACTGTCAATAATGTGCATGCTGGAGCTACTATGTTTTGATTTGCCCTTATTTAATATCACTTGTGTGGCTTCCATATACCATCTGAAAGAGTTCATATTGTCAACTGAAAGTGGCATCATGACTCTGGAAACCATAATCCACTCAAGTTACATATATATAGTAAAACATTTCTTGGTAAGCAGTCTGCTTTTGATGTGCCTTCTGAACATGCAGTTCAAGATCTTCACCCCCCACTGAACAAAAAAAAGAGATTCTAGAAACTTTGTTCATCTTTGTTCAGCATTTTTTTTTGGGTTCTCATTTCTAAGTGTCATTCTTCAGGTTATAGATGCAGCAAATGAAGTAGTTTGTAGCATTGACAGGGATGAATTAGCAAAATATTTTTCACTCAAAAGTGATCCAGAAGATGAGGAGGCAGAGGTGCGTTTTGTTGTTGCCACTTCTTTTTTATTATTTTATTTTTATTTCTTCTTGCTCTAAGAAAAATTATATTTTTCCAATTTGGGGAAGATTGAATGAGAAAAACTTCTTTGCAACTTAACTGAGACCTTGGCATGTTATTCTACATCCATGTCAAATGGAACATGACAGATGCTCTGTCATACTGTTATTTTAACCCATTGCCCCCTTGCTTCTTACCTTATACGTTCTCATAAATTGTGGTTTACTTTCTGGAGAATTGGCCTTTTATATTTTCTTTTTCATTGTTATCATTAATAGAAAATGAAAAAGAAGATGGAGACGACTCGGGACCAGTTAGCTGAGGCACTGTACCAAAAAGGACTGGCACTGGCAGAGATTGAATCTTTGAAAGTAGGAATTGTTTCTCTTTTATGTAAATGAGATAACTGTTTAATTCCACAATTTTGTTCTTTTACTGATAACTTTCTAGATTCCTTCTGATAATGATTATAAGCATGGAACTGCATGTGTTCACTGGAATTTAAGCATCAGTCTCGAAACTGCTGTGCCAATTAAAAGATCTACATGTGTTTCTAAGATTCTGTATCTTGCATTGTTCCCATGGAAAAATGTTTCCTCTAAGCAATCAGATTCTTAAGTTTGTGACAAATATTTATATAATCCAACATGTGGGAATGACTCAATTGTTGATGCCACATTAATATTTATTTTTTTCAATTATGAATTGGAAATGCATGCCTTTGAAGCTACAGATGCTACTTCTATTGTCTGAGCTTATATGTATTTTGTATAGCAGGGTGAGAAGGCTCCAGAAGCAGCTGCAGCTGAAGGCACAAAAGATGTAGACAAGACTGATGATCAATCTGCACCTGAATCTACCCAACCAGATCTGTTTGAGGAGAACTTCAAAGAACTAAAGAAATGGGTGGACATCAAATCCTCTAAATATGGGACCCTCTGGGTGGTGCGTGAGAGACGCTGTGGCAGGCTCGGCACAGCACTGAAGGTATTCTTCTTCTATCTCATGTTCTCCATTACCCTCATCTGTCAGTTGTCAACATGACATTAGAACAATGGGAATCGTCAGACTTCTTTCAGGGTTTTCATTAGAACTCTAATGGCTATAGTATGGACTAAGCACCATTATCATCATTCGTTGAGAAGAGATGCAGTAACACCTTGATGTCTCACATCTTGTCTTCTTTGCCAGGACCTGAGTTCTACACGAAAAACATTTCATATTAAAAATAATTTCTGATTCTTACATGACTATTTTCTGGATCAGGTACTAGTAGACATGATTCAAGATAACGGAGAGCCTCCAAAGAAGAAGCTGTATGAACTGAAGCTGTCGTTGATTGATGAGATTGGATGGGCCCATTTGGCATCGTACGAGAGACAATGGATGCTTGTGCGATTCCCACCTAGCTTGCCCCTTTTTTAAGGTTCGCTCTACTTCACAACATCATGTTCTTTCTTCAATTGTCGATTACTTTTAGCAACTGTTTTCCGAAGTACTTTATCATTGTCTTTTTCCTCAGATGTCTGAAACTAAGGCTGGAATAGGAGAGTGCAGCTGCAGCACAGGAAGAAAACTGGGCCTTTCAGTGAAGCAACCAACCCATGCATCCAGGATCATCTTCAGCTCCTGGCAGTTGCCTCTGTTTTCCATGGCATTGATCTTCATCCTCACATTATGAAAAACCAGTACTTTCAGGCATGTTTAATAAGGGTGAGGAAATTGAATTTTACATGAGAACAGGCCAGATTTGTACATTTGGCATGTGCCAGTTCTGATTAAGCATATGAGCTTTACAATAATTGAGAATATTCAGGGTTGGTTAGTTTCTTCTATTTTCTTTCCATGAAACTGTTTTACCAAATATCAAATGAGTCGATGGCTCAATCATGGTTACAACCATTTTTTTCTTCTTATTTCTTGACTTAAGACACAAGGGAAGAAAAACTATCTAGGAAATATGTAAGGTTGTGTGTTTTCTTGGGAAGCTGTTTTTGAAATAAGTTACTTTAAGAAATGGTAAATAGTGTTTTTGATGTTCTAAAAAATACAAGCACTTAGGCTTTCTTTGATGAACCATTTCCTGGTTTTTGTTTTTTAAACTTAAGTTTTTTTTTATATAAAATGTGGAAACTCTCATGTGAAAGATATAGAAATGTTTTATGTTCTTGAAAGTTATTTTTGAAACTTTCAGAATCTGAAGTAATTTTCCCCTTTTTTAATGATAGAGTTTCCAAAAAGTGCTTTTTAAAGAAAATTAAATGTTCCAAAATGTAGAAAATATTTTCAAAAAGTTAAAAAGTCATTTGTGTTGTTTTTTGAAGAAATGTGTGATAGGTGATTTTTTTTAAAGATATTTATCAAAAGTGAATTAAATAAAAATATTGTCAAATACAGTCTAAGTATTGTTATAATTTATAATAAAAAAACAATAAATTTGAATATAAATTCTACTTTTTATTTTAAAAAATAGAACTCATATTGAAAAAGGAAAAACTCTTATATAAAGATTGTAGATTAGTCTATGATTTCAAAAATTGATTAAAAGATCTCACAATTTCCAATAGTAAAATTTTCTTAATCATTTTTTAAAAACAACCTCTAAAAATTTTTATTTTTTAAATAGAAATTATTATATTATTATTATTATTATTTATTTAAATGTATCGTTTCTCTATTATTCTTTTATTTTTATTTTTATATTTTTTTTTGTCAATTTTTAGGATCCCTTCAGCCTCAGGATTGAATTCTCTCAAGCAGTAGCCAAAGAGCAGTTGTGGACTTGTAAATTAATTGTACAAAATCGACTTGTTTGTTATCAAGCATCAAATTTCCTTTAAATAAAGTTGAATAGTCAAAAAATCAAAGAAAACTAAAATACATGTAGACCCATGGGTGGGTCAACAAATCGATCTAGATATTGGCTTTGACCTATCCACCCCCGTGGAGGGACTTGGGGTTAGTTTTCCTACCAACTGGGCTCACGGTCAATTGTTGATCCTTGAATTTTGAATTTTAAGGTATTGAAAATTGGGTTGGTTGCTTTGAACAACATTCTTGGGAAGGTGAGAGACTAAAGCCCTGCGTGCTTTGAAGAGGAATTTTGCTTAGTAGAATGGTCCAAGGAAAATGTTGAGAAGCCTGATTTCACGTGTATGGGAAGATATACCTTGGCTTCATTTATAATGCTTCTAAGCCTATAATAATAAATAAATAAATTGAAGTTGGCGGGTTTTACTGGTATTCTTTCTCATCAAGGATTTGATTTGTCAAGGAGTATGATATGTATATTGAGTTTAAATCCTATAAACTTAAGATTTTAGGAAAATTAATAATTCAATATATTATCAGAGTTTGGTTTGACGGGAAGTCATGGATTCGAGTCACCTCTTTACTATTCACATTTTTGTTTCCTCATTTGCATATTTGAAAGTGCATTTGTTTGTCATCTTTGTTTCCCCGTTACATGTTTGGAAGTCTTTGTTTGTTATTGGTCTTTCCACGTGGGAGGGTGTTAAGGAGCATGATATAAATATTGAGCCTAAATTTTATAGATGACTTCGATTTGAAATTTATTCACGAAATTTAACAATTTTCCGTTACAAATTAATGAGAAAAACAAATTAAATTACATCATATCATATCTACATTAACAGTAGACAATAAAAAGCTAAAAATTAACAAAATACAACTGCTTTTCTACTCCAAACTACAGAGGTTGGAGGAGGACAGGCAAACCAAAGGAAGTTCTAAGGGACAGCAAAGTTGCAGGAGCATGGGTATAAGTGGGGGAGAGGGAGAAGGAAAACCTAGTGAGAATAAGGGTTAGAACGACCTTGTACTCCATTGTAGTCAAGTTCCTACCAACACACATTCTCCCTCCAAATCCAAACGGCAAAAACCCCATCTTGTGCTTGCAACCACCATATAGGGGATCATCCTTGAACCTCTCCGGCTTAAATTCATAAACGTCGTCTCCCCACAGAGTTGGGTCATGGTGCATGGCTACCACGTCGATCCACATGTTGGTTCCATTCAGGACTGTCACGTCGCCTACGCGAATATCTTCCCTCACTTGCCTCTGTACGTTCGGGGCCGGGGAGTATAGGCGTAGAACTTCATTCATCACCCAAGACATCTGCAATTGTAAATGAAAAAGGTTTAGAAATGGATGTGGTAGTTGCATGATATATATGTACTTGTTTGTCCCATATGTTTCTCCCTTCCCTTTTTGGAATCAATTCTAGAGAAAAATAAGATGGGCTTTGATGGGTAACTGTTTTTCAAAACAATTTTTTTCTTCTTTTTGTTTTTGAGGAAAACACTTCTCTATCAAAACCATATCCTCTTGATGGGTACTCAAGTATTTCTATACGCGGTAGACACATGCTATTTCTCTACCTCAGTTCAAATGATGGCATATTAATGAGCCGAATAAAAGACTTGGTCAAAAAGTAATATATTTATCTAGTGCTTTGTGATCTTCACTCCCACACTAAAAGCCTGTCCCAGATGCTATAGTCAAGGGACACCACATTCTATGGATTTAAAATGTAATTGAAGGCACTGAAAAGGATAGGGAAATAGGGGAATTAACCCAGCACCAGCTCAAGATGTGGACGGGACCGGCCATCCACAAAGGAACAAAGAGTATAACTCCGTGGCCTATGGTGCCTATCAATTCAGACCATCTGGGGTGTTGCCAGGTGTCCCTGGGCGTGTGGGGTACTCTATAAAGCTATAGCCAATCTGGAACCATGTTAGGTATATCCCACCCCAGTATCAGAGGCCTGAGTCTTATTCGCATGAAAATCATGTGTTGGGTTCGACCCACGCGCTCTACTCTTATTTTGGTGCGCCACCTTAGGCCCACCAAGGTTAAGGTACTTTGGCACAAGATAGGGCATGCACAACCCTTCTAGAGGGTGGCTTTTTTAGGGCACGTGCCTACCCTTAGGCCATTTACTTGTTACGTGGATATGGATACTTCATGATTATCCTCGTGAATATTCCAAATAGACACAAGATTTTTGGTACTGATAATTGAAATATACGATTCAAACCAAGCAATACATGCAACAAACGTGCATGGTAGTGTAATTGAGTCATGCTTTACCTTCTTTAGCCCACCAAGCTTGGTGAAATCAAGCTGATCTCCTTCTCCAATTACTTCTTTGATCTCCTCTCTCAACTGGGTTTGCCACTCTGGATGAGTGGCTAGAAGTAGCATTGTCCAAGTGAGTGCCAATGCCGTGGTCTCATGCCCCCCGAAGAAGAATGTCTTGCACTCATCGACCAGTTCTCGAGCCGTTAGCATCTTCCCTAGGCGGCCACCTACGAGGTTGTCAGCGAGCAATAGCCCTAGGAGGTCCTGCTGAGTAGCTGTACTATTCGATTTCTTCCTGTCAGCTATGATCGATAGAAGAAGACCGTCGATCTCCTTCCCTAGCCTTTTCGCCTTTAGGGATTGTATAGGGCACATTAGCTTGCTAAAAGGCACACCAACATATCGGTTGGACTTGAAGAGAGTGATTTGCATGGCTCTCAATTTGTCAAACACCTTCCTACCACTTTCAAAGCTTATTCCAAAGCTGGTCTTGGCGATAATCTCCCCGGCGGCATGGGAAATTTCGCTTTCCACATCGATTTCAGGCATGCCGGTGCCAACTAGACTGCTCCATATGTCTAGCATTTTAGTGGTGGACTCCACCATTAAGCTTGCCATGGCCTAGAGATGATGATGAAGAAAGTATCATTTAGTGGAGAAATATTGCCAAAAAAAACTTGTTCAAAAGCAAAGAATTAAAAAGGGAATTGTTTGCGTGAAAGAATTAAGGTTTATGAGAAAAGGCAAAGACATGAGGTTGATAGGATCATGAGTTTCAAAGAAAGTGTCTAATTATCAACTTCAACGTTATTTCATGGAAGACGTGTTGCACTGCTTTTATCAAAAGAAGAATGAGATGACTTTATAAGGACTTGGACTTGAAAGATGGGACTTGGAAATTAGACTATTTTAATTCACAAAACAAAACAATTGAGAATCGGAGAAAACAAAAACTCCTTAGAAAAGAGAAAAAGAAAAAGAAAGCCCGTAATGGAATGGTTTCGAATACTCAAAGTAAGCCAAAGTTGGAGAAATATTGGGAAATTATTGTAGAGTGGATATTACAAACTGACCTTCAAGTTGGCCGGAGAGAATGCAGGACTGATAACATGTCGATGCCGGACCCATTCATCGCCTTCAACCATAATCAAACCATTACCAAACATGGGCTCTCTGTCATGTTTAAACACAGAAGGCTTCCCCCAGCTCTTCCCCAACACTCCTGCAGACATTCTCTTCAAGAATTCAGGGTCTGCAACGTACAAAAATGGCTCTGTTCCCAGCCAGTATATAAACACCTTCCCTGCAACACAAAATTCCACTATATGTCACCACACTGCACATCAAACAATCTAAAAAAAACCAGAAAAAGAGAGAGAAAAAAAAAAAGCAGGCTTACCATAAGACTTCGTCCAGCGAGAAAAGTAAGGAAAAACAGTTGAATGGATATCATGGGAGATCCCTGAATACCCAGAAGAAGAACTCCTCTTATCCTTCTTCATCTCATCAATATTTCCCAGAGGAAAACTAGGAGGAGGGCCTTCAAGCCCGTTCATCCTAATCCTTCGGTAAACCCGATTAGGAGAAATCCAGCAGGAGAACACAACCCTCCATAAAACAAAGAGAAGAAAGAGACCCATGGCTGAGAAGAAAACCTGAGGCAACATATGAAGAAAAGCCATCTCTCTCTCTCTCTCAAGACTGATTGCACTAAAAGACTTGGGTTAGGTAGATACAGGAAGAAGAAATGAGGTGGGTATTTATAGAAGTGGAAGGGGTGGGTTCAAGAATGTCGGAATTTGACTAGAAAATTGTTGCAGGTCTGAACATTTTTCTAGTATTTAATGTTTGAGCATCTTTTCATTTGTCCTTCCTCCACTTTCTCTCCAGTTGTATTTTTAATAGTAAGATCAGCCTTTTTCCCCCCTGCTGCTTTATTCTTTATTGTTTCTTTTCCTTCTTTTGTTTTCCCTACTGCCACCTTGTGTTTTCATTTGTCAATGCAACCCAACATCAACTCAAGACTACCTCCCCGCGTGTACCCAATCTCTTCATCTCATTCTATACATTATAATAAAATTTATACAACATTCATGGAAATCAAAAAATTAAAAAAATAAAATAAAAATTATTATTTTTTAAATGAATTTAAGTCTTCTACTAAACAAAAATACTAATACGATGGAGTTAGGTGCATTTGGATACACTCCCATTTTTATAATTGAGAAAGGTGTATTGTGATATAAACTATTGAAATAATTAAAATCTCGTACATTGTTTGCTTAAAGGCGATTCTCATTCAAGTAAAAGATAATATTCCGGTACTATCTTTGACTTAAATGGATATATCATATGATATGATTTGAAATATGAAAAGATCGTTTCATTTTTTTTTTTACATATTTTCAAATGAACACTCGAATACATACCTTTTATTTTTATTGACTATATGGGTAAAAAAGAAAATCAATTATATTTTAAATTATTTTAATTTCTAACATATTTAATAATTTTAATTTCCTTTTTAAAAAAAAAATTAGAACAAAACATGTTCAATAATTATATAACAATAGCTATTCTTGTTCATATATTTTGAAATTGCAAAATTTGTTTTAAAAATTTAGGAGTATAATATTTTTTTATACCTATGTTTTTTTAAAACATATTATCAAATTCTAAAACAAAAAATAAAAACAATTTTTTTTTTCATTTATAAAGCAAAAATCATGAAAAAACGCGGTCAGCTAAACATACATACTCTTACTTTTCATAAACTAACTTTTTGTTCTTTTTGTTTTTTTGTTTTTTTTTTTATTTAGCACATAATTTTCAAACACTTGTGCTCCAACATGGCAAAGAAAAAATTGGTTTGAGAAATTTCCAGTCATAGAATATGATACAATATGAGAGAAAATGCCTTAATTTCTTTATCATGCATGACGTGTTGTGTTGATTATTATGGTCAAAATTCAAACATAAAAAGCTTTCCAAGTCAAAAAAGGCACTTTCTAAATTCTTTTTCTCATCTGGGTAAAGAGCTTGCAAAATCAGTGTTTTCCATTTCGAAGTGCTGTATGAATAAAATCAAAACAAGTATACTTGCATGCTATCCCAGAAGCTTCTCGTGTCTTTTTTTTTCCTTTGATTTTATCCTCCCTTTTTACTTTTCTCAACTAAGTCTACGGAATTCCATTTTCCTTCTTCATTTTCTTTTGTAAATTTTTTTAAGGCAGAAGAAAAAATTGATTAAGAGAATTGCATGGAAACTCCCCGACACTTTTTAAGGTAAGTGGTAGGTGGTTGCTTAATATAAAGAAACATTGCTTTTTTAATAATAATAATAAAAAAAACATCATGTTTATTTTTTAAGTTGCATCAACATGAAATCATTCTCATAAAGGACATGATTTGTAGTTCTAAATTGACTCTATTAGGCATGTGTTTTAATTTCCTTAATTGTGATCGCTAGCTAATTATGACTTATCCATCATAATAAAGATGGATCTACTTTAGTTTAATGATCCGATATGTATCAAGATATATTATAAAGAAGTGTTTTGTTTAAAGTTGTATTTTGAAAAAATAATTTTACTGAACTCGTATTATTTAAGAAGCGATACTTTGTCCTCGTTATTATTATGTTTCAAGTAAACGTGTTTGATCAAAATACGATTTTAGTATTAACATGATTAATAAATTTAAAGGGAATCGGCTTTTGAAAAGATGGTTTTTAAAAGACGTTATAGTTTTTCAAAAAATAGATTTAAAGTAACCATTTTAAAGAATGTTCCTTTGAAAGAGAACATATAATTATGTATAAAACAGATTGTCTTCTTGTTATCATTATTATTTTGAAGGATCAAAAAAGAAGATGAGAAATTAGAAATTTAACATTACTTTATTATATCGAAAGTCAAATTGAACGGCTTGATCGACATTATTATGATTGTGATGATAACATTTGACAATAAAGAGATTTTTATCGATCTGAAGTAATAGTTGTCATTAGCTTGTAATATATATCATGCTCTACCTAATATCATTTAAGTAATAAGAAAAGTTACTTAATTAAAAGTAATAACTTACAAATCATTAAATACCAAATCCATCCTAAAATTTATGTTTATACATAATATAAATATTTACTCATGTTAAGTTTATAATCAAATTGACTAATGATACGACCTAATATTACCCATGGGTATTACCTTGTGCACCCTTATCGATTCTATTTTCATTGAACATTTTTAGAAAAGAAGAAAGGAAAATAAAAATAAAAAATAAAATTTGTGATATGATTCAAATATTTTCAACCCTAACCCAAAGCCAAACAATAATGTTTTTTTTTTTTTTTTTTTTCTCTTTTTGTTGAAGTCCACATGGATCTCAAATGTGTGTGAATTGCAAAGCATTTACTATATACCTTGCTTTTCACCTTCCTTTTCAATACCCATAAATGTCTACGTTGTACTTACAAACACTTTTAAGAGCGTTCGATATTATTTCTACATACTTTTGCCTTACAAACCATAAATGTCTACGTTGTACTTACAAAAATTAATACGAAAAACAAATTTAATGTTTTTTAAAAAAATCCAATTAAAATTTGTACTTACAAACATTTTTTTAAGAAAAAAAAAAACAAAAAACCTCCTTCAAGCACATGTACTGCCCCTGGCCTCATTAGTGTCCTGCGCATGCCCGTACAACAGCCCTTTGATGTCGGTCTTCATCTCCGGACACTCATAATTTTCATTTTTTCTTTAAATATTTTTATTTTTAAATGATTTTATTTTATTTTTTAAAATTGATGAGGCTGTTTGGTAATTTTAAAAAGTAGAGGGGAGTTTGATTGGCAATTATATAAAACATTGGAGGTGCAAAAGAAATAAAACAGAAATTTTGGGTGCATAAAAAATTAATAAATTGGACGGCTAGTGTCGGCCCTCCAAAATCCAAATATGGGACGTAATTGCCTTTTTTTTTTTGTAAATTTTCCACATTTTAAATGTGAATCTTTATCCTCATTCCCATTCAATCCTGTACTACTAAGTGAGTTTCCAAAAAAAAATTATGTAGATAAATTGTAATAATTAAAATTAATTTTCAAAAAATAAATAAAATTTAAGCATGCTTACTTATGATTTATAATATGATTTACAAATTTATATTTCTTTTCTATTTAATTAATTTTTCAAAATTATAACAATATTAATTACAAAAATTATTACAATAGTTTTTATAAATTTAAAAATAATTAAATAAAAATGAAAAATAATTCACTTGTTAAACAAACACAAAGGGCACTATGACCATCATTTAAAAATTGTATATATTATTGTTATTATTTTGGAGTGAGGGAGCAAATTCAAATGGGTCCGGACCTTCACCCACTAAATCAAAGCTTTAAATGCTTTGTGTTCTACCTATCCGCGTCGACTGCAGAGTATCATAAAAGCTTTTAGAGTCAACCATAAAATATGGTTGAACAAGTCTTCGTATCAAATTTATTCAACCAATCAAGTACACTACCAAATCTTCTTCCTCCCCAAAAAGATTTTCGGCTACCGTCATTCCCAATTATTATTTTAATTTTACTACTATCATTTGTCAAATTTAATCAAGTACCCCCCACCGCCGTAATATTATTGTTTACCTAATTTTATTCTATAATCCATAAAATTAATAATATTTATATCTTATTTTATTTTATATGTGTTAACGTAGGATGGTGTTATTTTTACTATTTTTTTTCATCAATAGAACAAGGGTCAAAGATGAAACTTCATATTTAATGATCATGAATTCTCGGGCCCAAATTGTGAATGAAACTGTAAAATTTGATAATCACGTTACAGAGTATTCTTTCTGTTTTTTTTTCCAGAGAAAGAGTAAAAATATAAGAGAGATGATTTATTATTATTATTATTATTATTATATAGAGATAGTTTTTAGATGATTTAATTCTCATAAACTATTCTCCTTATTTTTTATTTTGTTGGATTGAGTCGGGTTAGTCCTGATTGGGCACCCAAACCCTAATTTTAATATTGATCTTATTCCTTTTTGTATTTCAATTTCATTTATTTATACATGATTTTAGTTATTTATAACTTTTAGTTATTTATAACTTTGTCGGTTGTAGATTCAGGGCATGCCTTATGACGAAGACTAAGAGTTTCGATAAGTATCTTAACATTTTTTATAAAATAAACATAAAAATTAGCATGACTATGAAATTCTTACATAATAATTGATACATTTCTAATAATAATACATGGAGTAGAGGATGGATGTGGGGAGGTCAACTACCAATTTAACGGCCACCAACTAATAAAATCTTTACACACCTTTACTCCTACATTTTTTACGGGCTCGTCGACTCCTAAAATCTAGGGAATGTTCCATAATCCATGTTGATTTTGTGGCTGTTACGTTGACCTTTTAATATAAATACATTCAAAGAGAGCCCTGCCCATATCATTAAGGCCGGTTGACATTTGTTGCATTCAGTTAGTATCAAGCCCACTCATCATAGTCTTAAGTTCACACTTGGTTGCATTTAATAATTTTATTTTTAATTTGGTTTAGGGATAGACCAATCCCTTTTTTTTCTTAATAATTTTCAGTCATGGGAAGTAATGTTTTCCACGAGGGATCATATTAGCACAAATATTTCTTTTCTTTCTATATATTTTAATTACAATGATATTAAGTTAATGTTTTTTAGGATAGAATTTAAAATAAATGTATATTTTGAAAACAAATATAATATAATAAAGGGTTTATTACACTTTATCCTACAACTTATACCGTGTTTTGCACATTGCTCTCTCGAGTTCAAAATCGAGTAATGTACCTTCCAAACTTTATAATTGCATATAATGTGTATTTTCTGAGTCATGACGTTACATTTTTTAATAGAATAATATGTGTTCTCCGCATGATTGAGGACAAAATGGTCTTTTTTTTTAATAAGTGAGGGCAAAAGAGTTATTTCATTTTAAAACTCCAAAACCCTAACAACCCTCTTTTTTCTTCCTTCCTTGGTTTTCAAGCAACGACATTTTCTCGGCAACCAAACACAGTTGCAATGTCTTAAAAAATAGACAGATTCACAAAAAACAGATAATCAAACAAGTTGTTTTACCTAAAACCCTAACAATCCTCATTCTTCTTCCTTTCTTCGTTTTTTAGAAATGACATTTTGTCGACAACCAAATGCATTTGCAATGTCTTAAAAAATAAACAGATTCACAAAAAAAAAAAAAATCAAACAAATTGTTTTACCTAGTAGTTAAAGCACTAAATCGAAACACCATCATGATCCAAAACAACCAAATTCAAATTGTCAAACAAAAAATGATCGAAAAACAATATAAAAATCCAAAAAGAAAATCAATTCAAAATTCAAATGACAACCTTGCCAAATCTAATGAAAATGCTTGAGAAACAACAATCTGAAAATAAAAACTTTTCTTAAGCATTTCTAATGCTTTCTTTCATTTAAATTTCAAGGTTTTGTTGGCGGCTAATAATCGAAATGATGCATTTATAGGGGAGGGGAGGGGTTGGGGCTAGGGTTTGTTTGGGTGAGTGACGATGTAGGATTTGAGAAGGGTGGAATCACAATGGCAAGGTAGTGGTGCGATGGGCGGTCGGTGAAAGGATCCACAACAATGCCAACAACAATTGAGGTAGGATAGACGGCGGAGATTGAAGGGATGAATGAACGAAGGAATGAAGAGGTGGGTTAGGGTTTTGAGATTTTTTTAAATGAAATGACCATTTTGCTCTCATTTAAATAAGTCACGTGAAGAACACATGCACATCGTCACTCCAAAAATGCACATCATGCAATTATAAAGTATGAAAAGTACATTACTCGATTTTGACCTTAAGGAGGCAATGAACAAAACATTAAAAGAGTAAAGTATAATATACCCTTTAATAAAATATATTTTCATGTGAGTATTGGGTTAATATTTTCAAAATTCATATTTTTTTTTAGATATTTTTCATCACAATTTTTTTAAAAGTATATATATATATATATTTAAATAACTTTATATTATTGGTAATTTCATTATTTTTTAAAAAAAATTCAAAACTTTTACAAGTTTTTTTTTTTAAGAATCTTTGTATGATATTTTTAATGTCTTCATAAAATTTAATTGCTGATAATTTTTATTGTCTAATATTGAGCAAGTTGCCAATTCCGTCAAAATATATATATATATATATATATATATCTATATATATATTCAGTTATCAAAATATTAGACACTCATAAAAGGTTGCTTTTATAAGTCATGATTGATATCTTTGTTTGGATAACTTTAAATTAAATAAAATTTTGTTGTCTCAATTAATATTTACTAACTAAAATTATCTTAATTTTTTAATATATTTGTATTAATTTATTTTAAAACTTTAAAAAATATTAATTTTATTACTTTTTAAATAAAAAATTAAATCATTCAAAATTTTAAATAAGATTTCATTTAAAACATTTTCTTTAGAAGTTTATTTTAAAAATCGGCCAATTTTTGTTGTTCATTCATTTAAATTGTTAAAATTTCAAAATTATATTTATAATTTATATTATCAAATTAATTTTTACTGAAAACTTATATTTATAAATTACTAAAAACTTGTTAGTTTTTTTATATTTTACTTATTTTACAATCATTTTTAAAAAGTTTAAAATAAAATAATTAAAGCAATAAATATTATAAAAAATAAAAATAAAATGATTGGGCACTTCTTTTTTTTAAAAAAAAAATTAAAAATTCATGTGACAAATATGGAAAAAAATAAAAAAATAAAAATATATAATTAACAATTTATCAAAATAAAATTATGATAGAATGTAGGGAGAATTGTGTTTTGGGCCCAGTTGGACCCAAAAATTAACATTTGGTCCTCCAACCACCCATATTTAAGGCCAAGACCCAAACAAAGTATGAAAATTAAGATGAAGGATATTGTCTTTCATTAATTCCTAAAATACCCTTATCCCTTATATGCGTACAAGTGAGTGTGAATTTTAATTTTTTTTTGTGTTTTTTTCCTTTTCTATTCCCTATTAAATATTACTCATTTCTAACTTTTTTTTTCCTTTTTATTCCAATATATATTTCTATTTTATGTCAAATAAAAAACAATAATATTTTTTTATTTTTCATTTTTAAAGATATTGAATCATTTTACTCTTATTAAAAGCAATGATAAAAATTTTGGGATTTTTCATCCAAATATTTTTTATCTTTTTGTATTTATCTTTTAGTTTAATTTTCATTTTTTATTTTAAATTTATATTACCCTTTCATCTATATTTTTCTCTTATTTTTAATTATTTTTTATATTTTCTACATTAACCATATTTTAAAAAAATTTAAAATTAATTATCACTTCACTTTATTATATATATATATATATATATATATATCTTTTTAGCTTTTTAATTTTAATGTTTTTATTTTAAAATTTTTAAAAAGATAAATTTGTTGAAAAAAAATAACTAAGATATGAAATTCTAATATTATATTAATAATTTTTCTTATCTAGATAGACTAATGCAAAGTATTTTGACCCACAACAAGAAAATTGTCAATACAATTTTTTAGTTAAACTTTAAAAATTAAGTTTCAAATAAAATATATTATATAAAATTTTATCTAAAAATTATTGAAAGTGATATTTAATTTTTTTATTTATTGACTTTGAAACTTATCTAATTTTTTACTTGAAAGGTAATAGAACATGTTTACAAAAAAAAAAAAAAAAAAATTAGTTTTTCATTTTTTAAATAAATGAGTATAAATATATTAAAAGAATTAAAGATAATCTTAGTAAAATTTTTGATAAATATGATTATAATTTTAAATATAGATTCATTTGGATAAAATTTCACAAAAAAAAATATATAGTGAAAAGAAATAACATTGCTAAAACTACAAAAACAAAATATGCAATTACAAATTTTTGATGATGAAATTTAAAAATAAAATTCGAAACAATTCTTGAGTGAGAGAATTTGAGTGGGGGAAAAAATCTTTGAGTGGAAAAAAATAGGAAAATTTTTTAAAATCACTTGAAATCCTTAACAAAAAGTAGTCTTGTACATCCTTGTACAATTAGTAAATTTGTCTTGTACAGTTAATGTAATACCTTGTACAATAACTCAAATAACTCAAAATTTTATTTCTTATGTGTTAATTTTTGTAGGGAATGTCTTAATGAAATAGTTTGGTAACAAAAAGAAAAAAAAACTATCAATAATCGTCTTAATATCAAATTCAAGTTGTTTAAAAATCGTATAAAACCTATTAGGAGCCTTGTACACCCTTGTACACTTAGCACATTTCCCTTGTACAATTAGTATAATACCCTTGTACAATGACATTAATTTTATATTTGTCATAACTTAAACGTATTTTCAAAAAGAGGCAATATAGAAAATAAAAATAAAAATTAGAAAAATATTTTAAAACCAAACTCAAATATAATCTATATAATTTTTAGTTACTTGTTTTCATTTAAAATAAGTAAATATATCTTTCAACCTTTTTATATATATAAAAAAATCAATCTCTACTATGTATTGATATAATCCACTTCTAAAATTAGGTCATATGAAAACATTTTAATTGAGTACTTAAAATAAAAACTCTCCATCATCCTCATTTTAATCGAATACTTAAAATAAAAACTCTCAATCCATCCCATTTCTTTATTTTTCTTTTTCTTATTTTAATAAATTTTCAATTAATTCAAATCATTAAAAAAAAATCCTTAATAAACAAATTTGTAGCATTTTATATAATTTATTACTAAAAGTCATGTTCAAAAAGTTGTTAAAATAAGGAAAGAAGAAGATTAAAAAAAAATTTGAACTTTTTATTTTATAATAGTAAAAAAAACTTTAAAATACTTTTTAGTATAAAAAAAATAAAATAGTGAATATATTTATTTTAAATGGTATTTTAATCATTAAATTATTTACTTCTAAAATATAAACGATAAAAATAAATATAAAAGATAATTTTTATTTATTTAAATTAATATTTTTTTAAAAAGTGTAAAATAGTATTTGAATCATTAATATAATTTTTGTTTATTTATAATTTAAAAATAAAAAATAATGTAATTTTTTAATTATTTATAAAAGAGTTTTAAAAAAATAAAAAATAAAAAAATGGTTAAAAAAGAAAGAAGAGTGGCAAGTGGTAGAATAAAGACAAAAATGAGTCAAGTAGGTATTTTTATCCATTACTATCTTATATGTTTGAACTTAAATATATGTGATTGAAGGACCAAATGTTAATTTTTGGGTCCGAAACAAAGCACAATTCTCCCTTTGGATGCAATTTGAAAAGTAGGGTGACGTGAAAAAACCATTGTTTTCCTGTAGGAAATGAATTCAAGGGATTGGGCAGATCTTGGAAGAGATGGATTGTACAATTGATTGTGACAGTTACAGAACATTTAGGGGCTGAAAAAAAGATTCCATGTCCTGTCTGAATGAGGACACAAACGTACACGGTAAAATCATGATTTCAATGGAAATGAATGCCGAAAAATGGTGATGTGATTTTTGTTTTGTTTTGTGCTTTTGAAAAAAGTTTCTAAAAATAATTTATCGAACACCTTATTTTTAGCGAGTATCACGGCTTTATTAAAAGGTCGTGCTTGAAAATGATTTTTTGATTTTTAAAATCAAAAAAGATTTTTGAATCAGAAAATATATTACAATTTTCTGACTCAAAATACATATTTAATGGGTTTATGACTGAAAATAGTTTAAAAACAAATTATATTTTAAGTAAAGTGTTTTGAGCAAATATTGAAAGTATGAAAAATACTCTAATAATTTAGGTTAATTTTATTAACACACTCTTAGATTTAGTCTACATAACCCATGATTCCATGATTGATTTCTTTTTATTAAAGATGTTTTTAAAAATAATTTATCTAATATCTTTACTTTTGGACATTATCAAGGCTTTGTTAAAAAATTGTGTTTGAAAATGATTTTTAAAAACGATTTTTTACTGTTTAAAATAAAAAAAGATTTTTGAATCAGAAAAAATATATTACAATTTTCTAACACAAAATACATATTTTAATGGGTTTATATTCGAAAATAGTTTTAAGTCAATTTTTTTAAAATAAAAAAATAAATTATTCTTTAAGTAAAGTTTTTTGAGCAAATATTGAAAGGATGAAAACTACTTTAATAATTTAGGTTAATTTTATTAACTCGCTCTTAGATTTAGTCTACATAGGAGTAAGCCACGATTTCATGATTGATTTCTTTTCGTTAAAATTGTTTTTAAAAATAATTTGTCTAACACCTTTATCTTGTAGACTATCAAGGCTTTGTTAAAAAAAAAAAATGATTTTTGAAAACCATTTTTTGTTTTTTAAAATAAAAAAAGATTTTTGAATCAGAAAATATATTACAATTTTCTAACTCAAAATACATATTTAATGGGTTTATGACCGAAAATAGTTTTATGTCAATTTTTTTTTGAAAAACAAATTATTTTTTAAGTAAAGTGATTTGAACAAATATTGAAAGTATGAAAAATACTTTAATAATTTAGGTTAATTTTACTAACACACTCTTAGATTTAGTCTACATATGAGTAAGTCACGATTTCATGATTGGTTTCTTTTTGTTAAAAATGTTTTTAAAAATAATTTATCTAACACCTTTATCTTTAGAGACTATCAAGGCTTTGTTAAAAAATTGTGCTTGAAAATGATTTTTTGCTTTTTAAAATAAAAAAAAATTTGAATTAAAAAATATATTATAATTTTCTAACTCAAAATAAATATTTATTGGGTTTATGACGGAAAATAGTTTTACGTCAATTTTTTTAAAAAAACAAATTATATTTTAAGTAAAGTGTTTTGAGCAAATATTGAAATTATAAAAAAATACTTTAATAATTTAGGTTAATTTTATTAACACACTCTTAGATTTAGTCTATATAAGCCACGATTCCATGATTGGTTTCTTTTTGTTAAAAATGTTTTTAAAAATAATTTGTCTAACACCTTTATCTTTGGAGACTATCCAAGCTTTGTTAAAAAATAGTCTACATATAGTAAAGCCACGATTTCATGATTGATTTCTATTTGTTAAAAATATTTTTAAAAATAATGTGTCTAACAGCTTTATCTCTGGAGACTATCGAGGTTTTGTTAAAAAATTGTGCTTGAAAATGATTTTTGAAAACGATTTTTTGCTTTTTAAAATAAAAAAAGATTTTTGAATCAAAAAATATATCACAATTTTCTAACTCAAAATACATATTTAATAGCTTTTTGATTGAAAATAGTTTTATACAACTTTTTCTATAAAACAAACTATTTTTTAAGTAAAGTGTTTTGAACAAACATTGAAAATATGGAAAACACTTTAATAATTTGGGTTAATTTTATTAACACCTTCTTAGATTTAGTGTAGATATATATTAAACCACGATTCCATGATTGGTTTCCTTTTTTGAAAAGTGTTTTTAAAAATAATTTATCAAGCACATTTATTTTTAGAGACGCTTGGTTAAAAAATCGTGCTTGAAAATGACTTTTTTTTAAAATCAAAAAAGATTTTTTACTCAAAAAACATGTGACAATTTTCTAACTCAAAATACATACTTAATAAGTTTCTAATCAAAAATAGTTTCATCTATAAAATTTATTTTTAAGAGAAATGTTAAATACATTTATCTAAAATCTCCCTAAAAAATAAATCTTATAAAAAAATAAATTTATAAAATTATTATTCGATGAAATTTGAAATTATCATATCAACGATGATTCCACGTACTTACATCAAATCTCTAAGAATCTAAGTAAAATTAATGTTAATAATTTTTGTGTTATACATAAGTATATAATACTTTCCCTTGTAGCAATTCCAAAAAACTGTTATTTTGTTTTTTTTGGTTTTTTTTTTTCAAATAGATATTTACTCTTAAAAGTAATTGAAAATTTGCTAAAAAACGATCTTTTTAATTATATTTGAAAACCTTTTCAAACCAGGCTAAAAAAAAGTATTTTTTAAATTTAAAAATAATTTGTAATTTTTTTTTTTATGAAGTATGACAAAAAAATCTTATATATAACACATTTTTTTTTAAAGAGTAAAAGGAGAGGAAAAAACACAACTCAACACACGTAAGCACAAAAATTAAGGGACATGAAAAGGCCATTGTTTCCATGGGCGGTTAGGCATATAGAAAAGAATGTTTCCAAATTCAAAGTATTAGCAATATCTTGTTGCATATCGAAAGTGACAAATCTAAACAACTAATGACAATTTTTAATGTTCTAATCAACTTTGTTAGGACTAAAAGCCAAGCCTAAAGGGGGCCACATGGCTAGAGATAAAAACATGCCCTAAAGTCTCATAAATCCTACGTGTTTGGACCAATTTTCTCAGTTCTTCTTCTCACGGCATCCCACACCTCGCCTTGCATTTTTCATGTGAAGTCCAAACTAAAGCCGCAATATTTTACCCAACTATCAATTTAAATCTAGCTTAGGACTTTTTATTCTTCTATATCAATTTTGACAAACCATATGTTTGCACCAATATGGAAGATTTTTAATGTTGATATAATTGACATAAATCTTAGTAGTGTCACATGTTAGAAATTCGTGAATACCATAAAAACTTTGGTCTTTTCGGTTGGATCTTAATTGATTTTTCTATTAATTCTAGACACATGTGACATTTTATTACTTCATTTGTTATAATTTTGAGTAAATGAATTGTTTAATATGATAAGGGATATGATTAAAACATAAAAGATATACTTTACAAAAAGTGTGATCAATCAAGTTAAGTTTTATTTATACTCAATTTCATTTTTTTGTGCTTTATACCTTTATCTGATAATCTAGGTTTTTTGTGCATATTCAACCATCAAAATTGAAAGTTTGATAGAGTTCTCTTTAGTACCCATGAAGTTGTTTGGAAACATTTTCCAAAATAATTTTTTGAAATGATTTTCAAAACCAATCTTTTTATGCTTTTAAGGGCAAAAAAGTTTGTTTAAAAAGATAAAATGTTCTCAACCTATTTTTTTTTTTCAAAAGTTTCTTAAAAACAACTTTTATCAATATTGCTTTATTTTTAATCTTTATTCATATTTACACAATTATTTAAATAAATAAAAAATCCATAGAGAACAATTTAAAATAACAAAAAAATAATTGAAAATATGTTAATAGAAAATATCATATTTGCAAAACATGTTCTCAAAACTATCTTCACTAAACAATAATGAAACGTGTTTTTGAATTTGAAGAACAATTTATAAGCTTGTTTTTCAAGCATGCTCTTAGGTTTTTCTTAGCTTAACACGATATAAGATTCTTAACTTCTCAAGATTATTTGAATTACGCATGATTGTATTCAAAGTTTACATCGTGAGCCAAGTGACAAGTACTATGACTGCATCTTGGACAAGTCCAAATTTTGGGTTGAATTATTTTGTAAAAGGGCATGCAGTCAGAAAAGTTTGCATGCACACCATTGTTCACAAGGGGGTCCATCGTGAACCTTGTGGGTCATCTACTATATTCGTCCAAAATGAGATGTTTGCTTGCACACCCTTTTTCTCAAAAGATAGCTAGAAAAGAAAGAAGAGAGCATTGGTTCAACATTCACATGCATTCCCTTCTGAATTCAGTTGTTTATGATGTGCATGTTTTGTGTGTAAAGAGGTGGTGATTCACAAGCCTCAAAGCCTCCAATTGACCTATTCTACAATGTGTTGCAAATGGGTCACACCCCAATTTGGTCCAAAAGGAACCATAATAATCTCCTTAAGAATCATGCCACTTGGAATTATTATTAAGGCACTTGTCACACCTCCTTAAAAAATGCCCATTACATCTTTGATTTGGTCACTGCCCATTACAAGTTGGTGCAGGCATTGGAGCCACTGACAAGGGAGCCAAAAGGGTTCATGTTGTTGAACCTAACCCTTTACCAAATTGGGTTGGATTAAATGAATGATGTTTTATGTTCCTAATAATCATCATTAGTCAAAAATTGCTACCCTTAATATTAGGTTTCCACAATTTTTTATTATGAGTAAGGTCAAGGCTTGAGCACACATTCAAAATCTTGAGCTCAGCCCATCACCATCACACATGCCGTTTCACTTCAAAGCTAAATTTTTTAATTGGTATGTAGATTGGTTTTGCGGCTCTTAACTTGAACCTGAGACTCTTTGGTTTGATGGTGACCCCCATTCAATTAATCATATGAGCCATGCTGGTGAAATGCAAATTAAACGTTTTGTGTAATGCAATATATTTATGTTTTCTCTCTACATAAAAAATTATTCCGTGATAATAACGTTACGAAAACATTATTTCAACCTGCCAAACTTAGAATGACTTTGGGAGTAATTTTAGAAAGCGTTTTTTACATTTTTAACATTCGAATGATAAAAATTTTCAAATATTAAAAGCGTTTTCTAGAGTTACTATTAAATGGGTTGTTATGTTTGGTTTGATTCTTAATTTAAAATGAATTTGATAGTCTTTTTACTTGAAATGTTTTTAATAAAAACGTTTTTAAGAGAATTATTTATCAAGTTTTTTTTTTCAAAAAACACTATAAATGATTTTTCAATATTATAAGTGCTTTTTTTTTAATTTTAAAAAATATTTATTAAATTTTACTAAACATCCACTTTAAAAAAAACACTTTTTAATCTAAATACGCTTCTTAGAATCACTGTCAAATAGATACTTAATTATATAATTTCTTTAGATAAATATGTTAATAAAAAGGTAGTCAATTCTTTCGCTTGGTTAAGACTCGGGAGTAGGTAAAAGAAAATAAAAAACATGTTCATTTGTATATGTTTTTTATTTTCACTTTTTAATATATGAAATGATAGTAACTCTCAGATGAAATACATAAACTCTTCAAAACTTGTCTTAAAATAATTGATGACTTTCAAAAATTGTTTAAAAAAGTTAAATATTAAAAAATTTATTATCTTAAATTTTAAAAATAATTATTAAACATATATGTAAGTTCTTAATTTTTATGAATTATTATATTTTATATAGAAGTTATTCTTATTATTTTATTTTTAAAAAGAGAAGTAAAGAAATATATCTAAATGAGTCCTAAATAAATTCTCTTATTTTATTTGTAATTGAAAATACAAATAAAATAAAATAAAATAAAATAATGAGAGTTATTTAGAACATTAAATATTTTTTTAAATTTTTTATTAATTAAATAAGAAAGAATAAAATTGCTGAAAAAATTTATCAAGACTAAATTATATTTTATTTCCCTCTCTCTTTTGTTCCATCGTTTTTTATTCTTTTGTTCCCTTTATAGTTTTCCTTAATTATTTTTTTCTACTATGCAATCAAAGCCTTCAATTTGAATAAACTTGACTTAGATTCAATATAGTTTAAAATATTACATGTTAAAGACCAAGCATGAGGGTGCGTTGGATAATCAATTTAGGTTTAAGTTGAATTTTAATTAATTCCAATTCAATTTAGGTTGAATTTGGCCCAAGGGCTCAAGTAATATAGGCCCAACGAACCCCATTTGATATTCTATACTTCAATAAAATTATTCATTTATATATTGTTCTATTTCTTTTTTAATCAAAAAAGGAAATAAAATAAAACCCCAAATTCAATATCAATGTAACACGTTGACCAGTAAAACACGATTTTAATCTGAATTGGCTTATTTCATAATGGTATTAATCAATTTGATTATAAATATAACATATTTAACTCACATTTGTATTATTTAAAATTCGAATAAATGGGTCAATTGAATCATAAACAAGTTGATTAAAAGATTAATCATATTAATTCAAATAAGACCCAACCCGATTATTTTGTCATATTTGGTTGAACTATTTATCAAGAATTTAAGTTTTGACATGATACAAACACGATTTTATAATTAGGAATTATCATCCCTAATAAAACTATTATTCATATATTGTTTTATTTTATTTTATTTTATATATTTATAAAGAAAAACATTTTGTACCCGACCTAATACATGGACTTGCACAATCTAAATGGATGTTCAATTTGAATTAGCCTATGCAATTTATGCCTAATTCGCCAAGGTTCAAGCAATATAAGTCTAATATGAAATGGATTCGATGTTTTTATAATTCAGTAATTTATATATTATTTTATTTTTATGTATTTCTAAATAAAAACATACCCAGCCAAGAGCTTGGACTTGACACATTCCAAATCCAACATATCCAACTTGAGATAGCTTGAGTAATTTAAGCCTAATTCATGTTGGGTTGAATCTAGATCAAGTTCAAGAAAAATAAGTCCAACCCAAGATAGCTTGACTCAAGTTTTAACCTTTAAAAAAATGAAGTGAGGTTTAGTTTACATTAAGAATGGTTGGAGATAGAGTCGAGGGTTTTGAGTTTGAATTATACTTGAGATGATTACTTGAACCACCATAAAGTTGCGATCCTACCCAAGCTTGACTAAATATTACAAGTATCAAATTTAAGTTCAACAAACCTCCTTTATTAATAAGGAAACAAGTTGGATTGGAATGAGATTTTTTATTGAAATATAAATAAGTAATTTTAAAGCTAGCAAAAGTTGGATTAGGTTTTTATTTTTTCAAATATAAATGAATTACTTCCAAGATAGCAATTATAAACAAATTTTAAGACAACATAAGGTTCTCAAGTGAGTACAAGCTCAATAAAGTCCAAGGCTTGTTCAACATTTTTTTACAAGTAAGACAATCATCTCTCCATTATATTTTGAATCTTATCAACTTTCAAATTAGAACTTATTAATATTAACTTTATAAGTATCTCAATTTAGATTGTATGTTCAACAAGTAATCAAACTTCTTATTATGTTGAATAATCTTTTGCATTCCCTAAGTTGATCTTCCTACTTTTGATGTAGCTATAACACTTGCAATAGGAAAAATGATTAGGGATTTAACCCTAACATCCCCTCCAATAGTTCAACACCTAGAACAAGAAGGATGATTAGGGATCACCTCCAATAGCCCTTATGATGGTTGAGTCATGATCTCTTTCTCACAAGGTCAAGAACTAGAATCTTTTTCTTCTTTTTCCCTTCTCTTTTCTTCTTTTTCCCTTATCCTCTCCTTCTTTCCTTTTCAGTGTTCGTATTACTTCATTAAGGAATAGACTTCACATGATTAATGTTGGAGAGATAGGGAGTAGCATAAGGCTTTCTCGAATTCCTTGAGTGCTAAGACTTGATTTTTAGAGTAATCATGACGCCATCTTGAAAATAACACAAACATTTGAATGACATACAATCTTGAGTTAGATCCTTAATGTGGGGTTAACATTCAAACTAGGCAGGGTCATTTCTCATTTATTACACACAAGTCATCTCTATTTGATCAAAGTTTGGTGTATCCCTATATTCCGGTGATAACAAAACTAGGTAGTTTAGATTTCCATTGTATATTAAGTGAGCTAGGCTAGAAGATTTCATTGAACTATAAAGAAAAAAACTATATAATAAAAAAGAAATCAAGAAGAAGAAGGATGTTGATGTCAATAGAAGGTTTATTAAGTTCTATCTTTAATATTTTTATTGTAATAATGTGGGGACACTAATTAAGATAAGATTACATTTCATATTTTTTATTTAAGCACCTTCATTTATTCAAGTGTCCAAATCAGTTTTATATTTTTGCAAATTGGATGAAATTTGTCTTAAAGAAAAACTTAAACTTAAATTGGTTAAGAGTATTTTTATAAACGTTTTTCAAAATAACGAGTTTATAGCCCGTTTGTTTCCCATGTTTTTGTGTTCAAACTTGTATATTTTTCAAGATCTCAAAAATAGGGAGAGAAATAGTCAATCACATGGTCAATCCATTGGGGTGGTTTGCCAAAATACTTTGGCAATGCCATAGGCTGAGCTTTGATTGAACTATTCACTCAACTGATTAGATTGTTCACTTAATCGATTAAGCTGCAAAATCTAGCAGTCTCTTGTTGTGCTACTCTACTAACCAATGAGCAACTAGTGAATTAGTCTATTGCCTAGGTCAACCAATCAAGCCTAACTATGCATAGTAACTAGTTTGAGTTTCAAACTCTTACATAAAGGCTTTATATTTCATATATTGCATTGAAAAATGTTCCAAAACTCTCGTTCAATATCTATTGAGCCTTAGAAAAGAATTTTGAGTGCGTTGAACTTAAAGTTGCATTTTATTCTTAGTGCACTTTTCAATTTTAGATCGAATTATAATCATTTGAGAACAAATTTGTAACTAATATTTCATATTTACCATTTGTAAACCTTGTAAGGAAAGAATCTAAGTATAAGGTATTACTTAGGGTTTCTTAAATGTGAAGTATCACTTAAAGAGGTTTGTTAAATGTGAGATATCACTTGAAGAGTTCAAAAATAAGATATCTTTTGAGGAGAATTGTAAAAGTCCTTTGAAGCTAGTTAATTCAAGTATAAAGCTTAAGGGTTTGGTTCGCAAGCTTTAATATGGTAGACCCTCAACCTTTAATTGAAACTTGAGAATGGTGAATGTAGGCTAGGTTACACCACACTTACAAAATCGTGGTTTGTATTTCTCTATTATTTTTCTCTTTGTTTTATGTGTAATTATTTTTGTATTGTATTATTATATTATTGTTTAAATTGTCACTTGTATTCATATTTATAAAAATTGTTAAAAGTAATCATCATCCAAATTCACTTCCCCTTTTGGATGATTAACCTTTATTAGGTTGGATTAATATAAACCCGACAATCCTATCTCCTTTAAAACTTATTCTTACTCTAATACTTAGGTCGCTTTTTTTTCCTAGTCCAACTTAATCTAGTTACCGATACAAACCTCATTTGAATCATTAACAATTCTGATTGATCCTATCTACCATGCTCAATTTTCAACTCAAATTAATTCAATGCCACCTAGTTGGACCAATTTATATACACTCTAAATAACTTCATTCGTACCTAATTAATTTTATCTTATTTAACGCTATCAATTTATTGTTCTAATTAATACTACAACTTGAATATAACAAACATCTTATGATATTTAAATATGAATCTAAAATATGTAAAGAAAAAATATTAATCCAACATATTAAAAGGCTGATTCAAATCTTAGAAGATATTTGATAAAATTTAATATTTATTACTTAATGAATTACTTTAATTTTAAGTTAAAACATTCTTAAATTGTTTTTAAAACTTAATACTTAATTTTTACTTTAAGTATCAAAATTATTTGATAAAATTAATTTAAAATTTATTTTAAATAATCAAATTAACATATTTATTTTTATTAACTTTAATTAATATTTATTTATAATTAATCTTAAATAATAATTTATTTTTTAAACATCTATATTTAAAATATTATAAATGCATAATATAATTACAAAAATATTTACTATAAAAGATGAGTTATGAATGCAAAGTTATGATTGTAAAATATACTTTTACTAAATATAGCCAAATGAGGCAAAAGAGATTTGATATAATTATTTTAACTACTTAAAATTATTTTTGAGTTTAAATTATAATATTAAATTATTTTACCAAAATACTTATCTATTTAATGACTCAAATTAAATTATTAAGTCATATTAAATCATTAACCCTGTTAGAGTTGGATTAGAGCTTACTGTAGTTCAAAACTTTCAATTGAGTAATGTGGAATCCAAAAAGATTTAAAAAGAAAAAAGAAAAGTTAAGATTTCTTATTATAAACATTCTTTAAAAAAAATATAATTCTATTAGACTAAAATAGATCTAATAAAAGGAAATAAAAACTAATTTAACCTTATTCTTAAAAATAAAAAGAATAATTATAATATAATACTAAATAAAAAAATAATAACTAATATATATTGTAAAAAATTATAATAAATTAAAATATATAATTATATAAAGAAATCTAATATTTAAAATATAAAGAAATCTAAAATCATTAATATTTATTTTTCATGTTTTATTTTATCAAATTAAATAACAGATAAATATAAATATATTAATATTTTATATTTTATTAGGTAAAAAAATGTATATGTGGACCCCGCATTTCGCCTCATGTGTTACCCACTCGATGGCGAGCTCAATTTTGTTCGAAAAATTGATTTATATTGATTAAAAAAAATGACTTGGAGTCGCCACTTATTTTTGTTTTATTTTTAAAGGGTAAACAAAATAAGAAAGAAAAACTCTAAGTGTGACTCCTTATTTTGGAAAAGGTTATCTGCAAAAAACCGGATCGGATTCGGGGGTTAGGTTACTTATCAGGAAGGTACGATAAAATCCGTAGCACCCTTCTAAGTCCCTAAAAACGGGTCTCTACTAATAAAATGAAGCTAACATGGCAATTGATGAGGAAATCAATGAATACCCGGAACTATCATGCACATATGAGAATCGAAGCATGCATATAGAAATACCAGAATAGGAATAGATACGTACCTGGGCGATGAGTCACAATAAGCTTATAAAAAAAGTGAGGTTAATGCACAATTAAGAAATAATTTCGAGCATGTCATAGAGCAGAATAACATCAATCATGCATGTCAATTGAATTAAACAAACAATCAATCAATCATAAGGAAATCACATATGTTGGGCCCCTCCACCAAAGCCCGATCTATTTTGCATGAATTAATTCCGTAAACTCCATCACTCGGAATTACAGAATTTAAATTCATGCTTATTTTAAATCATTTTAAAAACATGAAAAATTCGGAAGTTGCTCACACCCGCCATTCCATCCGGATGTCTCACACCCGGAATTCCTCTCCGCCAACATTCCACCCGGATATCTCACATCCGGAATTCTACCCGGTCGACGTTCCACCTTCCCCAGATATCTCACATCTGGAATTCTGTCCAGCCGACGTTCAACCTTCCCTGGATATCTCGCATCCGGAATTCTGTCCGGCAGACGTTCCACCTTTTTCTCCATCCTTAGAGCATTTTCTTGAGGTTCCCAAAATCCCATTTTCAATAAATTTGGCCGCCATCTTCTTTTCGGCGAGCAACTTCCGAATTTTTCATGTTTTTAAAATGATTTAAAATAAGCATGAATTTAAATTCTGTAATTCCGAGTAATGGAGTTTACGGAATTAATTCATGCAAAATAGATCGGGCTTTGGTGGGGGGCCCAACATATGTGATTTCCTTATGATTGATTGATTAGTTGTTTGTTTAATTCAATTGACATGCATGATTGATGTTATTCTGCTCTATGACATGCTCGAAATTATTTCTTAATTGTGCATTAACCTCACTTTTTTTATAAGCTTATTGTGGCTCATCGCCCAGGTACGTATCTATTCCCATTCTGGTATTTCTATATGCATGCTTCGATTCTCATATGTGCATGATAGTTCCGGGTATTCATTGATTTCCTCATCAATTGCCATGTTAGCTTCATTTTATTAGTAGAGACCCGTTTTTAGGGACTTAGAAGGGTGCTACGGTTTTTACCATACCTTCCTGATAAGTAACCTGACCCCCGAACCCGATCCGGTTTTTCGCAGATAACCTTTTCCAAAATAAGGAGTCACACTTAGGGTTTTTCTTTCTTATTTTGTTTACCCTTTAAAAATAAAACAAAAATAAGTGGCGACTCCAAGTCATTTTTTTTAATCAATATAAATCAATTTTTCGAACAAAATCGAGCTCGCCATCGAGTGGGGAACGCATGAGGCGAAATGTAGGGTCCACAAAATGGCGACTTCACCGGGGATGATTTAGAGGGTCAAGCTTGAACTTAAAGTGAAGCAAACGTGGCATTCGATTGGACGATCAGTGGATGCTCATCTCTTGATTGCAAATTGAGGATTTCTTGATGCATGTTTAGATGTCATATTCATTTGAGATTTTGACATGCTGGATTATTGCTGATTGATCTTATTGTATTGCTTAGCGTATTGATTATGATTTTGGCATGATTATTCTGATCACTTCACATGCATACACTCACCACTGTATATCACTCAGCTTGACAGGTTGATTCTCTGGGTCATATATTCTCTCGATCGTCTTTGAGCATGATGTCTGTATCACTATTCATTTTGACTATCATAGTTTGTGTGTGGACATGAGTGATGTATCCTATACTCTGCCTGACTGTATGTTGCATGACCGTCATTCCTCTGCTTGATTGCATGTCGCTTGTTCATGTGGGCCGCACTTCTATCCCCTTACCTCCAAATCTCTTGGTTTCGGTCATTCCTCTTATCTCGGTTCTCATTATTGCAAGTGTGAGACCTTCTGTGTGTTTGCTCTCTGACCGAGCCAGAGATTAGGAGTAGGGTCTAGCGACGGGCTATATCGATGTACGGGAGCATTCTGGAGGAGAGCGACACTTTGATGTCGATTGGAGTCCGATCATTGAAGACCTGTATAGCCCGGAGCTAGGTTTCACGGATATTTGTGCGACCAGTGTGTTTCTTCTCTGCTCTAGCTTCTTAGGGTTTTCGGATGCACCCACACCATCACTATGCACTCTAGTTGACTATTGAGCGTTGAGAGTTTGAGAGGTTTCACCATAGGAAACCCCCTGGGATGTCGAGGTAGTGCATGTGTGGAGGTGATGACCACCTTGCATGGAAGAGCCCCGTCTCTTCGGAGGCGTGCAGAGGGTTGCGTACCGCCGGAGGGTATGATCATTTCTGCTAGGGATCTTTTAAAGTCTATCCTTATCCTTTTAGAGCCACCTTGACCTTGTAGGTTGAGCTTTAGATCATTCGACTAGGATTCTCTCCCTACATGTGGGTGCATTTGAGGGCCTTTAGAGCCTCTTTGGTCATAATTTGGATTCATTATTCCCTCTTTTAGTCTCCAGTTGAGAGTGCACAGAGATCAATACGGGTTTGAGTTACAGTCGGACAGTCCTTTTACACTTTGATGCCTTGCTCATTCCAGTTCAGACTAACATTTCTTCTATCTCGTGCTTCATGCTCTTCAGGATTGGTTTCTCATTCTTAGTGTGGATTTACCATCTTGGATCAGAGTAGAGGGGAGCTTAGTTTGTTTTTTCGAGAGATCAGACATGGATCAGCGGGTTGTCACAGTTGATCAGTTCACGACCGCCATGGCTTTTATTCAGGAGGCCTCGGCCAGTCTCAGACAGGAGATAGACAGTCAGCAGAGTAGACAGTTTGTAGTTCAGGATGAGACGCCTTATGATTCATTGCCACCACCACTTGGTCCGACAGTGCCACGGGCCCCACCTTATCTATTACATGGTCATTCTGAGGTTGCCTCACCTGTAGTAGTACAGACCACAGTCTTTGAGGATACTCACGCATGCATGGATCGTATTGAGCAACGTATCAAATAATTGAGGGTATCTGATAGTTCAGCAGCTTGGGATGATCTTGAGGGTCATTAGAGGATTGATCAGAGGTCCTAGAGGGAAGTTTAGACCCAACTGGAGCAGACCTTACTTCATCAGGGAGTTGACCCTAGAGGGCGCTGCATGGTTGATGGATTTAAATGGAAACCGATTCTCGGAGCCGACCAATGTGGATCAGCTAAAGAGGTACTATGTTTGAGACCATGGTCGCAGGATGGGTGGCCATCATTTCGGTTAGCCATATACCTTGTTATTCCCTTTTTGATACATAGTCCATTGTTAGCCCATGGAGCCTCGCATGCGCATTATAACCTTTCTATCTTATCGCCTTGCTCACATTTTTACATCGGGATTGGGGCCCTTTTAGTGTAATCATGCATTGTTTGGTAGCCTCATGAGCCTTGGACCTATAGGTGCATCTTTCTCTCATTATTTTTCCCTACCACCACACTACTGCATTCCTTCATATCTCATTAATTGTGTTTTTCGTCTCTCATTCTTTATTTTACCTACTTGTTTTGCTTCAAATTCTCTCCACCCCGAGTGGTGATCCTCCTCAGTTCATTACATGGGGGATAATCACATCATTTCCACTATTTATCATACAGACACTAAGTTAGAGATCCTTAGTTTGAGAAGGTCATCTTGTTAGAGAGAGCTTTTTGGTTACCTTAGCATTTGGGAGTGTGTCTATTCATTATTGGTATCATCTTTGGGGTTCATTTGTTTATGTTCAGGATATATGTATTTGTATATATGTAAAAAAAAAAAAAAAAAAATTGAAAAATTGATTGAAAAATGAAAAAAAAAAAAAAGGGAAAAAAATGAAAAGGAAAGAAAAATAAGCACATGTGTGTATGTGCATAGTATTCTCCATTGTTGGGCGTGTATGTTGATGTTCGAGGGTCACTATATCGAGTATGTTTGTTGATGGGAGTTCGTATGTGAGCTTCCCGAGACCCTTCATTCTTTGTATTCATTTTGTCTTATGTTTTGAGAGCGAGATGAGTGGCCTTCTCCTAGGGACTCCGGGTCATTGTTCTATCCATCATTACGTTCATTGTTGATGTGACTTCACTCCATGTCTGATCTGAGTTGATCACTACTCCCCTTTGTATTACTCATTTCATCATCATTCTCGTCTTCGCTTTTGATTCATCATCCTCATCTCACCCTTTGCCATTTTTTTCTTACCACCCCTTTTTATTCCTAGTTTGACACTTCATGTGCATCGTTCTTACACCTCCCACTATTAGATCATTTTCTTCATCACCTCATTATTGATATCACGTTCACGTTGGGCACATTCAGGTCCATGGTTCACGAGTTTTTCTATACATATTGCATTTTATACATGAGGGCATGAGTTTTGATCATTGGGTATTTGGGCCTAGTTTCCCTTCATTTCTATCACCCTATCACCCTAGCCTACGTTACATCCCGTGTCTTAAGACCACCCTAAGGCCGTGGGATCAGATGTCGTCTTCGACAGCCTCTGCTTGGACAGGTGTTTGAGATCTGGTTGCCATTTAGACATTGTCATGCTTCTTCTTCTGGGAGACGCCTTTCTGATGGTTAGATTCGTTTCAGTTGTGTTTGGATTACTGGGATCGCGCATTTGACGGAGGATGATTTGATGACACTTGACATTTTCTGATCTATCACACATTCGATGCCATACTGGGGCATATTTCCGTTCTGAATGAGATTTGCCGTGTTTTACGGAGTTGCATGCTTATCTCCACTTGCGGGGTATGCGCTGAGACGATGATGTTTCCGCTATTTTATGATGATCCCTTTAGTGGATCCCTAGTGGAGCCATTCATCCAAGTCCGCATTTCTCGACTTCGGTTTGTTTTCATGCTTTTTATTCCGAGAGACGTTCCCTAGATGTTTGGATTTGATTTGGATCACGGAGATCACATGTCTGATGATAGATGACCCCATATCACCTGATTTTCGACTTATCGTACACTTGATGCCACACTGAGGTACATTTCGGTTTCAGATGAGATTTACAGATCTTGATGGAGTTGCACGCTTATCCTCATTTACGGGATGCGTACCGAGATGATGACTTGGTCACTATTCTTATGATGATTTCTCAGTAGAGCCTCTCGGGAGCCATCTAGTTCGGCATGCGCTTCTCGACACTCAGATGACATCGTGCTTCCTTCCGAGAGATCCATCTTGGATTTGTGAGCATGATTCTATTATAGATTCAGATGACCGGGATTACATATCTGTTGATGCATGACTTTGATGTCATTTGATTTTCCCGACTTGTCACACATTTGATGCCATACTGGGGCATATTTCCGTATTCGATTGAAGTTTCCAGATCCCCACTTATTTGCGTGATTGACCCCAGCTACGAGATATACATCATATTGGTGATTTTGTTTCATTTCACCATGACTCTCTGATGGATTTTCTCTTGAGTCGTTTCATTAGGCTCACGCTTTCTGATGTCAGTGTGACTTTTGGATGGAGTCGTCTCAAGCTCATGGATTTTCACATTATCATTTTGTCGAGTACATGTCAGATCTTTTATGCATCCCCATCGAGTTACTCATGAGTCATCAGGACAGATCGGGTACATCTGATGCCATACTGGGGCATATTTCCTTCATCCAGCTATGGAAATGGTTGTTTTGTCACGGATCTGTTACAATTTTCATTACTCGGTCGAGATATATTGCATTTGCTTCACTGGTCACTATTCCTGTGTTGTTCATCGAGATAAGCTTTTAGTGTAGCATGACGTTCAGGTTGTGACTGCCTCGCTATCCATGATTCTTCGGTAGATGGTCGTACGGAGATCACAGTGATTACCCTATCGGATCGTTTGGTTTGATCATCTCGACTCACTAGCCGAGCATCTTTCGAGACTTATGGAGTCTCTTCTAGATCTTTCCAGTGGATTGAGAGTTGTGGCAGCACGCTACGTTGGGGCATATTTCCCCTCTTCATCACATCTTCGCATTTATAGCTTGGCATTCAGAGTCACCATGTCTCCTCGGTTTTGGCGTTCAGAGCCATCATTGTTCCTTAGTTTTGGTGTTCAGAGCCATTGTTCATTTTCCATTTGGCATTCAGAGCCATTGTTCATTTCCCATTTGGTGTTCAGAGCCACGTTTTCATTTTGGCATTCAGAGCCGTGTCTTCAGTTTGGCATTCAGAGCCATTGTTCATTTTTCGTTTAGCGTTCAGAGTCATCGTTCATTTCCCATTTGGCGTTCAGAGCCATTGTTCATTTTCCGTTTGAGGTTCGTAGCCACATTTGCATTATGGTGTTCAGAGTCGTAGTCTCATTTGGTGTTCAGAGTCATCGTTCACTTCTCATATGGCGTTCAGAGCTACATTTTCATTTTGGCGTTCAAAGCCGTGCTTTCAGTTTGGCGTTCAAAGCCATTGTTCATTTTCCATTTGGAGTTCATAGCCACTTTTGTATTTTGGTGTTAAGAGCTGTTGTTCATCCTCAGTTTGGCTTTCAGAGCCGTCATCATCGCTTCTCAGTTTCGGCGCTTAAAGCCATCATCGTCTTTTCAGTTTCAGCGTTTAGAGTCATCATTATTTTTTAGTTTCAGCGTTCAGGCCCATCATCGTTTCTTAGTTTCGATGTTTAAAGTCGTTATTCATCTTCAGTTCGATGTTCAGAGCTATTATCATCGCTTCTCAATTTCGGCGTTCAGAGCCATCATCATCGTCATTGTTTCTTAGTTTCGGCTTTCAAAGCCATCATCGCTTCTCAGTTTGGGCATTCAGAGCCACCATCTTTCCTCAGTTATGGCGTTCACAACCACCATTTATTTATTTATTTATTTATAATTATTATTATTATATTTATTTTAACTTTTATTTTATTTTATTTATTTATTTATTATTATTATTATTATTATTATTATTATTATTATTATTATTATTATTATTATTTATTTTATTTATTTATTTTTTATTTGTTTATTTTTTTATTTTTAGTTTAGTTAGTTTGGCGTTTAGAGCCATGTTCACAGTTTGGCGTTTAGAGCCACTATCTCTTCTTAGTTTCGGCGCTTAAAGCCACAATCTCTTCTCAATTTGAGCTTTTAGAGCCACCGTCTCTTTACAGCTTGGCGTTCAAAGTCACCATATCTTATCGGTTACGACATTCAGAGTCATCATTCTCAGCTTGACGTTCATAGTTATCCAGTTTAGTTTGGCGTTCAAAGCCGTTGTCCATTTTTCCGTTTTGGCGTTTGGAGTCGCATCTTCTGTTTGGCGTTCAGAGCCATTGTTTGCCTTTAGTTCGACATCTAGATTCATTCCCCACTTGGCGTTCAGAGCCGTTGTTCATTTTTCATTTGGCGTTCAGAGTCGTTGTTCATTTTCAGTTCGGCTTTCAGAGCCATCATCATTCTCAGTTTCGGCGTTCAGAGCTATCATCGCTTCTCAGTTTGGCGTTCAGAGCCGTACTTTCAGTTTGGCGTTCAGAGCTATTGTTCATTTTCTGTTGGCGTTCAAAGCCGCTATTTCAGTTTGGCGTTCAGAGTCACGGTTTTGGGTCGACATTTAGAGTTATCACATTGCTCGCCTTCCATTTGGCATTCAGAGCCATTGTTTCATTCTGGCATTCAGAGTCTTACTTCTAGTTTGGCGTTCAGAGCCATCGTTCATTTTCCATTTGCCATTCAAAGCCGCTGTTTCAGTTTGGCGTTCAGAGCCATTGTTTCATTCTGGCATTCAGAGCCATGCTTTCAGTTGGCGTTCAGAGTCATCATTCATTTCCCATTTGGCGTTCAAAGCCACATTTGCACTTTGGGCGTTCAGAGCCGTCATTCATTCTCAGTTTGATGTTCGGAGCCGTAGTCTCATATCCACATCCAGTTCCATCACCATTTTACCTCCATCCCTAGCGTTCAGAGCCATTTTTCGTACCCATTCATGCATTTTGATTCACTATCTTTCGTAGTTTGGCGTTCAGAGCCATTTTTCATGGCCATTCATGCATTTTATAGTCATCATCGCTTCTCAGTTACGACGTTCAGAGTCATCGTCGTCAAGTTCACAGTTTAGCATTCAGAGTCACTATCTCTTCTCAGTTATGGCGTTCACAACCACTTTTTATTTATTTATTTATTTATTATTATTATTATTTTATTTATTTATTTATTATTATTATTTTATTTATTTATTTATTTATTATTATTATTATTATTTTATTCATTTATTTATTTATTATTATTATTATTATTATTTATTTATTTTATTTTATTATTATTTATTATTTATTTTTATTATTTATTTATTTATTTATCTTTTATTTTTTTAGTTTGACGTTTAGAGCCATGTTCTTCAATTTGGCGTTCAGAGTCATTATCTCTTCTTAATTTCGGCGTTTAGAGCCATCATATTCTTAGTTTTGGCGTTCAAAGCCACCATCTTCTCATCTTTGGCGTTCAGAGCCACCATTTCTTCTCAGTTTCGACGTTCAGAGACACCATCTTCTCAACTTCGGCGTTCAAAGCCATCATATTCTCAGTTTTGGCGTTCAGAGCCACCATCTTCTCATCTTCGGTGTTCAAAGCCACCATTTCTTCTCAGCTTCAGCATTCGGTTCCGTCATTTGTCTTAGGTTCAACATCTCCCATGATGGTAGGGCCTGTTATGTTGTTAATGCATTTGGGATGATGTACTCATATTGATAGTTGAGATGTTGTGTCTTGATTTGCTTACATTTCAAGCTTAGGGTTTTGGTCAGCATTTGTTTGATCCATTATTTTAGTTTTGCTTTGTCAGCATAGTTTTAGTGATGCTTGGTCTAGTTTAATCATTTGTTCATTGAGGCTTTGCATTGTGTTTTTTCATTGCATCATCATTGAGCATATCCCAGAGTGTCTTGTTTGATGACATTCTATGTCTTATGTTGGTTACTATCTTACACTGGGGCATACCCACATCCTGGAGTTCATCAGATCTTTTGCGGGTTTCCTCACTGCTCGATCTATTTCTTGATCTTTGCGAGTCGTCACACTGGGGCATCCTCCTTTAGCGCTTTTCTACTGGGGCGTACCCCCTCTCTTTGGGTTTACCGTGTCTCGTGTTGATTTCATGGTTGTCAGACCCATTTGCCGATCTTTACGAGTTATCATCTAGGGCATCCCCCTATCGTTAGTTTGTTTAGGGCATCCTCCTACTGTCATCTTGTTTAGGGCATCCCCCTACTGTCACTTTGTTTAGGGCATCCCCCTGTTGTCATCTTGTTTAGGGCATCCCCCTATCATCAGTTTGTCCAGGGCATCCCCCTTCATTCAGTTTTCACCACCATAGATCAGACATCTATGGGCATTTCAGATTTTCACCATCATAGATTTTCATCTATGAGCATTTGTTTCAGATTCACCATTATAGATTTTCATCTATGAGCATTTGTTTCAGATTCACCACCATAGATTAGACATCTATGAGCATTTCAGATTCACCACCATGGATTTTCATCCTTGGGCTTTCGAGATTATCACCACCATAGAATTCCGGATGTGAGATATCCGGGTGGAATGTTGGCGGAGAGGAATTCCGGGTGTGAGACATCAGGATGGAATGGCGGGTGTGAGCAACTTCCGAATCTTTCATGTTTTTAAAATGATTTAAAATAAGCATGAATTTAAATTCTGTAATTCCGAGTGATGGAGTTTACGGAATTAATTCATGCAAAATAGATTAGGCTTTGGTGGGGGGGCCCAACATATGTGATTTCCTTATGATTGATTGATTGATTGTTTGTTTAATTCAATTGACATGCATGATTGATGTTATTCTGCTCTATGACATGCTCGAAATTATTTCTTAATTGTGCATTAACCTCACTTCTTTGATAAGCTTATTGTGGCTCGTCGCCCAGGTACGTATCTATTCCCATTCTGGTATTTCTATATGCATGTTTCGATTCTCATATGTGCATGATAGTTCCGGGTATTCATTGATTTCTTCATCAATTGTCATGTCAGCTTCATTTTATTAGTAGAGACCCGTTTTTAGGGACTTAGAAGGGTGCTACGGTTTTTACCGTACCTTCCTAATAAGTAACCTGACCCCCGAACCCGATCTGGTTTTTCGCAGATAACCTTTTCCAAAATAAGGAGTCACACTTAGGGTTTTTCTTTCTTATTTTGTTTACCCTTTAAAAATAAAACAAAAATAAGTTACGACTCCAAGTCATTTTTTTTAATCAATATAAATCAATTTTTTGAACAAAATCGAGCTCGCCATCAAGTGGGGAACACATGAGGCGAAATGCGGGGTCCACAATATATTTTTTAAATTTGAAGGTATCTATTGAAAATGAAAGGAAAACAGTACCTGGCCCAGTAGTTGCACCGTTTCCCTTCCCAGCAGGGAGGCCTTTAAAATCAAAATTCATCCATGACATTGCATTTGAGTGGGCCTTGCTTTAATTGAGCCCATATGGACTCATAAGGGTACGGACTGACCCTTTTGCCCAAATCTAGAATAGGAAAAAGATAAAACTGGCTGGCCGGTTCATAGATGTAGCAGTTGAATCCACGGTTAGTTGAACTCAACACCGGTTCAATAGGTTTCCCAGCTCGATAGGTGAACTGAATCGGATCTGGCCGGTTAAAGGTTAGACCGGTCAGACAGTCCGATTTTTAAAATATTAGGGGTGGGTCTAAAAATTTCGAATGCGTTTATGCGTTTAAGAGTGACTGTAGAAAGTGTATAGTATTTTCTAACACTTGAATAATAAAAATTTTTAAATATTAAAAATATTAGAAACGTTTTTTAGAATCTCTATCAAATAAGATTTTAAATAATTTTTTTAAAAAAATAAAAAAATAAATTAAAATAATTCTTTTATTTATTATTATATATAATTGAGGTGGACCGCAATAAATTCATGACCAAACTAGCCATGAAGTCCCGAGTTTAAAACAAGTCCTCAAACCTATTTTTATTTATCCCAAACCACTGATGAGTTAATTACTAAAAAAAAGTGCCCTATTATCATCCCTACCTGAACCCTTTGATTCTAAGTTAAATATAGGAAATTGTAGTTCTTATTTTATTAATATTTTCATATTAGCACTTGATTTGGTGGTTAACTTCTACCTAATCCGAATTCCCCAAACCAATCCTAGCTTTATCCTGAGGTACTTAATCTAAATTCGACCAACCTCATTTTTATAAAGATGGAATTGTTTAATTGGACTTGGAATGATTCAAACTTCATCTACAATGGTTTTAAAAAAAAAAAATATTTTTTATATGTTTATATTGAAATTTAAATAGTAAATGAAACCAAATTTTAAGATGGTAAGAAAAAAGTAAAAATAGATTAATATATCTTTCTAAAAAATAAAAAAACATATATTTTATAATAATAATTTGATATTTTTTCTTAAAACTAAAAAAAAAAAAAGAGAATATTATCATATAGAATAATATATATTATAAATACATAAAAATCTCACATCATGGTTTGAATTTTAACCTAAACCTAATCTAAATTGAGTTGAAATTGAAAAAGCTTGAACGACAACCAATGATTTAAAAATCGGATCAGATCAATTGTTCAACTGGTCGAACCATCAAACGATTTGGTTTGGTTCACCTTTTGAGCAAAAAGAGGAATTGGACCAACATTGAACCAAATAAACCGGCAATCAATTAGACTATTCGTTCACTTCTATTGTGATTTAATCACCGATCCAATTAATCAATTCGAATTTTAAAACATTGAAGGCAACTCAAGTATAAAAATGATTTCCCAACCCAAATTGCACCCAAATCTTTTACGCTGAATCTATTCTTACCTATGGCTAACCCATTACCAACTCTACTTTTGCACTAGGGAAGGGCGCCACTTTTATGAGTTGAGAAATCTAATGGAGTCCCCGCCAGGAGAGCACACGTCAATGGCAGAACAATCCAAAATCAATCAAAAATCAGGCTCCCAATTCACAAAGACGCCCTCCAACATTGTTCAAAACCCATTTCCAAAACTTCCTCCCCGAAAGTATCCTCCTCAGACCAACAGGAAAATAACCCAGAGTAACGTGGATATTCACAATTCCCCCTACTTCAAAATCCGTTCTCTTGTTCACGAACTTCGACCCCATTTCGTTGAGGTATAAAATACGGTAGATATAATAGAACCCTATTAAAGAAACTACGAGTTTTGTTGTTTACTTGAAGATTCTCGTGTTTTTCTGTGTTTGTTTTGTTTGGTTGCCGAGAAAATGTAGGAACGGAAGGCTAATTGTTAATTGGCCATTTTCTTGGATGACTCTCGTGGTTTGGTTTTTGGGTTATCTTTAGTTCTTCCGTGTTTTTGCGGGATTGGTTTTTGTTTGGACTTACGGACGTGTATGAATGCTTATTGTTTCCGCAATGTAAGTGGGCTTTTGAGGATTACATACGGGATTCCTTTTAGCCATTGTTTGGTTGCAGGGAAAATGGAGGAAAGGAAAAAGCGAAAGAAAAATTAGTAGTGGTGCTTTAAACTTTATGGCTCCGAAACAATTGAAAATCTAATATGGATAAATCGATGTTAAAACATTTTGATTGGTTGACTTTCCCTATATTTCTTGGCAACAGGGGGCCAAGGTATCTACCTGTGAAATGATAACAAGTAGGTGGAATTGTCATGTTTTTTGAGGTTAACGGATTTTATTTAGTTCTAGATTATTACAGTTGAAATTTTATGATTGTATCTTTTTATGCTATGAATTCTGCTTTGCATATTGAGGTTTACTGTGTCCTTGCCTCTGATATAATGGTTCTAAATGAATTTTCTCTCTAAAGGCTGCACTGTGAGGAAACAGTGGCTTGGGTTACTTGGTTGATTTGTACTGATCCACATTTAGAGTCTAGGTTAGTTGCAAGTAAAGATTAAGTGCTATTTTAAAATGAAGGTTCATTTTTCTCTTGTATGATGAATGGGCAAATCACGAAATATTATAAGATTATTCAAGTAACTCATTTTGGCATGTGTTGTGCACCTTCGTTTCTCATCAGACTTGCAGCTATTGCTTGTCTCGTTTGTTTATCGCTGTTACTGTGATGCTGATTGTCGGGTGGTTTTATTGCACATTGAGAAGTATATTTGTAGGTTCTGTTAAGTTTTCATAAGGTTTTGTCCACTTTGGATGGTGGCATTTGGAGTAGTACAGATTTGTAATTTAGGTATGAGGTTCCATCACAGATAGGCTTAGTGCTCTAAAAGCTTTCCATACCACAAAAACATGGCTTGGCTTGAAGCCATCTTAGAGAATATCATTATTCATTCAATAGGTCAAGTTCATCTATTATGCAATTCAGACATCTGTATTTATTAAAAATAAACTTATGGTTTCCCTAGTTTCTGTATAAGAGAAAAAAAAAATGTTGTCCACAATTCATATGAGAATTGTAGTGCACATCAAACAAACAAAAGCTGCATGAGAAGAACACCATTTTCCTTTATGAAGTTTGGATGAAACTATAAATACCTGAGAATAAAAGAAGCCATAAAATCTCGCCCCCCCAAACCACACCCCCCACCACCCAAAAAGAAGAAAAAAAAAAAAACCAAATAGTAAAAGAGCCCTGGTTATTGGCATTAAAATCAAGAATAGGGAGCCCAAAAATACTTGAAAGGGGAAAAGGGAAGCATCTCTCTTAAGAAATCTCGAATAAGAGAGAAATTATCTTATTCAACTTAAGATGGAGGAAAATAAACAGTATTTTTTGCTATATATCCTTCATCATTGTAGGAGTGTTTAAATTAAATTTAAAAAAGAAAAAAAATTGTTATATAAATATGTAGTGAGAAACTCAAACCCTTTCGTCATTTTGGGAAGCCAATTTCAATCCACTTGATGTAGTTTTGAGTTTTTGAGCAGAGTTGGTAATGATCACCAGCTGAATGAGGTTTTCATGCACCTTTTTTTTTATTTTTAATTATAGCTTCACAATGTGTTTGAAAGACTCAAAATTTTGTTTCCTTTTAGTCTTTCTTATTTATTTGTTTGTTTTTTATTTTTTTCTGGCAACTGACTGTTTTAAACTTTTTGTGCTAAGACCTCTGCTCCTTTTCAAAAAGACGATCCCACATCTTTATCAGGTTTATTGATGATTAGACTGATTTTGAACCTATGATACATGCCCAAGGAAAAAGGGCTCCCGAAATTTTCTTTTATCACTTCAAGCATTTCAACTTGTCTAGATAAATTACTTCATTATGATATGCTTACATGAAAGGATTTCTTGATTCATTGGCTTTGTAAATATAAATTGTTTTCAATAATGAACACTTCTGCCTGAATTTTGCTCCATTTCTTGTTTCCTACTACAGGTATTTCAATTATTTCCATAGAAATTAATTTCAATACCTCAGATTCTTTTGAACAGCCTGTTCATGCAAAGTGGTATATATTTTATTTGTTAAGAAATTTATAAATACTGCCATACAAACATCTGCATATTGCCCTGCAACATTTCATCCCTTGAGTGATGTATTATGTTTTGCCTGTTTCTGATTATATTATATATTGGAGAGATAAGCATTATATTCTCTATGTTTTGTTCCATTGTAGGTTCTCCAGACACCAGACTTCCAAAATTGCAATGGGGCTCATGAAATTAGAATGCGTAAGTTCATAAAGACATATTTTGTGCATTTCATATTCCTGCATAGAACATAAAAAGCACAAGGAGTTGCTAAGTGTTTTTCATGTTGGATTGATATGATTTGGCTAACTCAAGTTTCAACTTCTGCGTGAAATGGTTGCACAATCTTTAAAGCCATTGAAATGCACATCCATTGTCAAGGGAGTCTTCTGTGGTTCATCTATTTGTCTTTATATAGACGAACTGGGTGGTGTTAGCTAACAAGAATCTGATGTCTATATTTTGAAACTACAGGATTATTATTCTGATTTTGTTTCTATGCTACTAGTATCATTTGATTGCTCTGTATTAAGAAATAGCAGAAGATGGTGGTATCACCCACTTTAGTTAGTCATGGTATCATGATTGAAAAAATTTTCAGGGTAAACAATCCAAAATTTGCCCTGAATTATAATTGTTTTAGTTTGATGATCTATTGTGCTTGCCTTCTCTTGGGTTTTTAGGAATCTCATAAATTGGATTATTAACCTTTCTTTGCTTACAGTCCATTTTATTGTCCCTAAGTAAAAGTTATTGTGAGAGTGTTGAGGGGTTTATTGGTTACAACTTGTCTTGGGTCATGATCCACAATTGAGCTTGGGCTCATTTTGTCGAGAGTTTCACAGGCTTGAGTCCAACTCTGCACAGAATCTGATAATGGGTCTTACTATAAGAGCATTGTATGATGAGCATCTTGTGAAAAATAATAGCTGGGCAATAATAAGCTTTGTCAAATTCCTCGAATTTTGATGGAATTCACTGCATGCATGGCCATCAGTTACATGATTAAATGTTACAATATTTTGTTTCAAATTCATATTCCATAACAAAAATGAATTGTGACTTGCAGAGATGAAACTTATGATGGATTTATATAAAAAGATGACCATGGAGGCACCTCCAATGGGGAACTTTAAAAATGTTTCAGAACATCAGCCTTTGTCAGGTGCAAGCGTTCAGGGAAAAGAAACTCGAGTTGGGCGCCGAGGAAGAAAACCATCAAAGCAGCCAAAGTTACATCTACCTGAACAGGTACCAACATTTGAAAAGCCTCTACAACCGCAATTCAGCTATATTGATAGCCAGCCCAAGGGATCGTACATTGTGGGTGGGTCATCTCTTGGTCGAAACTTCATCACATTTAGAGGCAGTAAACCAGTCTATTATGGGGTGACGAAAGAGATGCATCGACATTCTCTTAGGCAGAAAAAGGTTAATCCATGAGAACCCATTAGTGCTTTAGAAGCTAGAAGGCCAAAATGGTATGTCATTTTGAACCGGAACAGATAGAACTGCTCTTACTACAGAGTTTTCATACACACACCTTTGTTATAGTTGTTTTCACAGCCAAAAGTTACTGAGAGTCAGCATGATTTTATGTTACAACCCATCTTTGGAACAGTGTGGATTTGATAAACCATATTCTTGGAAACAATTCTTGTGCCAATAGCAGTCTCTTACCTCCATTTTTGTGATTGCAACATTCATTGTAAACCTTACACCAACTTTTATAAAGGCTGAATTCAGAATGTTGGAAGTGCAGCAGTGTTTTAGCTATTGAATCGTGAGTCTTTATTTTACATTGCTTTGGTACATATGAAATAGACTGTATCCGATGAGTCCAATGTGCCAGATGACTCTTAATTTATAATTTGATATTGCTGGGTTATTGCACTGTCACTTCATTCCAAACTTATTTCTCTTAGGCTTTGGGTCATGCCATAGATGGATGGCTTTTCCCCTTTTCTTGTTCTTTGCTTTATTTCTGGTTAGTTTCTATCAGGTTTGTTAATGACCACCCACCTTTTTTTCCAAGCTTGTTTTTTCAGTTTTGTAGAGTTTTAAGAATGTTCTTTTGTGTTGAGAGTGGAGTAAGTGAATTCCGCAGGTCTTAATCCGCCAACTCCAAATGAGGTTCCGCTGAAATGTGAAACCAGCAGGTGAAATTCAAAAACGTTCGCTGGTAAAGGAAAAAAAAGAAATATTTTCCTTCGTTTTTCTTTTCTCCTCTCTTTTTTTTTCCCATGTATTTTTGCATTTCAAAAGCACTTGCTTTTGACAGAACTATAGTCTCGACCCTAGTTTTGTACCCTATTAGGCTGGATTTTTCTTTTTCTTCCTAATATTAATTCTTCATATGGTTTGGGAAAGAAAAGAAAAGAAAAGATTACTCATTTTTCATTCATTTGTTCTTGTTGCACTCTTCTTTGTTTTGGGTTTTGAATGAAATTGCAATATTGTTACGGCTGCAACTTATGTGAGTTGGTTGTCCAATCTAAATTAAGAAATAATTAATTGAACTTGACCTTTAACCTGAAGTATTTAACTCAAGTTCAATTCAATATTATTTTTCTGAATTTTGGTTGATCAAATTAGATTTGGGTTGGGATTTGATTGGATTGCATGATTTAAAATTTATCCATAATGTTCTTAAAAACTTTATTATATATTTATTTTAAATTTTAAATAGTAAATATGATAAGATTTCAAGATGACAAAAAAAGTAATATATATATATATGATATAATGTAATTTAATATTTTATTTTTTCTTAAAAATCTAAAAGAAAATGAATATTATTATATAAAATAATATATATTATAAAAACATTACCTTGGATTTGAGTTAGGTTTGATTGTCCCAACCTAAATTTAAGCCCAAGCTTAAATAGAGTTAGAGTTCAGATCCGACAAACCCTAACCTAAACCCCACTTGTATTAAAAATTAATTGTTTAAACACCCATACATCATACTGATTCAGACCAATCTATCCAAGTTGCACTCCTAAATATTGTAATATCAAGGAAAGTTCAATTAAAACTTTTGCTTATGATGGGTTAGTGTTCTCTATTAGTCCAACTTTGTCGTTTCTCATCTTAACTAATTATTTGATTGTTTATTATAAATTATATGTAAATATCTTATCCAAGAGAGTTGAACTTTGTGAACTTAATAGTCTTAATTATCCACTCCATTCTTTAACCACTAGCCTACATAGTAATAATTTTATGTTTATTTACTAATAACATGCTTTATTATAATTTCAATTATTAGTAAATTTTTTAAGTTTCAAGTTACATATAATTTGACATTTGAAGTTTGAAAATTTGAAAATTGAATTTCTGTGATTTATTTCTGTCACATTAAATAGTAGTTATTACTAATTGTGTGATTTTAATAATCTAACCTGCAATATAAAATTATGTAGTATGTTTAATATAGTTTAGTGCAGAGATTTGAACCATCATATGGAAAGTCAGATATTGAAATATGAACTTTTTATAACTTATTATTTATATGGTTACCAAATTAAATCACAATAGCTGTCAGTCCAATTAATTCATTTTCAAATGATCAAAATTCTATGTCACCAGGAATTGGAGTATTTCAATGGATGACCAAACTCAGCTTCTCTTAGTATAGTAATTAAAATCCTTATACAATAATACTCGAGACTAAGAGAAATTATTATTTTGATGGTTCATTAGTTTATTCGAAAATGAATATTTATTAATTTAGAGAGAATATTATATATGTTTCTACGATACTATACTCATACATGTATTGTTTATAAATTTAAAAATAATAGATGTGGTCAAAAGTTAATACATAAAAGCCTTAAAAACTTTAAAAAATACGAGATGTTTATTAATTATAAAAGATAGAAGACTCCTAAAAGATAAAAATGTTTTAGGAATATGATGGTTCCAAGAAAAAAGTTAAATTAAGAAAATAAAAGTTGTAAAAAAATACTTACTATTGTGTTTTAAATTTTTGCTTGTATTATTTTATATATTTAGTGGGGTTATTAATTTTGTATATTGGTCCGAATTGGAACCATAATATTTTATTATTTAAACAAAGTTATTAATTTATCAAATATTTATTTATTGAGAATTTACTATATGATAAGAAAATATAAATAAAAATAAAATAAAAACATTATAGCATATAAAATAAAGGAATTAAACTCTTAATAAATAATAAATAAATAAATTTTTTATTCTTATTTTTATTTCTAATAAGTAATGAATAAAATAATTATACAAAAGAAAAATAAGGGGATTTATAGAAAGCTAATCTTGGTGTATATCTTGAAAGGTCTATTGAAAATTACATTCCTCTCTTGGTACGATTTTCCTGCTGAAATGAAAATATTTCTATATTTTAATTTAATCGGTCAAACAATTTTTTAAGGAAAAATGTCTTTGGAAGTTTTGAAAATGGTATTCCAACCGTATTTTCTCATTCTTAAAAAGCATTAGAGAAAGAAAAGAAAATAGGTTAAAAACAATTTAGGTTTTTAAAGAGACTTTTATTCTTCAAAACAATGGAGAAGAAAACAGATTTAAAAAACTAATCTTAAAAACTCTTATTTAGAATTGTTTTAAGAAATGGTTACCAAACAGACACTTAGTGTTTTTTTTTTTGTTTTTTTTTTCTAATTTTAAAACCGATTTCTTAGGACGAACTCTCTTTTAACCTTTTTCAGTGTTTTTTAAAAGTAAACATGGAGACATGGAGGAAAAATGTGAGACCCTTTCATTTTTTTTTTAATATGTTATCCAAATATGAAAAAAATATTCTCTCTTAGAATTTATTTTTTCCCCTTCTGCAATGAGACGTAGCCTAAAATAAAGTAATTAAGTCATTTGGTTTTTTATAATGCAAAGAACCTCAAAAGCTGATATATAATTTTTTAAAATAGGTTTTTTTTTGGCATTTTACTATCATTTTCTATTTTCAGAAAATAAAAAATATATACATATATTTTTTTTTTGGTAATGCAAAGATTCCGAATATGCTTTCATAATATATAGATTCAATCCATTTTAACATACCTAAAAGATCCAAAATCAATATAAAATCATATCATGGAAAAACAAACCAAGCCAGCTGTAGATATGTTCTTGTATATTCGCTTATAGTCAACCATGTTTTATAGGCAACAAAATCGATTCAATTGTGTCTTGACGTTGAACAAATAAAGAAAAAACTTTATCATGATATTAGCCCTTGACAAATTTGTCGGATTCCTCAAAAATTCAATTTTTTGGTAGAACACATTCATGGTATAGGATAAACGAGCTGACACAAATTCCAATATCGTATATTGTAGCATTTAAGTTCATATGGGGATAGATAAAACGAAGTGATTTCTTAACGTTCATGTTCTGTTGGGGGAGCTTGGGGTTGAAGATGAGGTTGCTATTAGTGGGTTTGGCTCTTTTTTTTTTAGCAGTCAGTCATGAAGTTGAAGGAGGAAGAAGGAGAAGTGTTCCATCTAAAGAAGATTTGGAACTGGAAAGAGAAGTGAGGCGTCTTAACAAGCCTGCAGTCAAGAGCATCAAGGCATGGGATCTTCTTTCTCTTCATCATAATCTTTCTGTTTCAATCTCTAAGTTGATTAAAGGTTTTTTTTTTTTTTTTTGAGTGCCCTACTGGCCATGTTTTGGGAATTGCTTCGGTTTATTTTTATAGGTGGAGTAGAAGAACTAACAAGGGTTTGTGGTTTTAACTACTTTTCCCACTCATTTTGCAGACAACAAACAATGACATTTTCGATTGCGTAGACATCAACAAGCAACCTGCTTTCGATAATCCCTTGCTGCAGAATCTTACCGTCCAAGTATGTAATTCTTTGCTAATCTTGATCATGGTTCACAGTCGTGGTATTGACTTAGCAAGTCTTGAGGTGCATTAATCTCGGTATCTATTATCAATATGCTAATTAAGAAACTCTAAAAGACAAATGAAAATTTTAGAAGAATAATTATAATTAGGTGGATTAAAAAAAATTAACATCTCACATTTAACATTGTATAAATAATTATAAAAAACTGTCATGAAATTAGTTTATGATTATTAAGAAAAAATAAAAATGATAATAGGTGATTGGTAAAAATAATTATTTTAAAAGTGAATCAATTTGAATTTTGTGTCCATAATTTGGAATTGTATTATAAGTTCGTCAAATGATTCGTATTTAAAAGGAAACAAAGTTATTATTGAGTTGATACTGATATGGGTAGCGAACGACCAATACTTTGAACCATATTAATGAACACTAATAATCACAATCTACACATTCACATATTGTAACAACCTGCTCCAATTGTATAGATATTGTCCACTTTACACCCAAAGGGGCCCTTAGGCTTTAAAACGCATATACAGGGTTAAGAGAAGTCCATACTTATATAGCGTCAGAAACTTTCACTAGAAACTTTTCCCCCCTATCCGATGTAGGATGTCACAAACACTCCCCTCATACAGACACAACGCTCTCGTTGTGTCTCATGGGATTGCGGGGTTAAATAGATGAACACCCTTACGAGGTCAAACAAACCCCCACACCAAGGTCGAAAATCCGCTTTGACATCATTTGTAATGACCCGTTCCCAATCGTGTAGATATTGTCCGCTTTGAACCCAAAGGGGTTCTCACGGCTTTAAAACGCGTTTACCGAGTTAAGAGAAGTCTATACTTATATAATGTTAGAAACTTTCCTTCCTATCCGATGTGGGATGTCACAAATATCCCCCCCCCATGCAGACACAACGTCCTCGTTGTGTCCCACGGGATTGCGGGGCCAAATGGACGAACACCCTTTTGGGTCCAAAGTGGATAATATCTACATGGTTGGGAGTGAACCATTATAAATGGTATCAGAGTCGATCTCCGACTTTGGTATGGGGGTTTGTTTGGCCCCGTAGGGGTGTTTATCTGTTTGACCCTGCAATCTCGTGGGACACAATAAGGACGTTGTGTCTGCATGGGAAGGTGTTTGTGACATCCCACATTGGATATGGAGGAAAGTTCCTAACATTATATAAATATAAACTTCTCTTAACCTTGTAAACGCGTTTTAAAGCCATAAGGACCCCTTTGGATTTAAAGCGGACAATATCTACACGATTGGGAGCGGGTCGTTACATATATATATATGCATGGTCACGATATATTTGTATATTAGTTTGCTCTAAAAAGAATTTTATTATTTGGGCAGTTGGCACCGAGTGGGTTGCCCAAAGGGTTAGGGCCTAAACCTCCACCACCGTCTGGCAGTCAAGCTTGGACACTTAGCATCCCAGATGGAGGGTGTCCACCAGGGACAGTGCCCATTGAAAGAACAACTACAAGTCAGCTAAAAAAGATGAAGTCGTTCTTCCAAACACAAGCCAAGAATTTCCTTCCAGCAGATGATGCAACTCCTGGTTACCATGTAAGCCATTTTTTCTTTCTTTTTTCCTTTTTTTGGTTCCTCAAATTTGTGTTTCATTGAGGCTGGATTTTTTACTCTCAAAGAAAAAAAAAAAAAAGGGTTTCCCTTACATTTTATTTTTCAGGTAGCAGCAACTAGAATGGCCCTTGGATCATATCTTGGTGCTCAAGCATCTGTGTCCATCCACCAAGAACCCGCTACGGACCATCAAAATCATCGAGCTATGGTTTGGGTCTCTGGGGATACAGACTATATTCAAGTTGGATGGATGGTAATTAGGGTTTCCTACACCATTGTCTGTGTAATTTTCCTTCCCTCCCAGATTCTTTTTCTCTTCTCAACTTGCGTAAGTGTTTTTAGGTGAACAAAGGTGTATATGGAGATGGAAAAACCCGGTTTTTTACAATGTGGACGGTAAGATCTGAATTCTCTCGAATCATACACCTTCTTCTAGTAGTTGGGTTTGATAAACTTCTATAATATGTATTGCATGTTTCTTTGGACAGGCCGATAATTTTGATACAACTGGTTGCATGAATACATATTGCCCAGGCTTTGTACAAGTCAATAGTAAAATCCCATTGAGTATTAATTTTGACCAAGTGTCCACAGTTAATGGAACTCAGTATGATTATCCCATCACTATTTTTCAGGTGAAAATTAAATCCCCCATTTTTCCAACATTTCTTAAGCACATGTGTGGCACTTATTCAAATCTCGTGGTGTTGTAGGACCAATCAACCCTGGATTGGTGGCTTATAGCCGGTCCAAACATTACTGCTATTGGTTATTGGCCGAAGGAACTTTTCCCCTTCCTGAAGATGGTTGCTATACATGTAGAATGGGGAGGGTATCTGTATAAGGATGATGCAACCTCGACCACAGCTCCACAAATGGGCTCCGGGCTATTCCCTGAGCAAGGATACGGCAAGGCTGCGTACTTCAAACAAATTCAAATTGTTCAAGGGGAAGGCGGATTCGTGGATCCACCTGCAGATTCTGTGAACTTATTTTCAGACAGACCTCAGTGCTATAAGGTTGGACCTAGTGCAGAACTGTTATTTTACACAGGATATCACTTCTACTATGGAGGCCCTGGGGGAGATAAGTGCAACCCCTGATCATGATTTCCACCCTCTTGTCTTTTGGTTTCATTGTTTCGAATTCAGCACTTAATAAAAACTTTGCTTTAATTTTTGTGGCACAAAGGAAGAATTTCTCATTCCATATATGTCTGTGTTCTTTGTTATTTTTTCTGCCAAGTTGGTTGTGAGACAATTAAAGCTCTGGCTACCTGAAAATTAATAACTAGATGAGTTGTTAGTTTAGGGTACAGTATGATATCTCTTTGAATTAGACAAATAGATTCTAAATTACTTGGTACTAAATCAAGTAAGACTTGATGTTTAAAATTCTTTAATGAATCTACTAATTTTTAAAAATAATTTAAAATTTAAAAAACTGACTTAATTAACTTTAGACCAAATCAAAACTAGTTCAAAATATTCTCTCTAATTAAGTACTATATGTGCATATGTAAGGAAAAAATTAATTATTTCTATATTTAAAAATTAAACTTTGTTTGCTTTTATATTTATTTTAAATAAAACATTATCAACCACTATTATTTTAAAATTATGACTTATTTTTAACATAAAAAATCACATCCATATTTCATAAATATATATATATATATATATATATATATATATATATTAATAAAAATATCATTTATAATTTTATTATTCATATTTTAACAAAAATACTTATTTTTAATTATAAAACTAATTTTTAATAAGACTTGAATTAAACTTAATTATTATTATATAAATTGAATTTGAAAATTTTTACAAAATCAAAATAGAAAACACGACTTAGGCCATATTTAGTAACTATTTTAGAAAACAGTTCTGAAAACAGTTTTTTAGAAAATTTTAAAAATTATTCTCTAATGTTTTATAAAACAAAAATCTGTTTGGAACCTAAAATGTTTTTAACTTGTTTTTTTAAATATTTTTAAGTATATTTAAAAAATAATTTTTATATTTAGTATTTTATTTTTAATCATTCTACATGTTTGTATAATTATTTTTTTAAACGGTTTTTTTATTTTTTATTTTTAAGAATAGAAAACAGAAAATAACTTTTGATTGTTAAATACATTTTTATTGTTTTTGTTTTTGTTTTTTTGTTTTGTTTTGAAGATCAGACAATTGTCAAAAAAATCATTGTCAAATAGACCTTTAGTGTCCAAAGATTTTTTGGTATATATTTCAAACCCTGAGATAAATAAAAAATAAAAGAAAATCCCATATTTTATTTAAAATTATAAAATCTTCTACAAGAAATAAATGACTTGCTATGATAATAGAATTATTTCTCCGTGGTATAAACAACTCTCTATATTTCAATTAAATTTGGTACTTGGATGAAAGTGCATATCAATTTAAGATAAGGTTATTTATATTATTTCTTAGGTAAAACGTGAAGAAAAAACAAATAAATTAGAAAGCACGTTATTCATTGAAAAGGTTGAAAAATAAGAGGTTATTTTTGGATCTTACCCTCATAATTATTACATATCTTCGCTATAAAAAGAATGAAGCGAACTTCCAAACTGAGAAAATTGACCTCTTCAATATTTCCTACATTTTCCATTATTAACATGAGTAAAAATCTCTTCCAGCCAAAATGTAATATACCCTAATTATTCTTAGTTGTCACTTGGGTAATATATATGATCTCGATTAATATACGATTCATTTCTAAAAGGAAATTATCCTAAAATTTTGGCTGCTTAATATCCATTATCAAGAAGATAAACCCATTTGAGAAATTATTATAAACTTTTCCATATATATATAGAACGTAATAAAATCTATTGAAGATGGTGTTGATCCCTAAATGAAGGGATGATTCTAATGCATGTATGACCAGCTAACCAGAACATCCATAAAATCCACAGTTTTGAAGATTGTAGGAGATGCCTCAACCCCAGATATAGATAGAAAATATGTGGAAGTTATAAAAATGTGCTCGTGGGACAAAATCTTAGTGTCTTCCAGGGTGAGTTCGGGGGTGGAGATGAGGGTGGTTGTGGTTTTAGCTCTTCTTCTGTGGGGAATCAGTCATGAGGTGGAGGGAGGAAGGGCTACTTCTATTTCTAAAGAAGATGATTTGGAGCTGGAAAGAGAATTAAGGCGTTTGAACAAACCAGCCATCAAGAGCTTCCAGGCACGCAATTCTTTTCTTGAATTTTACATGCTATATATTTTGCCTTTAATCTCTGTTTTGATCTGGAAAAGCATTGTTTCATAGCACCCTATTTGCCAAATTTTATGAATACTTGACTGGTATATGTGTCTTGGAGTGGTCATGAGCATAGTGAGATATCAATTAAACTATGATCATCTAGGGTTTTGTTTTTCATTGGATGATTAAAAAAGTAACAGTAGATTTGTTGATTTCTTTTTCCTACTTGTGCAGACAGAATATGGTGACATTTTCGATTGCGTTGACATCAACAAACAACCAGCATTAGATCATCCTTTGCTCAAGAATCACAGAGTCCAAGTATCTAACTTTTTGGCTAATCTCACTATATATATGGAGAGAACATAAACCATATATACATTTTAATTTGCTTTTCTTCATCTCTAGTTAGATATTCATATTCATTAAATCAGTTACTCTGATACAGATCATTTGATTGTGCAGAAGAAACCAAGTGTCTTTCCCAAAGGATTAGGGCCTAAAACTTCAGCCAAGACTCAAAGTTCAAAAATTGGCCTTCCAGATGGAGGGTGCCCAGAAGGGACAGTGCCCATCAAAAGGATCACGAAAAGAGACCTACTATGGATGAAGTCCCTAAAAAGAAACACTACAAAATTCCATCCAATGGATGCAAACACTCCTGGTTATCATGTAGGCCATCTTTTCCATCAGAATCCGTAACACAAATCCATATTTATTGTTTAGTTTGCGTTTTTAACCTTTCTAACTAGAAAGGTTAGATACCAGAGGATTTTTCTAAATGGCATGACAACTTCCCTAAATCTCTTTTCTGATTAAACCCTCGATTTTTCAGCAAGTATTCACCAGACAGTATCCGAGTAAATATTATGGAGCTCAAGGGGGCTTATCCCTACACAGTGAACCCGCTGCAAATCATCAGTCACACCGAGCCATGATAACTGTTTCAGGTGGTTCACCTGATAAATTGAATGCGATACAAGTTGGATGGATGGTAACTATTATTACACGCTTTAGATCATTGTATATACCATTACACCCTTCATTCCCTCAACTGGTTTTGCTCCCATTTGTTTCAATCTTTAGGTGAATAAAGATGCATACGGAGATGGAGCAACTCGGATGTTCGTCTTTTGGACAGTAAGCTCTGAATTCTCTGACGTCAATCAAATGCTAGTTGCTATAACTTCAATCTTCTAATTCATTTTTATGTTCCTTCTGGCAGGTTGATAATTTCGTTAATACAGGTTGCCGGGACCTCTTCTGTCCCGGGTACGTACAAGTTGACTCATCTGTGGCTCCAGGCATGACTTTCTACAATCTTTCTACCGTTGATGGACCTCAATTTGACTACTATTTTGTGATTTTACAGGTGAAAAAAACTAAGATTTATCAGTGTGGGCCCGTCCATTATCATCTGATATATCTTATGGTTAATTTTATGATGATGCAGATGAATGCAACAGATGAGAATTGGTGGCTTATGAGTTTGGGGGATGAAACGAGAACAATTGGTTACTGGCCTCAAGCCCTATTTCCGGATATGAAGGAGAGCTTTACCAACCTAGAATGGGGTGGGTATGTATTCAATGACGACCCTAAAACCACGACATCTCCTCAAATGGGTTCAGGGCATTTCCCGGAGGAAGGATACGGCAAAGCAGCTTACTTCAGAGATATCAAACTCATGAGAGACCCACAGGAGGGATTTGCAATTGTATCTACGGAAGAAGTGTCCTTCTTTACCGACAACCCCGATTGCTACAGAGTTGGAGATAAAGCTGACTTACCAGGCTGGAGTGGTGCGTATAATTTTTACTATGGAGGACCTGGGGGAAATTGCAACCGTTAACTATTCATTTTTGTTTTTTTGTTTTTTTTGTTTTCATTTCAAAGCTCAATAAAGCTTCACCCATATTTCCGCTCAGCATTAACAATTAATATGAAAAAACTACAAAGGAAAATATAATATAATATAATATAATATAATATAATTTAAATTAATTAGAAATGTAAGTGTTTCCAAATTATTTAATTTTGATAAGAAAATAGAAAAATAAGTAAAATAAGTTTAAAAAAGTTATTAAAAATAATTTATTAATTTTAAATTTATTTTTATTTTTATTATTTTGTAAGAAGAAAGAATTTTAATCATTGTTATTTATATTATTTCTTAGGTAAAACGTGAAGAGAAAAAAAAATAGAAAGCACATTATTCATTGAAAAGGTTGAAAAATAAGAGGTTATTTTTGGATCTTACCCTCATAATTATTACATATCTTCGCTATTAAAAGAATGAAGAGAAAATTGAACCCTTCAATATTTCCTACATTTTTCATTATTAACATGAGTAAAAATCTCTTATCCTAACATTTTGGCTGATTAATATCCATTATCAAGAAGATAAACCCATTTGAGAAATTATTATAAACTTTTCCATATATATAAAACCCATTTGAAAAAACTACAAAGGAAAATATAATATAATATAATATAATATAATATAGGGTTAATTGGTTAAAGGGGTCAAAATCAATGTTTTCATAATCGGATCGATCATTGAATTGGAAAAGTTACCGATTCAAGGTTCACTGGTCGAACCGGTGATGTCATAAATATATAATTTATATTTTATTAAAATTAAAAATAATTTTAAGAAATTTATATAATATTAAAATTATAGCATTTCATTTTTTTTGTATGTGATATATCTATTAAATGATAAACATAAATATAAATGTATTAATATATCAAATTTTATTAAATAAAATATGTATAATATTTACATATGATAAGAAAATTATAGCATTTAATTTTATCTATATATCTATGCATTTTATTATTTTAAAATTTTTAAAATATTACATCAATTAATTTATGTTATTTTCATATTTATTGTTAATAATTATTATAAAAATAAACATGAATATAAATATTTATATTTGCTTAAATGTTTTATATTATAAAAATTTGCAAAGAGCATTAATATAAAATATTGTTTCACATATATACCAAAGGAGTTGGGTAGCTTGATGCTGGATTGTTTCTTTTGTAAAACTTGGATACGAGGTTCAAATCCTCACAATGCATCACTTCCATTTGTTATTCTTTATTTCTTTAAACCACATCCCACATTGGAAACTCACAAATTTAATGAATTGATTGAGTTCTATTCAATGTCTGCTCATTGGGTTGCCTGGTGAGAGGAAGATTGTAGGCCCAGACAAAGCCCAAGAGTATTTTGGATAACCTTCGGGTGTGACTGGCTCACAGAAAACCGGACGGTTCGTCTAGTTTGACGGTTCAATTGACAGTTCATCCAATTCAAAGCCAGTTTGAAGTCCCTTCTGGTTTAAAGGTTGAATCGGACTGGATCAGCGTTTGGTCTGGTCTGGTTTTTAAAACATTGGTCAAAATAACCCCCATATTTGTAAATATAACCCACCAGTCAAAAAACAAAAAAATGACCCGGTTGAGACAAAAATGCCCTTATTCTTTTTTCTCTCCAACACATACAACTTATCATTTCCCTTTCCCCCTCATTTACAACTTCTCCTCTTCTACTTCATTTACAGAACGACTTCTCATATTTTCTCTTCTTCTACTTCATTATCTTCATTTGGTGCACAAAACAGAAAGACCATCTACTCTTCCGATTCATTTACAGAACGAGTCCTCATCTTTCATCATCATCTTCTATTTCATTATCTTTCTTTGATGCAGAAAATGAAAATCTCATGTTTCCATCAAAAACCCTAGAAAATTTCTCCTTTGTCCTCTCATCCTCTGTTTCCTTTCTTTGATGCACAAAACGAAAATCTCATATTTCCTTCAAAAACCCTAGAAAATTTCTCCTTTATCCTCTCATCCTCTGTTTCATTCGGAATCCTTGGAAAAATTGTTATTCTATTTTTTCAAGTTATCTCATACTGTATCTTCAAGCATGAAGGAAACAATAAGTTCATTGAAAAGTGATAAGAGGAAAAGATTTTAAAAAGTGGCAAAAGAGCAAAAATGTCAATTGTAAACAGTAGAAAAAAGTGAAGTAGAAGAAAGTGAAGCAAAGGAAAGCGAAGCTATTGAGCAAAAATCCCAATTACCAACAGAAGAGACAAGTGATTCTTCACATTTGATAAATTATTGAAATTTTTAGAGATGTTATACAATAATATTTGAGTATGGTTAAGTTTATTAGTTAAATGTTTTTAAAAATTTAGGATTTATTGAATTGTATTCAAAGTATAAAATTGTTATATTTATAATTTTTCTTTTAGTTCTCAATTGTTATCAGTTATGTATTTTGAGTGAATAAATTTAGGTTTGTTAGCTGATGTTTGAAAATATTTGGGAACTATTACAGTGTGTTGAAAAATAATAAATTCCATATTAATATTGTTTTAGTTTTTTGTATTATTATCAATTATGTGTTTAGAGTGAATTAGATATATTCAATGTCATAGCATCTAATTAGGGATAAGTTTACAGAGAATTTATGAAATTTTAGGGATTTTTGGAAATTTTAGGGGTATTATACAATGGTGTTTGAGTAGGTCTATGTTATTTACTTGATACTTTTAAAATTTTGGGAACTATTGAATTGATTTCAAAATAACATATGGTATATTTGTCATTTTTGTAGTTATATATTGTTGTCAATTATGTATATAGAATGAATAAAAAATATATAATGATTTCATGCAATGACATGTGATTAAGGATAAGTTTTTAAAGAATTTATGAAATTTTTGGATTTTTGAACTTTTTAGGGATGTTATGTAATGACATTTGAGTAGTGTTAAATTTGTTAGTTAACAATGTTTTTAAAATTTTAGGAACTACTGGAGTGTGTTAATTAGTTATTGTATAATATTTATAATTTTGTATTAAATCTTTACTAACTTAATTTTATTTAATTTATAGACTACTACTCCCTCGACATGTTTTAAAGTTAAAATACCTATAGAAGAGCACTTTCCATCAAATGTTGCATGTCTATCACACCTGAGTGTAATAGAAAATATTAAAAAGAAGCTCAATAAGGTGCAATTGGAGAGGTTCAAGGATTCTTGCTTTGGACATTTTTTGCTTATGCCAGAACTTAAATTTTCAGCTCAAATTGTGCACCACATGTTATTACATCAATGTCTTACAAAGAAGGATGATGAAATGTGGTTTTTAGTAAATTCAAAGGGATTAAGATTTGGTGAAGATGAGTTTGGATTAATCATTGGTTTAAGTTTTGGTCCCATTCCTTAGCATAATGAAACATCAATGAGAATAAGGGATGTTTACTTTAATAGTGAAAACAAAGTGCGTAGTGATCATTTGGAGAAAGTTTTTCTTTCTTTTGATGAAGTGAAAACAAAAAAAAAAGAAGCAAAAGAATTTTTTTGATAATCTTAAAGATGAAGACATGGTGAAATTAGCCTTATAGTACTTTTTTTAGCATGTTCTACTTGGGAAAGTAGGGAAAAATTTAATAGACATGCAATGGGTTGGTCTTGTTGATTGATTGGAAGTTTTTAATAAGTATCCTTGGGGTAGGATTTGTTATGAAAGAACAATTTCTAGGCTGCAACGAGTCTTGGAGAACCGGGTGTCAAAATACTAAGATAAAAAGCAACAAAAGGGTAATATAGCACATGAGGCATATAGTCTAGTTGGATTTCCATGTCTTCCAAGTTTGGGTGTATGAGACTATTCTGATTATCGGAATGAAATAAGTTAATCATGTTGCTAAGAACTGCCCACAGATTTTAAATTGGAGTGCTACTTCCACATCGAGGTTCACCGAGCTCCAACAAATCTTTTTGGACTCCAATATGAGTAATTTTTTTTACCATATATTTTGATAGTGTTGTCACTTACATATTTATATATGTCTATGTTTGTTAATTAAATTACTTAACTTGAATTCAATAGTTACCTTTGTGTTCGTTGCTTAAACCTACTCTAGATGAATGTCAACAAGATTATTACAAGCATTTGAATAAGTTAGGGTCAGTGAATGGTGTTCCTCCAGAAATTTTAAGTCAACCAACAACCCCAAAACATGATATTATGGGTGACCTAAAAGATGAAGATCACCTTGTTGAAGCTACTACATATGTTGTTGCTACTGCTACATTGGAAAATAAGAACAAAAAGGATTATTCTATCCCACCTTCAATTGAGGTAACTCTGTTATCATACATTCATCTATAAATTTCATTTTTAATGTTTCAATTGTAATACAAAGTTCAAACAAAAATTCAAATTGTAAACTTAACCTCGGTTAAGTTAATCATCAATGAAACTTAACCATAGTCAAGTAAAGGTTACTTTGATAAACATAACATAACTAGCATAAGTACACATCAATTTTTTTTTAAAATTATGACTATAATTTTGGTGTACAATGATGTATGAAGAATTAATGTTTCATTTGTTTATAACATGTGCAGAATCTATGGATAGAGTTCATGAAGCATATAGAAAAGTCTGAATCAAATTTCAATTATTTGAAGAAAGAATTGAAGGAAGTGAACAGAAAGATTAACAACTTAAGACAACTTTTATTGGATGTTAGTGATATATTTATTGAATTTAATATTTTATTAAATCAAATTATGTATTTCATTTCTATATTTTTGCTATCTTATTGTATAGTGCATATCTTATTTTAGGTGAAAGGGGAAAATGAGTCATGTGCTACAGATAATACAAAATTTTCAAAATCTGGTACAAACGGAAAAGATATTGGTATGGATTTTAATTCATTGGATGAGAATTTTGAGACTGTGATGGAAGATAAGGAGGATGAGAACCATGGCCATATAGATGTGAAGACCAATACAGATATTGTAGCTGCAAAAAAAAACATAATAGGGATAAAGAAAGATGATGTGATTTTTTATCCAATTGTTGATATTGCCAAATTATTTGATACCCCTGCCATATCAGGCAACTTTTTAGTTTATGTATTTCTAAAGCAACTGTTCCCCATTATATTTAAGCGAAGATGTGAGTTGAAAAAGTCCTATTTTTTTGCAGCCTCCTTTCACAGACCCTACAAAGAGAAGGAAAATTAGAAAGGAAGGGGAAACAACATTTGACTTTAATCATTTGCAATCTATTTTTGAGGAAGCAAGAGAAGCCTTTCATAAGTGGTTGAGTCTTCAACAAGAGTAATTATCTTGACTTTAAACTTGTAATAGTTTTTTTTTTTTTGGCAACTTCTTTGGTTGACCATGGTTTTTTGATATATTATTATAATAAGGTTTAAGGTTGATATTAATTACTTGCATGCGGACAAAGAATGGTTTGAGTCACTAATTCAGCATGGTTCATGGCTTAAAGACACAGTTTGTAAATGTTCTTATTGTGTTTGCTTTTACTTATTAGTATATTGTTATTATAATGAAATAGCATAACTAATGTTTTTTTTTTATAGGTTGTCTAGCATATTGATGTTGCTTTCTACTTTTACCGTAAGTGGAGAATAGAAAAGCCCCATGCATTTTCTCAAAATTTTACCACCACAGATACAATATTTTGGGTATGTATAGTTTCTTTTTACTATTAACCCTCATAATACTAGTTAAATTATGGTAGTTTAACTATTCTTTTTACCTTTTCTTATATAGCAAAATGTGAAAGCAATGTGGGAGAGCATGCTAAAAAGTGGAATCAATTCCAAATGCAAGCAGATGATATTCTTGTTGACTATGTTAATAGGCTTCACCCAATTCCTTCCATGAAATGGTCTGAGGTGGACATCGTCTATGTCCCTATTAATGTCCGAAGTATACATTGGGTATTAGGAGTAGTTCACCTTGCTTAGAGGAGAATATTTGTGTATGACTCATTGATAGGCATTAATAGTGATAATCGACTAAAAAGTGCCATAATACCTTTAGCTAAAGTGTTATCGCGTATTTTGCATGCTACATCATATTATGAGAAGAGCGGTGATCCTAAGAGTGAAGAACAGTGGGACATTGAACGGTTGCATGATGTTCCTCAACAAGAGTATGAGTAAGTAAACAATGCTTCCAAACTTCATCTTATCATTTCACCTTTATGCCTTACACAATAAATTTATTTTAGCCATCTTAATTTTGATTACTTGTGTTTCATGCAGTGGTGATTGTGGGATGTTCTTGATTAAATATGTAGAATACTTAATTCATGATCATCCATTCAGCTCACTAACCGGTGCCAGCATTGATTGGTTTAGAGAGAAAATGGCAACTGAATTGTTCTACTTCAAAATTTTACCCATGTAGTGGGTTCCATTTTGATTATGTAAAAGATTTATATGATGTTGAGTGTTGACTGTTATTTTTGATGAATTTGACTTGATACTCAAAGTTACAATTTTGCATTGTAACAGTAACTGTCAACTTAACTATAATTAAGTTATTTGTTAATGCAACTCAACAATTGTTAAGTTCAGGTGAATATTCTCAGTGTGAATTTAACCATAATTAAGTTATTTATTAATGCAACTCAACCATTGTTAAGTTCAGGTGAAAATTCTAACTGTGAACTTAATTGTGGTTCGGTTCTTTGTTAATGTTAAGTTTAGGTGAAAATTCTGACTGTGTACTTAACTATGGTTAAGTTCTTTGTTAATGAAACTCAACTACTGTTAAGTTCAAGTGAAATATCTTATTGTGAACTTAACTATGGTTAAGTTATTTGTTAATGCAACTCAACTACTGTTAAGTTCAGGTGAAAATTTTGACTGTAAACTTAATTGTAGTTAAGTTATTTGTTAATGCAACTCAACTACTGTTAAGTTTAGGTGAAATATCTTACTGTGAACTTAACTATGGTTAAGTTCTTTGTTAATGCAACTCAACTACTATTAAGTTCAGGTAAAAATTATGACTGTGAATTTAACTATGGTTAAGTTCTTTGTTAATGAAACTCAACTATTGTTAAGTTCAGGTGAAATATCTTACTGTGAACTTAACTATGGTTAAGTTGTTAATGCAACTCAACTACTGTTACGTTCAGGTGAAAATTCTGAGTGTGAACTTAACTATGGCCAAGTTATTTGTTAATGTAACTCAACTATTGTTAAGTTTAGGTGAAATATCTTACTGTGAACTTAACTATGGTTAAGTTCTTTGTTAATACAACTCAACTACTATTACGTTCAGGTGAAAATTCTGGCTGTGAACTTAACTGTGGTTAAGTTCTTTGTTAATGCAACTCAACTACTGTTAAGTTCAGGTCAAATATCTTACTGTGAACTTAACTATGGTTAAGTTCTTTGTTAATGCAAGTCAACTACTGTTAAGTTCTTTGTTAATGAAATGATCATCAACTTAACCATTGTTAAACTTAACCAAGTAATTTATATGATAAAACTAAAACATTAACTTAAAATTTCAATCCATCATTCAAAAAAATTGCTTTAAGCATATATAAAAAAAAAAAAATAGGCTCACAAATTCCTTCATGACCCTATACAAAAAAAATGTAGATACATAGCTAAATCATCCCCAAAAAACAAATTATGTGGTAACATTATTAAAGTGACTGATGAATTGGTTGTAAGGAGAAATCTTGGATGTTGATATTGCTTTCAACAATATTGACACAACTATGTTCATCTCTAGGATGTAATGGGATTGGTCGTTTGCATGTTTTTCTATTATGCCCATAATCACCACATCTACCACAGCATCGTGTACGCTTAGCCTCTCCACTTGAACGAATTCTCTCATTTCTTAGTCTTCCTGTTGGTTGTCGACTTTTTGGTGGTAGCACAACTCTACAACAGATGTCTTCCAAAATGACCCAATCTTTGTTATTTCCAGTAGGATATATAGACTTTGAGTATGAAGATATAAGCAAATTCTTCATATAGTATTGAGAGCATAGAGTATAGCATGACATGTTTCCATATCTACATGCAGCAATAACATGTGCACATGGAATATAGTCAAGATCAAACATCCTACATGTGCATGAACGGGTTTGCAAATTAACTTGATTACTTACCCCAGCATAGTTGACATTGAACTCCTAAGAGTGGATAGGCTCAACCTCATAACCTGATGACTTATTAAACCTTAAGCGCAACTCCATGTTAGCCCATGTAGTAAGCTCAGTTTTCATTGACAATGCTTGTTATTAGCGATTTGAAAACCATATTTGAAGTAAGTTTCTCAACTTTTCAACCATTCGCACAATTGGAAGATCGCTTGCATCTTTTAGTACAGCATGCATGCACTCAACGATCCTTGTAGTCATGATATTATATCTTTTTCCATTACTGTGTGACCGAGCCCATATCGCTTTACTCCTACATCCACTAAATATTTGGTTGCTCTTGGAGAAATCATCTCTAACTAACCAAATATAGTATCAAAATCTGACATTCAATATGCATGGGCAACATCATGAAACAACTTATGTACAACAACATTCTTAAACTTTGTTTTCAAGTTTTGCCCTAAATGATAAGTGCACACACCATGGCTTGCATGAAGAAACAACTTTTGTACTACTTTTTCAATGCTACCATGACGATCTGAAACCACCACTAAATCATCTACATGTCCAATCACATCATATAATTTTGTAAGAAACCACTCCCAAGAAGCATAATTTTCTGAATCACCAATTCCGAAAGCCAATGGGTAAATTTGATTGTTACCATCTTTGCTCGCTGCAACAAACAAAGTCCCTAAATATTTTGACTTCAAGAATGTTCCATCAACTACAATTACTAGCCTTATTGATGTATGAAACCCAGAAATACCTGCACCAAATGCCATAAATAGATATTTGAATTGATTGTCAACATCAGTAATAATATCGGTTATTGTCCTAGGATTTTTTTGCTATAGCATATAACAATAAGAAGGTAAAACACCATAAGACTCTTTAGGTGATCCCCTAATGGAGTTAAGGGAAAATTCTCTTGCTCTCCATGCCTTATCATAACTAATCTGAACACCGTACTTGTTTCGAATATCTCCTAGAATGTCTTTGGGACAATATCGACGACCAACTTGATAAGTTTGTCTCATGCTTTCACCAACCAACCAACTACTTGCATGACGATTATCCCGAGACATCATGTCCAACCTACAAGTGTGCATAGAATGGTATTTCATTACTTGAAAGAAATTAGAATTTCCTAACTTAGTTGCACGAAATCTCCATTTGCATTCGTTATCAACACATTGAAGCACCAATAACTTGGTAGTAGATTTTATCATTCTAAACTCAAACTTCTCTTTCAAGGCAATCATGTACAATTTCTTCTGCTTCTTTTTTACTAGAATAAATTTGCTTCTCTTCAATATGATCATCATTAGTGCCACAATCACTAGTACCTATCCGACTCATGTCTTGGTCATTATTGCTTACCTCCTCAATCATGGTTGGAGCATCATTCATGAGACCATCTTTTATGTTCATAATGCTATGAATTTCCATTATTTGAGTTGCTTTGTTGCTTGAATCCCTATTTTCAATCACTTGGACATTGCTAGTCAGGTTGGTATCCAACACATGATAGTCATCATCAATAACTTACCCATTCATGTTCCATTCAACAACATTAGATCTCTCAAGTGGCTCATAGTTGAATTTTGTTATGCTTTCATCACCAACAACATTAAGAGATTCTATTGATCCATCATTTACATGTCCATTTCCATGCATAAACATTTACTCTACATTATTTTCAGATCTTCTATCCACAGTGATGCATAATGGAGTTGGTAACTTGTTAGTACAATTTAAACAAATGAAACATTTAACATCTCCATCATCTCTTAGTTGAATTGGTGATGTCGGTATGTTACCATTGAATGCATACTTCATTGAAATTGAACACTTAATTGGATCTAGTTGAAGAAAGTGATACACAACTCTCATTAATTCATGGTATGATATATTCTTCTTCACTGTAATGCCTTTACCTTCACTTCCTTTAAAGTGGTATGTGTTTCCATTTTGTACCCAATTCCCTTTATGCAAAAGCATTATTCCTACTTCATCAATGACTACAAAAATAAATATTTCAAACTATCATGTTAATAATAAAATAGTACAACATAGGATATACTTTTATTAAGTTTCAACTATAAACTATGCAATGAATCTTAAAACATATATTTTTATTTTTATTAAATAACTCACTACATAATAATTTGTCAACAATTCAATCTCAGTTTTTCAGTATAGTTATATAAAAACAAAGTTTTGCTTTGAATAGAAACACATAAACTCAACTTATGTTAAGTTAAACCTGACAAATAGTAAAATTTGTTGTTCAATGCAGCAATGCAACACTTCCCATAAATCAAATATCCAAACAAACAGTATATAACTACAATGGGTATTAATCATACGAGCAATACTAAAATCGTAATAATTCTCTATGCAAGTGATTTATTGCTTACCATCATTTGACCTTGCCATATCGATAAATCTTTTCAACTTCTTTTGAACTAACTTTTCACTTTTTCAGAACTAACAATGGTGTCTCTATTTTTTACCTACAATATTGAAGTAAGATTTTGAATTTTCAAGAAACATAAAAAAAAAATGATAATATCAAAAAGAAATTGTTGGTTGCTTACATTTTTTTTCATATTTTTGTGACCAAGAATAAAGAATAGATGAAACCATGGTAAGAAGTTAAACTTGTTCTCTACAGGAAAAGAGAGTGGAACAACCAATGATCGAATAGAAAAATTAAAACCTAATCTGTTATAAAACAAAGGGAAAGGGAAAGTTGTCTTGGAGGGAAAAATGAGGGGGGAAAGGGAAATTAGAAGAAGGGCGTTTTTGTCTCAACCGGGTCATTTTTTTTGTTTTTTGGCGGGTGGGTTATATTTGTAAATATGGGGGTTATTTTGACCCCTTTAACCAATTAACCCTATAATATAATATAATATAATATAATATAATATAATATAATATAATACAATTTAAATTAATTAGAAATGTAAAGTGTTTCCAAATTATTTAATTTTGATAAGAAAATAGAAAAATAAGTAAAATAAGTTTAAAAAAGTTATTAAAAATAATTTATTAGTTTTAAATTTATTTTTATTTTTATTATTTTGTAAGAAGAAAGAATTTTAATCATTGTTATTTATATTATTTCTTAGATAAAACGTGAAGGAAAAAAAATTAGAAAGCACATTATTCATTGAAAAGGTTGAAAAATAAGAGGTTATTTTTGGATCTTACCCTCAAATTATTACATATCTTCGCTATTAAAAGAATGAAGAGAAAATTGACCTCTTCAATATTTCCTACATTTTCCATTATTAACATGACTAAAAATCTCTTTCATCTAAAATGTAATATACTATATAAGACTCATATTAACATGAGTAAAAATCTCTTCCATCTAAAATGTAATATACTATATACGAGTCTTCCATCTAAAATGTAATATACTATATACGACTCATTTCTAAAAGTAAGTTGTCCTAACATTTTGGCTGATTAATATCCATTATCAAGAAGATAAACCCATTTGAGAAATTATTATAAACTTTTCCATATATATAAAATCTAGTGAAGATGGTGTTGATAAATGAATTGATGATTCCATGTATGACGTCAATTATCAAATTTAAGGTTACAGCTAACCAGAACATCCATAAAATCCGCCACCCTAGATATAGATAGAAAATATGTGGAAATTATAAAAATGTGCTTGTGGGACAAAATCTTAGTGTCTTCCAGGGTGAGTTCGGGGGTGGAGATGAGGGTGGTTGTGGTTTTAGCTCTTCTTTTCTGGGGATTCAGTCATGAGGTGGAGGGAGGAAGGGCTACTTCTATTTCTAAAGAAGAAGATTTGGAGCTGGAAAGAGAATTAAGGCGTCTGAACAAGCCAACCATCAAGAGCTTCCATGCACACAACTCTTTTCTTGAATTTTACATGCTTTATATTTTGCCTTTAATCTCTGTTTTGATATGGAAAAGCATTGTTTTATAGCACCCTATTAGCCAAATTTTATGAATACTTGACTGGTATATGTGTCTTGGAGTGGTCATGAGCATAGTGAGATATCAATTAAATTATGATCATCTAGGGTTTTGTTCCAGTGGATGATTAAAAAACTAATAGTAGATTTGTCTGTTTCTTTTTCCTACTTGTGCAGACAGAATATGGTGACATTTTCGATTGCGTTGACATCAACAAACAACCAGCATTAGATCATCCTTTGCTCAAGAATCACAGAGTCCAAGTATCTAACTTTTTGGCTAATCTCACTATATATATGGAGAGAACATAAACCATATATTCATTTTAATTTGCTTGTCTTCATCTCTCGTTACATATTCATATTGATTATGTGAGTTACTCTGATACAGATCATTTGATTGTGCAGAAGAAACCAAGTGTCTTTCTCAAAGGATTAGGGCCTAAGACTTCAGCCAAGACTCAAAGTTCAAAAATTGGCTTTCCAGATGGAGGGTGCCCAGAAGGGACAGTGCCCATCAAAAGGATCACGAAAAGAGACCTAATATGGATGAAGTCCCTAAAAAGAAACACTACAAAATTCCATCCAATGGATGGAAACACTCCTGGTTACCATGTAGGCCATCTTTTCCATCAGAATCCGTAACACAAATCCATATTTGTTGTTTAGTTTGCGTTTTTAACCTTTCTAGATACCAGAGGATTTTTCTAAATAGACCCTCGACTTTTCAGCAAGTATACACCAAATAGAATCCGAGCACATATTGTGGAGCTCAAGGGGGATTATCCCTGCACAGTGAACCCGCTGCAAACCATCGGTCACACCGAGCCATGATAACTGTTTCAGGCGGTTCACCTGATAAATTGAATGCCATACAAGTTGGATGGACGGTAACGATTATTACACACTTTAGATCATTTTATATACCATTACACCCTTCATTCCCTCAACTGGTTTTGCTCCCATTTGTTTGAATCTTTAGGTGGATAAAGATGCATACGGAGATGGAGCAACTCGGATGTTCATCTTTTGGACAGTAAGCTCTGAATTCTCTGACGTCAATCAAATGCTAGTTGCTATAACTTCAATCTTCTAATTCATTTTTATGTTCCTTTTGGCAGGCTGATAATTTCGTTAATACAGGTTGTCGGGACCTCCTCTGTCCCGGGTTCGTACAAGTTGACGCATCTATGGCCCCAGGGATGACTTTCTCCGATCTTTCTACCGTTGATGGACCCCAATTTGACTACAATTTCGCGATTTTAAAGGTGAAAAAAACAAGGGAAAACTGATCAAAAGGGACAAAAATCCCTCAATATTATAAAACTAACCCCCACTTTTAATAGCCTCCAAAATGACCCGATCTAGACAAAAATACCCCTCAGCTACATCAACTCTTTTTTCCCTCCCATTCTAATTTTATTTCCCTCCATTCACCTCTTTTTATTATTTCTTCCACTTTCTCCTTTTTTTTCATTTTCTCCTGTTATTCCATTTCTCTCTTTTCAGTGCATTTCTTCAAGTCTCACACAGTTTCTCTTCAGATTTCTTCAACTTAAAGCGCTTTAAGTTGTGGTTGGATAAACAGTGTACGTTTATTTTTATTTTTCCATGTTTTTTTCTTTCATGTTTTATTTATTGAATATTTTCAAACATTTAATGAGATGTAGTAAATATTTAAATAAGTTTGAAATTGTTGTAATTTTTTTTAATATCATTTACAGCCATGAAAAAATGGATTAAAAGAAGGAAACAATCAACTTAAAAAGTGTAATGTGGAGAAACATTGTCTATATGGAAAAATCAAATGATGGTAAGTAATAAAACTTATGGAATTTTATGATGGTTTTGGTATTATTTGCATATTTGTTCTTTATATAGATGTAAATATGTGTTAATAGGGTTTTGGTATAATATATAAAGTTATCTTTTTTAGTTATATATCAAAACCTTACGGATATTAAGTTGGACTTGACGTAAGTTAAGATTGTATATAGTTATTTTATAGTAACATTATATTATTGTTATTTTATTTAATTATACTCAATTTGAGTTGAATCATTTGCAAATTACCCTTGACATTAAATGAATTACAACATAACCAATCTTTTAGTAAATAAATATATTTTTATTGTTTAAAATAGTTTAGAGTTACAATGTTTGGATTTATTTAATAACTATATACATTGTATCTCTATAGCACTATTGGTATTATTTGAGGTAGTAAAGATGATTAATAATGTTATTTATTTGTTGTTTATTAAAAAAATAAATATGTGTAATGAAATAATATGTATTTAATAATGAATGAGTTTTTTAAAATTAATACCTACTTATTGGTGCTAATAATATGGTGTAACTAAAAAATATTCTAATATTGTTTGTTGATGCCACTAATTGAATTATTTTGTTATTTCAGTGGTTAATGAAGTAGGAATAATGCTTTTATATGAAGGAGAATGGGTACGAGATGGAAATGTTTTCTATTTTGAAGGAAGTAAAGGTAAAAACATTGAGATCCCGAAAACTATATCATATAAAGAGTTATTAGGGGTTGTCTATCATATTCTGAAGCTAGATCTAACAAATTGTTTTCTTTCAATGAAGTATGTATTCAATGCCAACATACCCACAAGTCTTATACAACTAACTGATGATGGGGATGTGAAATTCTTTATTGGTTTAAATTGTACAAATGGTAAGCTGCCTATTCCATTGTGCATCACTGTTGAAAAGAGAATTGATAATCACAATCAGAAATCAATTTGCAATTCTTATTTTGAATGTCATGTCTTCTGAGATTGATAAAGAATTGAATGGGGACTCAATGTTGATGCAAAAAAGTAGACACATTCATTGTGATTCAGTTGAAACTCTTACTGTTGATGGTGAAAATGGACGAAGATTTCAAAATGAGTCACTTGAAGGGTATAAAGTTCATGATTGGAACATGAATGAGACTGCAATTAATGAGGAGGATTATAGGATGAATACTAACCCTACTAGTGATAAGCAAGTGACCCAAATTCGCTCATTCAGAGCTGGTTCAGCTTAGAGTGCAGAAATCTTGACCATGATTGATACAAATGATGGTTTCATACATGACAATCCCATTATAATCGAAGATGTAGCAAATGAAAGACAAAACATGATGCAACAACCTATAGTTAGTGGAATTAGTGATGACCATCTAGAAGAGCACCAAATATACTCAAGTAAGAAAGAATTACAAAAGAAGTTGTATATGATGGCTCTGAAAAGGAAGTTTGAGTTCAAAACAACTAAATCCACTACTAAGTTATTGCTTGTTGAATGTTTTGATAAAGAATGCAAGTGGCGAGTTCGTGCTACCAAGTTGGGGATTTCCAATATGTTTGAAATAATGAAATTCTATTCAAACACACACTTGTCGGTTAGATATGATGTCTCGTGACAATCGACATGCAAGTAGTTGGTTGATTGGTGAGAGTATAAAATAAACATATCAAGGGGTTGGTTATGAATTTCGACCAAAAGACATTGTAGCAAACATTCGAAAGTAGTATGGTGTTCAAATAAGTTATGATAAGGCGTGGAGAGCCAAAAAACTTGCTCTAGGTTCTATTAGGGGATCACCTGAGGAGTCTTATAACACTTTACCATCCTATTGCTATGTTTTAGAGCAAAAAAATCCTGGTACCATTACTGATATAGTTACTGATTGTGATAATCAATTCAAATACTTTTTTATGTCGATTAGTGCATCTCTTGCTGGGTTTCACACATCAATAAGGCATGTGATTGCAGTTGATGGGACATTTTTGAAAGCAAAGTACTTAGGAACTTTATTTATTGCAGCATGTAAAGATGGCAACAATTAGATATACCCTTTAGCCTTTGGGATTAGTGATTTAGAAAATGATGCCTCATGGGAGTGGTTTTTACAAAAACTGCATGATGCACTTGGACACATTGATGATTTGTTTGTGATATCAGATCGACATGGTAGCATTGAGAAAGCAGTACATAAAGTATTTCCCCATGTGAGGCATGATGTTTGCACTTATCACGTTGGACAAAATTTGAAGACAAAGTTCAAGAATCCTACAATTCATAAGTTGTTCCATGATGCTGCCCATGCTTATTGTGTTTCAGAGTTTAATTTTATATTTGGGCAACTAGAGATGATTGACCCAAGAGCAGCAAGATACTTGATGGATATAGGTGTTGATCGATGGGCACGTTCATATTCTACCGGAAAAAGATATAATATCATGACGACTGGGATCGTTGAAAGCCTTAATGTTGTGTTGAAAAATGCTAGAGATTTTCCAGTTTTGCAATTGGTTGAAGAATTGAGAAACTTACTTCAAAAATGGTTTGTGACTCGTCAACAACAAGCAATGTCAATGTCAACTAAACTTACCATGTGGGCTGATGGAGAACTTCATTCGAGGTATAATATGTCAGCAACATATCTAGTGGAACCTATCAACTCCAAGGAGTGTAATGTTAACTATGCTGGCATTAGTGCTCAAGTGAATTTAGACACTAGTTCATGCACATGTCGACAATTTGATCTTGATCATATTCCATGTGCACATGTTATTGCTGCTTGTAGATTTTACAACATTTCATGTTACACTTTGTGCTCCAAGTATTTTACTACTAAAGCATTGTTATCTTCATATTCAGAGTGTATTTATCTAACTGGAAATGAAATAGATTGGGTAGTACCTAATCATATTCGTGACAAAGTTGTGTTACCACCTAAAACGAGACGTCCAACAGGAATACCAAAGAAAGTAAGAATTCCTTCTGGTGGAGAGGGCAAACGCACATCTCGTTGTAGTCGATGTGGTCAATATGGGCATAATCGGAAAACATGCAAACGACCAATCCCTTGATATCATGATAGATTTGGCACTCTATGAACTTACATGGAATGAAAATTGTAATAGTGAGCTTTTTTGTTTTTTTGGTACCCATGTGAACAGAAATTTAAGTTACTTTTTTGTATAAGGTGATAGGATAAGCACATAGATGAATATTGTAATAATGATCCCTTTTTTTTGCATACCCATAGAAATGGAGATATTTGTTACTTTTGTACATATATGTTATGATGAGTTATGTATAAAGTATGAATGAAAATTACATGTTTATTCTCAAACTATGGACTCAACTGTTCTCACGTTTATTGATAAGGAACTTGATAATAGTTAAGTTCAGGTTTTGTCTGAAGACTATAGACTTAACTACCTTCAAGTTTGTATATAAAACAACTTGACAATGGTCAAGTTCAAGTTTTGTCTAAAGACCGTTGACTTAACTGCCTTCAAGTTGGAGGTTTTGTCTAAAGACTGTGGACTTAACTACCTTCAAGTTTATACATAAAACAACTTGACAATAGTTAAGTTCAGGTTTTGTTTAAAGACTGTGAACTTAACTAACTTCAAGTTTGTGCATAAAACAACTTGACAATAGTTAAGTTCAGGTTTTGTCTGAAGACTGTGAACTTAACTACCTTCAAGTTTGTTCATAAAACAACTTGAGAATAGTTAAGTTAAGGTTTTGTCTGAAGACTATGGACTTAACTACCTTCAAGTTTGTTCATAAAATAACTTGACAATAGTTAAGTTCAAGTTAAAATGGCAACTGTAGACACATCTTCCTATGAGTCTATAGAAGATCAACTTGATACCTGTTAAGTTTAGATTAAATATGTTATTCTGGAATAGATTTCGACTTAATATTTGTCAAGTTTGTTCACAGTTAACTTGATAGTAGTTAAGTTCAGGTGTTCTATTAAGACTGTGGACTTAACTACCTTCAAGTTTGTATGCATAACAACTTGAAAACATTCAAGTTTAGTTTAAAAGGTCAATTGTATACATAACTATCGAACAACATTCATCAAAATATCCAAGTAGATATATCAACCTGTCCAACTACATTTATCAAAATGTCTAACTACATATATGAAGCTATCCAATTACATACAACAAACCATCCAACTACATTATCAAAATGTGAAATATCAACATGAATTCATTACATAGGCAAGTATTTCATATAAAATAACTCTGCTGCCATCTTTTCCCGAAACCAGTCCATTCGAGCACTTGTTAATGACTTCAATGGATGGTTGTGCATTAAGTATTCAACATATTTGATAACAAACATGCCACAATCACCACTGCATGGTACACAGATAATCAATGTTAGGGCTATTATTAAGGATTAAGTGTATAAGTTATGAAAGTAAATTAAAGATCACTTACTCATTTTCCTGTTGGGAATATCTTGCAGTCGTTCAATTTTCCATTCCTAGTAGTTAACTTTTGTGTCACCATGAAACCCATAATATGCTATTGCATTCAATATATGCGGCAACAATTTGGCTAATGGTTTAATGGCAACTTGCAATCTTGCATTATTATTGATGCCCATCAATAAGTCATATACATATATAATCCTTCGATAAAGGTGGACAACTCCTAATACCCAATGACTAGCCCGAACATTTATGGGGACATACACAATGTCAACATCAGGCCATTTGACAGAATAAAGAAGCTGCAAACCATTGGCATAATCAATAAGAATGTCATTCTCTGGTAATTTGAATTGGTTCCATTTCTTGCCATGCTTAATCCATCTTCAAATTTTTTTTTCTTATTTTTTTTCTTTTTCTTTTCCTCTCCTAAAGAAAGAAAAACTTTCTCCAACTCATTATTACGCACCTTGTTTTCTCCTTTAAAGTATGTGTCCCTTATTCGTAATGATTTTTTATCACATTTTGTAATATGACCAAAACCCAAGCCCGTAATCAATGCAAACTCTTCTTTACTAAATATTAAGCCCTTTGACTTTAATAAAATCCATATTTTATTGTCTTTTTTGGTTTCACATTGACGTAACAACAATTGATGAACAATTTGGGTTGAAAATCTAAGTTCGGGAAGGAGTAAAAAATGACCAAAACATGATTTTCTAAACATCTCCAATTATGGTTCAATCAATTTCTTCTTAATATTTTCAATGGCTACCAAGTGAGACAAACATGCAATTTTTCCAGGAAAGTACTCCTCTTTAGGTATTTTAGATATAAAAGATAGGAGAGGAGGAGGAATGTCAATCTGCAAGATAATAACAAATTGTAAAAATATCAATATAAATTGAGCAAAATTATATTACCAAACTTATCCAACTATGTTAAATCCATCATTTCGTATTACTTCTTAACATAGACTTTATTTTCCTATTATTTAAGGATGTCATGTCAAATGCTAATATTCTAAAGATATTATTTTACTAATGCAATTGAAGCTATTATATTTTACTAAGTTGCAACTACAAAACATTGGAGACATTATTCTAGTGTTTATTGAAATTTGAAACAAAACCAAACCATTTTGAAATTGCCACCTATTGACAATGAACTTGATAGCAGTTAAGTTCAGTTTTTTCTTAACATATATATTTAAATCAAAATTCTAAATATTTGGATAAAATAATTTCATAAAAATTATATTCAAATACATTATAAATTCATAACAAATAACTTCATTACACAAAATTTCAAAACCTTTTGATGGTAAACTTGATAGTAGTTAAGTTTAGTTTTTTCTAATTATTCAAATATTGCTTTAAACCTTGGACTATAACCTCACTGAGAAAATTTTCAACAATTAGATTATCAATTCATGAAAAATAAATTCATAAAAAAAAGGATAATCGATTAAAAATGATAAAATTAAAAAAAAAAAAAAAAACAAAATTTCAAGTAGAAAATTAATGCTTACTGAATCGGTTGATTTCTTCTCATTTTCTGATGACGATAACGAGGTTTCAAAACCTGGCTTTCTTTCACTTCTTTTTTTTCCCAAAATTTTATACCTCTTCTGTTTTTCATCACCGAATTTTTTTCTTCCTCCATTTTCATGAACTAAATCAACACACAATATTAGAAAGATGAAAAATAGGGTTTGATTGAAAAAAAAAAAATGAACCAAAATAAGACACTTAGGGTTTCTTCTCATTTCATGGATGAAGATTCATATGTACAGTTCGAAAAACTAAAATCAAAGAATGGAAACAATGAAACTTACTTTCTGTTTTTTCTTTGTGTTGTGTTGTCTTTTTGTTCTCTTGCAATAAACGGAAAAATCCTTCGTGATTTCTTTCTCGCAGGTTAACAGATGGAATAAATGGGTTTGCAGGGTAAGGAAGAGACACAACATAAGGGAAAATTGGAGTTGGAGGGAAAATGAGCTTAAAAGATAGCTGAGGGGGTATTTTTGTCAGAATTGGGTCATTTTTGAGACTTAAATAAGTGAGGGGTTAGTTTTGCAATATTGAGGGATTTTTGTCCCTTTTAATCGGTTATCCCAAAAAACAAAGATTTATCAGTGTTGGCCCGTCCATTATCATCTGATATATCTCATGGTTAATTTTATGATGATGCAGATGAATGCAACAGATCGGAATTGGTGGTTTATGAGTTTGGGGGCTGAAACGAGAACAATTGGTTACTGGCCTCAAGCCCTATTTCCGAATATGATCGAGAGCTTTCCCAACATAGAATGGGGTGGGTATTGATTCAATGACCCTAAAACCACGACATCTCCTCAAATGGGTTCGGGGCGTTTCTCGAAGGAAGGATACGGCAAAGCAGCTTACTTCAGAGATATCCAACTCATGAGAAACACAGCTTTTGGATTTGACACTCTATCTACAGAAGAAGTGTCCACCTTTTCCTGCAACTCCGATTGCTACAGAGTTGGAGAAAAAGCTGACTTACCAGGCTTTAGTACTTCATATAATTTTTACTATGGAGGACCTGGGGGAAATTGCAACCCTTAACTTTTCATTTCAAAGCTCAATAAAGCTTCTCCCAGCATTTACAATTACTAATCTTTTCCCATCTTATTTGATTTACTTTATACAAAGGAAAATATAAAAAAAATACAATATAATATAATTTAAATTAATTAGAAATTTAAGTGTTTCCAAATTATTTAATTTTGATAAGAAAATATAAAAAAAAAAAGTTTAAAGAAGTTATTAAAAATAATTTATTTTTATTTTTATTATTTTGTAAGAAGAAAGAATTTTTATCATTGTTAATAGCTGTGACTCAATGGTATAAAAGATGTTACCATATCCTCTAGCTGCTAGAAAGTTGGACTTTTCTCAAGAGTACGCTAATTTAAAAAAATTATTCTTAAATTATTGTAGTAAAAAAAATTATTATAAATATATGGTAGTTTTTGTCACCTAAGAGATAGGGTGAACGGATAAATTTCAAAAGACGATTTTATTTTCATTTAAAAAATAAATAAAAATTCAAAAGGGAAATCAATCTCTTGAAGAGACGATTTCCCATTAAAAAAATTTAAAAAAAATTCCCTAAGGGAAATCGTCTCTTGAAGAGACAAGTTCCCATGAAAAAAAATAATAACTTTTTTTAAAAAATAAATACTCAAGGGAACTCGTCTCTTAAAGAGACGAGTTCCCATAAAAAAAATCCTAAATTATAAAAATAAAAAAAAATCCTCTAGGGAAATCGTCTCTTGAAGACGATTTCCCATTAAAAAAAATCCCAAATTATAAATATAAAAAAAATCTTCAAGAAGAGACGATTTCCCAAATTTTTTTTTTTATAATTGGGGATTTTTTTAAAAAAATATTAATTTTTTTAATGGGAAATCGTCTTTTCGTCTCTTGAAGAAACGATTTCCCAAATTATTTTCTTTTTATAATTTGGTTTTAAAAAAAATATTAATTTTTTTTAATGGGAACTCGTCTTTCTTTTTTTTTTTTTTTTTAAATTTGGGATTTTTTTTAAAAAATATATTTTTTTTATGGGAACTCGTCTCTTCAAGAGACGAGTTCCCTTTGAGGCTTTTTTTTTTTTTTTTTTAAATTTGGGATTTTTTTTAAAAAAATATTTTTTTTTCATGGGAACTCGTCTCTTGTTGTTTTTTTGTTTTTTTTTATATATATAATTTGGGATTTTTTAAAAAAAATATTATTTTTTTTTCATGGAACTCGTTTCTTCAAAAGACGATTTCCCTTGAGATTTTTTTTATTTTTTATTTTTTATAATTTGTAATAAATATTAAAAAAATATTAATTTTTTTAATTGGAAATCTTTTGAATTTTTATTTATTTTTTAAATAGAAATAAAATCGTCCGTTGAAAAGATGATTTTGGTTTAAAAAAAAAATTATCCGTTCACCCTCTCTCCTAGGTGGCAAAAACTACCATATATTTGTAATAACTTCTTTTATTATAATAATTTAAGAATAATTTTTTAAAATTACCATACTATTGAGAAAAGTCCTAGAAAGTCTCAGTAAGGGACAGGGCAGTATCCTAGTACCAGTCATTAGCAAGCCACGACTGATTAATAACCGTGACTATAGGCAAGATAGAAATGGCCAAAGATCCCTTTATTTTTTCCGTGACCAAAAGTTCTAGCATTTTACATTTTTGTATTTTTTAAAAAATATCTAATATAAATTTTTTGTTGTTTTTCTAAACATTTACTTGAATTCTTTTTTATCCAATCCGAAAAGTTTACGGTGATGAAACTAAATCATGAAATTTTTTGTGAGTGTGTGGTAGTAGCGAAAAGATAAGACCGATAGGCCCAATTTCGTAGCCCACCAATAACCCCATTGGGTCCTCTCAATATGACAGGCTTGCCCTCTTAATATGAACTTGCTTTATTAATTTCTCTCATATATATATATATATATATATATATATATATATATATATATATAGCCCTCTTAATATGAACTTGCTTTATTAATTTCTCTCATATATATATATATATATATAGGGTTATAATAATTATGTTTCAATTGTAACAATTCACATCTTTCTTACCAATTTTTTATATGGTAAATTTCTTTTTCTCTATTTGCAATTTTTTCCACTTAGGGTTTTCCGCTTAAATTTGTATGTTTTTATTCTGTTTACGATTATAATAACTATTTTTCTATTGTAACCATTCACATCTTTCTCCTCTTCTACCAATTTTTTATATGGTAGATTTCTTTTCCTCTATTTGTGATTTTTTCTATTTAAAGGTTTTCGCGTAAATTTATATGTTTTTATTCTGTTTAGGATTATAATAACTATGTTTCTATTGTAACCATTCATATCTTTCTCCTCTTTTACCAATTTTTTATATAGTAGATTTCTTTTTCTCTATTTGTTTTCATGTAAATTTATGTGTTTTTATTTTGTTTTGTTATATGATAGATTTCTTTTCCTCTATTTGTGATTTTTTCCATTTAGATTTTTCGCAGTGTTTTTATTCTGTTTTGTTTCTTATTACATATTTAGGTGCCTTATGGGGCTTTAGTTTGAAAAAAGAAAAAGATTTTAAAAAAGAAAATTGATTGGCATGAACTCACTTATCCATCTCAAATACCATGATAATGGGCTCAACCCACTTACAAAAAGATTAAATTCAAACTCATTTATTTTAAAATTAGAAATTGATTTAAATATTTTCAAAATTTTATTTAAAATCATAATATTTTCATTAATTTAAATTAAAATAATAAATTTTAAAAATCACTAAGTTAAAAAAATAAAAAATGTAAAATAAAATAAATAATAATGAAAATAAATTAATAAAGTAAATAAAAATAAAAATGTAAAGAAAATCTCAAAGTGAGAGTGACAGATCGATACAAGCCGGAAAAGAGGGGGAGCGATGGCAACAACTGGGCAGTGGAGCGGTAACGGCAATGGCAACAGCTGGGGGATAGAGTGGCAGCGACAATGGCAATATCTGAAGGGGGAGTGGAGGCGAGCGCAGGATTTGAAGGGGTGAGCCATCAGCACGTAAGCCCCGGCATTGGGCTTCCGGAAGAGCTGGGAAGAGGGGGCGGCGACTACAGCTGGGGAGCGAGAATTGCGCAGGGACAGGATCTGGGAGGGGGGTTGGCTTTTGAACCGTTCAATTCATCAAAAACCGGATCAGCCAGTTCATTGGTTCTCCGGTTCTGACGGTTCGAGGCCGGTTCAAAAGTTACCCGGCTCAAATGATCGAACCCGGTTCAGTTTTTAAAACACTGTATTTCCTAAGAAATATCCAAAAGAAAACAACCCAATAATAGCATTTTAGAAATTTTTTAATAATTCATTAATTATACGTACAATCAAATCTTTTAACCTTATTTTTTCCTCCATTCTTCTCAATGTACCACCATACATAACCCATTTATAAAAGGACATTGTTCTAACAATTTGAGAAACATCGAAAAAATTGCAGACCAATATCCATTATCAATAAGATAACACTGAGAATTTATTACAGAAACTTTCCAAAACAATTTGAAGGAAATATTCATTGTGGGATATGGAGAATACAGATATTTTTCCAATAATATTCATCACACATCATGGAGTTTTAGTGTACACCCCAACCCCAACTAGTATAAGAGATCATCAACTGACCATTCTCATGTCTTCTAGGGTGGAGATGAGGGTGGTAGTGGTTTTAGCTCTTCTTTTCTGGGGAATCAGTCATGAGGTGGAGGGAGGAAGGGAACTGGAAAGAGAATTAAGGCGTCTGAACAAGCCAGCCATCAAGAGCTTCCAGGCATGCATGCTGTTCTTTTCTTGAAATTTACATGCTATATATTTTGCCTTTAATCTGTGTTTTCATCTGGAAAAGCATTGTTTTATAGCACCCTATTAGCCAAACTTTATGAATACTTAACTGGTTTCAAAAAAATTCAGCCCCACCATTTGTATATTGGGATGGTGATGAACATAGTGAGCTATCAATTAAACCATGATCATCTAGGGTTTTGTTTTTCATTGGATGATTAAAAAACTAGCAGTAGATTTTTCCATTTCTTTTTCCTACTTGTGCAGACAGAATATGGTGACATTTTCGATTGCGTTGACATCAACAAACAACCAGCATTAGATCATCCTTTGCTCAAGAATCACAAAGTCCAAGTATATCTTACTTTGCTTCTCTTCATCTCTAGTTACTGATTCATATTCAATATATGAGTTACTCTGATACAGAATAGTTGATTGTACGTGCAGAAGAGACCAAGTGTCTTCCCCAGAGGGTTAGGGCATAAAACTTCAGCCAAGACTCAAAGTTCGATAATTGGCCTTCCAGATGGAGGGTGCCCAGAAGGGACAGTGCCCATCAAACGAATCACGAAAAGAGACCTAGTATGGATGAAGTCCCTAAAAGACAATACTAAACATTTCCATCCAGTGGATGCCAAGACTCCTGGTTTTCATGTAGGCCATCTCTTCCATCAGAACCCACTAGACAAGTCCATATTTGTTGTTTAGTTTGTGTACGTAAAAGTAGTACTAATTAAATCTCTTCTCTGAATAAACGAAATCAATGACTACCCTTGATTTTAATTTTTCAGCAAGCATACACCAGACAGTCTCCGGGTACATATTACGGAGCTCAAGGGGGAATATCCCTGCACAAGGAACCTGCTACAGACGATCAGTCACACCGATCCGTGATAACTGTTTCAGGTGGTTCACCTGATAAATTGAATGCCATACAAGTTGGATGGACGGTAACTAAACTCACTTTAGGCCATTCTATATAATGTATGATACCATCATATTCTTCATTAATTTGCTCATCTTTTGCTCCAATTTGTTGAAACTTTTAGGTGAATAAAGCAGCGTACGGTGATGGAGCAACTCGGATGTTCATCTCTTGGACTGTAAACTATTGAATTCTTTGACATTAATAAATTCTTTGCTGCCATAACTCCGATCTTCTAATTCATTTTTATGTTCCTTTTTGCAGGCCGATAACTTTGGTAAAACAGGTTGCAGGGACCTTCTGTGTCCTGGGTTCGTACAAGTTGATAAATCTGTGGCTCCAGGCATGGTTTTCCAGCAACTTTCTACCATTGATGGAGCTCAACATGACTACTACTTCTCCATTTTCCAGGTGAAGAAACTAAGATGTTAACTATCAGATGACTCGATATACAGTGTGGATCCATTGTCTCATCATTTATGATGTTACAGAATAACAGCACGGATGAGAATTGGTGGCTTATGGGTTGGCCAGAAAAGAAAATAATAGGTTACTGGCCTAAAACCCTATTTCCAGATATGAAGGAGAGCTTTACCAGCCTAGAATGGGGAGGGTATGTACAAGTGAAGGACCCGAATACAAAGGAATATCCTCAAATGGGTTCAGGAGTTTTCCCGGAGGAAGGATATGGCAAAGCAGCATACTTCAAATTTATTAAACTCGTGAAGAATTCAGCAGGCGAATTTCAAGATGTTTCTCCCAAAGAAGTGGTCACCTTCAATGATCGACCAACTTGCTATAGAGTTGGACCAAAGGCAGAGTTACTATACTGGCCTGGATATCATTTTTTCTATGGAGGGCCTGGAGGAAATTGTGGCCATTGACCATTCTTTTTTTTTTTCTTTTTTTTTTGTTCTCAGAAAACTACTGAATAAAAGAATGAACTTCGGATTATTTTTTTTCACTCTCCAAACAAATAAATAATATATATTTTTTTTATTTCAATACAATAAAACTTAAAACAAAGCCTACTCAACACTTTTGCTTATCGTTTCTGTAACATTCTCCACTTTATGGCAGAAAGTTAGAACAATATATGAATGTCACTGACTCATTGTATGTCCACTACCTTTTGGCTCACATCCTCCAGGAGGGCTCACTCTGGGGAAGTGAGCAAGAATCCTTCCTTGAGAAGGAAATCTCTTCTTCTTTGATTCAGGCAACTGGGTTGTTTAAAAAAGGTATCCATGCCTGCCATCTCAATTAAGTTGAGAAATTTTCAGCTCTTTGCCACCACAATAATGAAATCGACAAACCCAAATTTTTGCCTTACCAGTTACCTCAGCAGTAGGCATATTCAGCCTATCAGACAATGAAAGGAGCTGGAGCATTGTGGTTTAAGAGCCATGCAAAGAAACCTGCAAACAAAGTTTCATCCTCATTGTAAATATCTGGAAATCTGGAAAAATAAATGACAACATACCGGCCAAATACTCAGTTTGGAAGTGAAAACAGAGGAAAGGAGATGAAAATTTCAAATTGGGATATTCTGTTTATTGGGCTTATGAGGAGTCACAAAAACTAGTGTGCATGGAACAGATTGTATTCTTTTTTCTTCTTTTTTTCTTTTTCCCCACAATCCAAAACCAATGTGTAAAATTCTAATTTTATATTTCTTAACCATTTTTTGGTAAGAAAAATGAATTTATTGAGATTTGTAAGTAGTTGATGAACAATCTATAGGAATGCCAAATTGTCATCCAATCTTATTTCAATGTTGAATTAATTGAACTTACATTCAGAAATCATTGAAGAGCATGATAGCATCATCAAGCTTCATAAGGGATGATTCCAAGAGTATCCTGACTTTTCTTAACCGTTCAAATCTATTCCCTAGCGCCCCAACACGTTTCTCCCTTGGTAGCTGTATAATCTGTCACAAGTTGCCATACCATTTGATTAATGCATGCAAGTAAGACATTATGGTCATATAGATGATATTCACAAGAAGATGAAGAGACTGCAAGAAAGGTTTAACAATTTATCCCAAAGATGATTTTGAAATCAGAAAATAATTTTCATCATCCCAGTGCTTGCATTCTAAACAAAAGTTAATACAGCTTTCATTGCCAAGATGATGATGATGATCATCATCATCATCATCATACAATTATAATAATAATAAAAAGCACCATTTAATAGGGATCTTTAACAGGAGCCGCACAAACCTCTATTGGCAATATCATCTACTCTTAAGGTCAACTATATCATTATAAAAGTTACAATAGGTCAGAATAATAATTTATAAAGAAATATAAATGAGTCAAAGATTCTCAAGTAATTAGCAAAACAGGGAAAAAAGAAAAGGAAACAGGAAAAGACTGTTAAGAACATGTGCTAGTGGTCTGAGGTCAGTTGAGTAATAATGTAATGAGCAAGGACTTCAGTATTATTACAGATTCATGTTTAGTTTCTGGTATAGATAACGTAAGCAGAGACTGAGGACTAGTGAGAGTCCAGTCCCCTTTCTTGGCTGGATCAATATCTGCTCCAAAGTTCAAATGGGTTCACAAAATATCGTTGCAAAAATTTTCAAATAGTCAGAAAATATTCAGATTAGAAGTGATGGCAAAATGAGGATTTATAATATAATACAACAGAAATAATATTGGACCTAATCAGTATCGAGACCAGAGCATCAGTGGTTGAAACTCAGATAATGATCTGACCCACTGACAGCCCTACCTGGGGCTATCAGCTCAGTTATAAAAAAATTTAAAATCAATTGAAATGGACAAAGAATTCAAGAAGACTAGTTGTCCATATTGAACAAACCTCCTGTTCTTGTTCCAGTTCATAAGCAACTCGCAGACTCAAGTTTAAGGCACTGTGGTACATCTCATTTAGAACATGTCCCCAAAGAGTGTCCTTGGTCACTTTCCACAACAGGAATTGTGATTGTCTGGATCCGTGTAAATTTAGTTTCTGCAAGAACAACAATATAAAAACATGAGCGAAGACTTCACAACCAGCAATTTATAGATGTAAAGAAAATGCAAAGCCCTAATCATCAATTGACTGGTAGAACAACACATCAGCTTTTAGATCTTAACATAATGATTTCTTTATTTGTAAAACATGTACTACACCTGATTTTACCGTGTTTGGAAATTATGAATAGGACAGAAATCAATATATTTAGATCAGCCACGAACGTTTCATTTTCAGACATCAAAGCCTTCATTCTTTTTAAGTGAATTGGCTTATTAAATTTTGTGCCAAATTTAGGTCCCAAATATTTAAACAGTTTTCTATTTTCTTGTTAAGTCTGAAAATATGTTTGAACAGTATTTTTTCCATTTTCATTTTCTGGGAACTGAGTTCAAAAAGTGAAAACACTAATTTGATGCTTTCAAAATTTTCATAAATAAGAATCTTTCTCTAAATAGTTGAAAACAAAAAAGGGAATAAGATCACATAAAAGACCTTATGGCCCACAATATGAAAAAATATATGAACATTACAAATATAAAGAAATATTAATATGAATAAAATATGATTTCATATATATTTGAAATCAAATATTATCTTAGAAGTATTATATAAGTATTTTGTTTATTTATTACACTTTAGATTATTATATGTGAATATATTTTCATATTTAAAACTAATTCATTTTAGTTGATTGATTATAAGCATATTAGTATATTTTATAAAACCATTTTAAAATAAAAGATACAGAAAGGAATAAAAAAGAATAATGATGCAACATATTAATAAAGTCACACATAATTTTTATAAATTAATATATATATATATATATATATATATAATTTAATATTATTATTATATAATATCACAATACATGCATCATAAAGAAAGTAGTAATATTATCCTTCATAATAACATATTTCATAGCATGACACGTGTATTATATAAAATCTTAGTTATATTTATTTTTACCTTTTTTTACATTAGTAAAAACTTAAAAACCAAAGAAGATTTTACAAATTTCGCTTTTAGAAATAGTTTTCGTTTTTCTTGATCATACGCAATTTCAAGAAAAGGAAAAATAGGATATAAAAACTGTTTTCAGAAAAACGAAAATAGAAAATAAAAACAAGAAAACATTTCCAAACCAAACGCAATCTTAAGGGTCAAAATCTCAAAAATAAATTTGGCACTTTGAAGTTCATTTCCATATGAAGACATGCATCCTAATTGAGCATCAACACCACCACCTCTTAAGTGGAATTTCCTGAACACTCTTGATGCAGGATCATTATATTTCCAGCATGTTTAGAATTTTTCCCTTCTTGTGTGTTGCAGTGAATGAGTTATGCTAGAGAAAAAGACAAGAAATAAACACTAGGCAATCACACAAACTCAAGAAACTTATTAGCTGTTGAACTTCTATTAAATTCTGATAACAATTTTGAAAGACTACAAAGGTTTATATACTAACTCATAGGATTCACGTTTCTAATACAAATAGGACTTCTTTCCTAGTAGGGACTTGAATCTCAATATAGAAGTTATAAGAAAATAAAATTAACAAAGTACTAAACTACTAAACCCAATCTAATCCTAATAAAATAAAAAGACCATTCTACTAGACCACCCATGTCTAAAATAGCATATTCAACTTGACCTAAATTAGCTATTCAAGGTCCCAAGAGGAACTTCAATCCTTGTTTGTGTCCCAAGATAAGGTTTAGGCATTAGAACCAGCCTTGCCTCTCCTCTCTTAGTCTTGAAAATGTGCTTCCAACGATGTTCTCCATCACCTTTACATTGGACTTCTACAGTCTTATTTGTGCAGGCCCGTGAAGTTTAAATGAAGTTGCATATATCAGTATGTCATTCTTACTAAGGGCATCATTTTCAAGTCATTGCTGAATGAGGCTTAAGACTTTATCCTGTAACAATTTGAATACTTTTGTTGATAAGGGATTAGACAGCAGTAGTCAGGATTACTAAAAGCTTTTGGCTCACAGAGACCAATGCCCACCACAAAGAGTAGATCGTATATACTATAATGGTGATAGCAAGGCCACACATTGAATGCTTATGGCCGAAAAGAAAAAATGCAATAAGATGAAGCCTGAGCAGAGCAGACTTTATTTAGAATAATATAAATTCAATTCAAAAAAGGAAAGGGCCATTACCACTATCTTCTGTTCAAAAAATTTAGCAGAGCAACTAACTTAGCTAAAGCTTGGTTAACCCAAGGTGGACACAATCTAAGGGCCTGTTTATGAGTGATTTAAGTAAAAGTGGTTTTAGCTTGTAGCGCTCTTGTAGGTAGCACTTCTATTAATAATGCTTTTACAGAGAATCATTTAGTGTTTGTATACAAACTACAAAGGTGATCTTTTATAGTGCTTTTGATAATGTGTTAAATAACAAAAAAGTAATTTTTGTATGAAATAAAACTTTGATAAACATCTAATTTTGTGAGGAAAGTGCTTTCAAGCATTCAGAAGTTCTTCTAACCCTCCCAAATCAGTCTCAAATGAGCTCTAAGGGTGGTTGTTGAGTTATCTTATGGGCTGTTTACCTTACAATCTATTCATGAATAAATTACTATACACAACAATGATAGCAGCAGCAACAACAGGTAATAACAACACTTATGGGTAATTAATAAAAAGTTTGTGAGTTAATAAATATAGGAATTAGAATCCATTCAAGAATCATGGGCCATCTATATTCTGAGAGATTCTACAAGAGATTTTCTAGAGATGGTTGCTTTGGGAATTATTTATAAGTTAAAACTTGCTCCTAATGAAGCTTGTCTATTACAATTACCATTGAAGCAGGTGACCACTTAAAAACATAGTGTTTTTTATCAGCACTTAACTGAATGCAGGTGCTGCAACAAGTTTCTTGTCCTTGGAACTTCATTGAAACCTAAAGCAAATTGAGTGTCTGAAAACAATAACCTATATATTTAAAAATGCAACGCTACTATTCCCACCTCCTTTACCATAATTTTACCCCTAGCTGATATAGCAAGTGGTAATTGGAGAAGAAAAAGGTTTCATCCACTCACCACTTGCTACCTAAATCGATGATAAAAGAAAAGACAGTAAAGAACATGGGAAGAATAGTATTTTCCCATCTTCAAATGGATTCTTCATGCATCAATTCTCTCTTATTTTGCACCAACAGGTAGCCCACACCAACACAGAGGGAATCATATAAATAGCAAGAATATCTTCTTCAATAAGTTTGAACAGGTTACCTCCATCTGCAGGTATTCATCCTTCCAAAGTTGATAAAGAATCTTGGCTGTATCTTTCTTTTCAACAAATGTAGTATCTGAAATCTATAAAAAGGAGATAATAAGATAAGTAACATGTTAAGCATATTCCTAGGTTACTCAACCAATTTCTTTTAAAAGCATTTGCTTCTAAAGGAAGGCCATGATATGGATATTCAAGGACTCAAAAACACTAGCTTGTTTTCCCCCAACCTCTCCAATATAAAAGGTTATACCACTCCCAAGAGAAACACTATCTCCATTCAACAAAGAGCAACATAAGAGATAACACGCTGCAAATGCAATAAAAAAATACATGCAAGGCAACATAATGCAAATGCTTTTATTTGAAATCAACATTTAACCTTAACTGTCATTTTGGTAAAACAGACATTACATCCAAAAGTTCAAATACAAGGTGAGGACAAACAGCACATAAGTAAAATCATTCTCAGAGTAACACAAACATTACATCCAAAAGTTCAAATACAAGGTGAGGGCAATAGCATATCAAGTAAGTAAATCATTCTCAGATTGAATTTTTTAACCATCCCAATAGTAAATACATGAAATGCAAGTTTTCAACTCCAAGCAGGTTGAGTTCTTAAATGATAGAGAACCAAAGACTACTGACAATAACAGAAAGGAATAGAAGTTATATCACCTATTTTCCAAAGATAGAAGATATTTGTTCTGCTTATGAGTAAACATGTGAATTTTTTATGATTCTTGGCTAGTCGCCAAATGCTGGCACTTGTTTATCATATTCTTAATTCTGGATCTGAAAGTACTAAGCCGCTAATAATCATAACCTTGTCTCAAGTTTGCCACCCATTGATTGTTATCTTCAGCATGGAGTGAACAAAGGTCCCCATAGATGATTCTGAGAGTATCCTGACTTTTCATTAGGGATGGAAGTAAAACGTACATAACACCCCTACAAGCAGAAAGTTCAAGATTCCCTCATACCGGTTTCTCTATAAACCAAGAATAAAACACATTATGGAACACTCATTATCTCAATCTCATTATCCTAAACTCAAAAAGAAGAAAAAAAAAATGAAGGAAAGAAAGAAAGAAAAATACATCCTGCTCTGCAACAGAATCAGCAGCAAAATTTATTTATTTTTATTCCTACATGGAATTGTGGCCAACAGTAATAGTCATCACCTTATCAGTCTCGAGTAGGCGACAACTCTTTGAAAGTAACCTGAATATCCTATAAGCGTCCCTCCCATATCTTTTTAATGTGATGGATTCCACCTGCAGCAAAGGAAATGTGGTTAGACTGCCATCTTATTCAATGAAATACATCTTTGAATTAGTCATATAGTTATATATTTGAAAAGAATAAAAAACCCAAAAATAAGAAATAGAAAATAAAAAAAAAATTAAAAAAAAAACCTCATCATTTTGGGCTAGCTCAATAATGTTCTTCAAATCTGAACAAGAAATATAAATAGGTGTTAATTGAAATCAAGGAATAAATTAATCATCCAAGATAGATATAGAGTTCAAACACATAAAAAGCCTAAGCTATTATTTTTTAAGCAGAAATAAATAGGATGAACGAGATGGAGGAAGGCAAAATGATACCAACACTATATGACTCAGCAGCCCCTCTTACGCAGGGGGCACAACCTAACTGAATAAGGGAACCTCTGACACGTTCTAGGGTCATGCTACGACCTGCTTCACTCTTCATCACTCCTTCAAAAATGGTGTCCATCGACAAGGGAACTGCCAATTACAGTATCATCAGAATTAAAACTAACAGATAAAAAATAACATAAAATTGGCAATGGGTGAAGGAAGAATCAGAAAAACAAAATATTTAAGTATGACCATCAGTTCACTTACTTTATGAAAGAAATGAAGTCAGGGAATGTATATGTGCATGTGGATGCTGTCACACAAGCAGGGGAAGGGCACTAAGGTTGGCCAATAACAAAACTAGAAGAAACGCGACCTGCTCAAACACCAACTGATACAATATTACAGGAAAGACCTAGGATAGGTTTTTTGGATGGCATTTCACACCTCTAACTAGAGAATCCCTCAATTGACCAGGCACTGTCCTTGTTTGTTGTGGAAAAACCCAAATTCCAACAGAAAATAATATATACAGACAGAAAATTTAGAAGCAAGAAAACTCCCTCTTTGGTGTTTAACTAAATTAAATACTGTAAAATGAGAAAAAAAAAATCAGAGCATAGTCTTTAACTTATTACAAGACCAAAAAAGGACTCTTTAAACTTCATATATAGCTTTTCTTCTAATCATCATTGGCTAGGGTCCAATGCACTTGTTCTTCATCCTATTTTCTACCTCCAGAGCCCCCACATTCATGAGGCAGGCCTTGGCTGGGAGGCCTGGAAGCTTGTCCATATGAGGAAGGTGTGAAGGAAACCCCTTTATATAGCATGGTACATTTGGAAGGACTATAATAGAACATGTATTGGGGTCGAAGAGACATTTTTTATATTAAAGGAGATTATGCCTAGAATTTTATTTGTTTTTTTTGGAGAAAAAAAAAATCATTGTAAATACCAAGGATATCTTTCTTGGAGTTCATTCAGAGTTTGAGAGGGACATAGTTGGGTGTTTTGTTGTTTTCTTCACCTTCTTGCCACTGTCTAAATGTATCCTGTATAGTTCACATGTCCATGTTCTATAATACACATGTACATAGGTGGAATTCTCTTCTAATGGGGCAGCACTGAAAGTGGGCTAGCTTTGAAGACAACAATTCAAATATATGTTCTTATTAAAATAGAAAAAGGAAAAACCTGGATATATGTTATCGACACAAGCAACATATAGTGGAAGGTGCTGAAAACCACTGAGCAATTTTAAGAGAAGTCATGTCACCTGAATTTTCTGTTTTAACCTTCTTCTCCTCACTTCGAGTTGCCTCCAGCATTGCACTTAAAACAATTGCAGCTCCATCATCCAGCCGTGTTTTCACATTCGCAATACAAGCCTAGAACATATAAATGTATCATGTACAGCCAGCCCATTATTTCAAGCAACATGATGCAGGAAGTGAAACAAATTAAGAAATGATGAGAAGAAGTTGAGAGATGCTTAGCCTCACATAAATGACTTTTACCCCATCTTGCAAATGGTATGAAAACTGGCATTTGGTGCCTAAATAGATTGAGTTAATAGAAATAATTTTTAGCCTGAAGAAAAGTTCACACAGGATATGCATCCCAAGAAATAGAACGCAATGTGTCTTCACATGACTTGTATTGGCTTTTTTTTTTCAATTTTTGTGATAGGATATATGTCATTGTTTGCACACAGAGAGAACAAGTATTATGATTAACAGGAGAATATTTCAGTTCCCATCCGCTAATTGCAACACATCTGAACTTAGCTCAACAGTACATAAAAGCTGAAGCACATAGCAACCAAACTTATAAAAATAAATAACAATAAGGACAATTCTTATCTTGTAATCAGACAAGTTGCTATTACATGAATGAGAATATCACTAGGAGCATAGCCACACTCCACCCTTCAACTGTACTTAAAGTCCAAAATCTCATGGACCATGCGGTAGTGACATGATGTGGCAAACTCTCACAGAGGAAATCACACTGGGAACAACTCAAACCTATGGGAGAGGTCTCCCCCATCCCCTCAGAGTACAAGAATCTCCACTGATAGCATCTGCTCTTCCTACCAGTGTAGAGAAGATAAAAAATAATATATATAGATAAGGCGGTGTTACCATCAAGGGTTTTAAAGGTACCTCCAAACCAATTGGAACATATACCAAAAAGGTATACAAAATACGAAAGGAAAGATTAAAAAAGGAAAATAAAAATAAAAAAACCACTAAATTGTTTAGTTTTTGAGAAATAAATTAACAAAAATCCACAAGTGATAAGAACTTCTATAAGAATTCCATTAAAAAAAATTCCAATTTCAAATGGTCAAAATACCTTCAAATCATCATTTGAAACCTTAACCAATGGCATATTTTCCACAAAAGAGTATGAAGAACCTTTCCATGGAGAACCCCTCAAAAAGTAAGTCAAAATCCTAATCACCAACACCTCCATCACTACAGGACAGTACAAAAGCATCTCAACTGAAAGCTATTTACACTATGGCTTAGTTTTTAATTTTTTAATTTTTGCTCTTTTTGCTAGGAAAGTATATTAGAAAGTGCCTAACAAACGATGTGGTGTGACCCAAGTACATAGGAAGTATGCAAGATGTGCAAGAGCACATGGCAAATGATATGTTCTCATTTTTTTAAATGAACAAATACAACTCAAAGGGAAAAGCATGGCATGAAACCCACCTTATGCCTAAGACAACGTACAAATTCTTCGAAATTGGCACGCCAAAGAACATCTTTCTCACAAGAAGCCCCAGTTTCTTTATCCAATTCTAAAGCATCTTGTTTGCGCTATAAAATAAGAAAATTACAAATCAGCATATGACTATGCCTGGTAGATTCAAATAACAATTCAAAACCAACCTTCTCCCCAGCAGTCACATTAGGAGAATCATCCACATCAGTGCCAGTATTTATTATAACTGAAAATCTTTTTGCATCCATGGGTGCTGCTGCTGCTATAGCACGTTGCTCTATAGTCTGTGGTTCTTCAACTAGCTGCAGTGTTAAAACAAGAAATAAAGGTGTATAAGGTTTCATATCTAAATTATAAACACAAGATACAGCATTTATCAGCAATATAAAGTAATTCAGAATAATTCCAATGTTAGAGACTCAATTGTTTTTTCTTTTTTTGATAAATAAAACCAAATGCATTAAAAATAAACACGTCACAAGGACACTCCAAAGTACATAGGACGTATACAAAAAGCAACTAATAGCATAGAAACAAGAAAAGAACCCCAATAACAATCCCCTCACTTAACTAGAACCCAACTACTCAATAAAATCAAATAAAGACATAGAATCAATCTCTATGTGCCACTTTACCTAAGAAAACAAATTCTATAAACGAACATCTTCAAAAATTGAACTGAATGCTTCTTTTTCTTTTTTTTTTCTTTTTTTTCTGATAAATAAAAGACAAAAGCATATTATATATCAAGAGAAAAAGGCGTCCAAAGGACAGCCCAAAGCATACCGGGAGTATAACTGAATGCTCCCCATTCTCAAACGATCTGATATTTCTTTCCCTCCAAATTGTCCAAAATAGACATAAAGGAGCTGCTCTCCAAACCTTTTTTCTCTTTTTGCCTACATAAGAACCATGCCACCCTAAAAGAGCCTCATTTACTGTAGCAGATTGCACCCAATGGATGCCAAACAGATGAAACAACAACTACCAAAGGATCCTAACCAGAGAACAATGGAGGAGGATGTGATCTATGGATTCTTCTTCTTCTTTGCAAAGAAAACACCTATTGACCAAAGACTACCCCCATTTTTTAAGTTAATCTAGAGTCATAACTTTTCCCTAAATTGCCTCCCACACAAAAAAAGTTTAACTTTCAAAGGTACCCAGGAAATCCTAACTACCCACCTTGGAAATAACACAGCAACTCCTGGATCCAAAGCAGTATATAAATGTTTCGCAGAGAACTTATTATTGTACAAGTTCATCCACACCAACTTATCTTCCCCTCTCTATCAACTGCCTTTCCTTGCAACTTGAAAAACAAATCCCCAGCTTCATCTACTGCCCAATCATTTGAAGGTCATGAGAAACAAGGGTTCCAATGGCCTGTCTCCCCATGCTAAACCTAAAGATCCACCACCCAAGCCTCTTTTTCAACAGCTAAAGTATATAAAGAGGGGAAGGAAATGCACAACGGTTCATCCACATACCATTTATCCATCCAAAACTTTACCCTCCTCCCATTACCCACCACAAAAAAAAAAAAAAAAAAAAAAAAACCCAAGAAAGTGTTTTGTTCCTTCCTAATGGATTTTCAAAGCCCGACTCCATACCCAACTAAAACTTCACCAAACCACCACCCACCCTCTCCATATTTGTCACTAATTACTCGTGTCCAAAAGGCAACTCTTCCAATGGCATACCTCCAACTCCATTTGCACAAAAGCGCCTTATTTAACAAAGACAAACGCCCAATCCCTAACCCACCGTTGCTCTTCTCCAAACACACAGTGGACTACTTCACAAGATGTATCTTTTTCTTCATTGTTATCCCAACATTTAGAAATGTTGACCATTCACAGTTCTTTTTTTTTAGGTTTTATTGGTGAATGATGCAAGAAATTTTCAATAACATAGCACCAGAAAAAGGGTAATTTTAATAGGTCTTCTGTTTTTTGTTGTTTTTCTTCTTCCAGCACTACTCTTTGTATACTTTTTATGTACTCAAGTTGTGTTCCCTTCTGCAATGTGTCTATAAATATGTATCTCTAATTTTCCCAGAAAAAGAATAAAGAGATGGATCTAACTTTATTTCAAATTATAACTATCATAAACAGAGAACTACAGTAGCTATAAACTAGAAAATAAAGCAAAAGAAAGTAACAATACTGTACTACTTCGTGTATGCATAAAACCACTCCCCATGAGAGAGGTTGAGCTGTTATGAAACCCCAGACCCGATTGACTCCTTACAGGGGATGTCTTTACCATCATTAAGTATAACAGCAGTCTTGTGAAGGTGAAGGCCTATCGAAATCCAATAACAATAAACGGATCTCCAAGACACATCTAATCCCAATATCATATTCAACATCTCAGAAGTGATACTACATGTTTCCCAGCTTCTGAGACTTAACAGTCCCCACTGCTGCCATTTTAACACAAATAAGCCCATAACCACAAAAATCAAATAAAATAAAAAATGAATCAGACAAAAAACTAGCATAGCACTGTTGCTCCACAATCACCACATAAGATAAGTTTTGATTCTGCATAAGAATAATTTTCATCAGGTAATAAAACTGTCATGAATCAGAAAGTACCTTAGCAGATTTAGCACCTCGCTTTCTTGCAGGAGTCTCTTCTTCACTTGGTGGGGCAAGAAATGGTTCAGAGGCAGGACAGCGCTCCACAAAATGGGCTCTTACAAGTTTAAGAAAGCTTTCTCGTAAAGCATCCTGAACTACAGGCTCTCCTGGAAGAAAATAAAATTATATTAACATTTATGAGGAAAATATGGATCACCAGAGTCGCCTATTTGACCAATGAGCAAATACATTAATACAGTAAATTTTATTGTTTCTCACAATGGCAAGACAACATCACTGTCAGCTTATAATACAAACAAAAACATGACAAACTCAGCAGAGAAATAAATTAATATATTTTTTTTTTGATAGGCAAAAGCACAAAGATATATTAGAGAAAGGGAGCTTGAAAAGCAACCCAGAGCATACAGGGAGTATACAAGAGACACCTAAAACAAGCAACAAAAACAGAAACACTCACCGGCCCTCAACAAGAACCCAACCAATCCACAAAGTTAAACAAAGATAAAGGGCCTACAACTATAGAAGAATTAGCCCAGGATAAGAGATTACAAACAAATGAGTTTTTCAATCTTTGAGTCGACAAAGCCTCGTTATCGAAGACTATCCTATTCCTTTCCTTCCAAATTGTCCAAAATAAACAGAGAGGAGCTGCCCGCCAAGCCTTTCTATGATTCTTGTCCTTAAAAGGGACATGCCAACTTGATAAAGTGTCTCTCACCGAAAACGGCAACACCCAATTGACCCCAAAAAGAGAAAGCAAAAGATCCCACAAAATCTTCGTCTTAGAACATTAAAATTATTCTAACAAGAAAATTGAAGTGAACATACTGCATAATAAATGCTCAAATATACAAAAGAGACTTGCCTTCACTTTGATTTGACTTGGCTCTATCCAATATTTGTTCCAGTGTAAGTCTGCCATGTTGAAGCAAACCTTCAAGAATTTCCTCACACTACCAAAACCAACAAGAAATCAATCAACAGTCTAATCAAACTCCATCTTCCAACAAAAGACACACAATGAAGGATCAATCTAAAATTAAAAAACCGACTTCTTTATCAAGCTCCTCAGACACAATTGCCAAGAATTTCGCAAATCTCATTCGGTGAAGGATATTGTGAAACAAAGCCATATACTGAGTTACAACCCTTGGTGCTTCTCCAAAACCAACTGCATTCATAATCATTAGTCATAATCAACATGAAATCACGTTTACCTTTTGTCCGACAAAGGCAATGTAGGAAGAAGAAACAAAACTAGATTTGAATTTTCATATTGCCCAAATAGCTCATTTGGAGATGTTTGAGCAGAGTTCTACTTTTCTCATGATGCAATTAAGCTAAAAACATGAACCCCATTTGTTGCCAAGAAAAAGGGGGAATGCCAAACAAGATTAATATACCATGCTCAGTTTACTAGTAGCATTAGTCTACAACGTACCCAAGTAATGACCATTTGATGGCAGAGAAAATGAAGGGCAACAAGAAACACCGTGACGGTTAATCATATACTTCAATTTTTTTTCTTTTCTCAGCTAGAAACAACAAAAACTGCTAATGTTCCGGAAATAAGAATTCCAATACCTTCTTGCTGTATAGCAAAAGCTTGAACACAATTATGTTGGATCAACACAAGTATACAGCTCTTCACTTGTTGAGGAGGGAGTTCGGTAAAACGGATTACGCTCGCGAGCGTTAGGGTTCCTTTGCGAAGAAGACAATCACACACTTTCTGCAACACATTTAAGAAAGAAAAAAAGTGAAACTATGTAAGCAAACAATGCAAGTTTAGAAAAATTAGAAAACGCTCTAAGTGTTTGGTTTCCGAGAAACCTTAGTAAAAAACAAGGAAATTTTTTAATCGAGTGGCCATTATTGCTCTGCATAAGGTTTCACAGGAAGCAAAACGGAGTGATAGGGAGAAAGAAGAAGATACCGCAACGAGATTCCCGAAGTGAGAGGAGATGAGATGAACGGCGAGCTGTACGCCGTACTGAGTCGCCATTGTTGCCCCTTTCTTCTCCGTAGAAACGGTGTGGTGTTATGTTTGGAGAAACTGCGGACAGCCCTACTCAGTTTCAGTGGGCTGAAATATAATTTAAAAGAAATATTTCAAAAAGAGAGATGAAAAACCAATGGGGGTCCATAGCTCAGTGGTAGAGCATTTGACTGCAGATCAAGAGGTCACCGGTTCGATCCCGGTTGGGCCCTCAATTTTGTATAGCTTTTTCTTTCCGAAAAGTACTTTTAAAGGCTGTTTGGTTCGATTTCAACACCTGTTTTTTGTGTTTTCCGTGTTCTCAAAAATCACTTTTTCGATAACAATAAACAATATTTTTATTGTGTTTTTACTTTTCATGAAATAGATTGTTTTTATATTTACTCTTTTTTTTGTATTTTCACAAAGGTGAACTTCACCCTACAGGCCCCATCAGCAAACCTTTTTTCTTTCTTAAATTATTGAAATTTAAAAAATTATAACTGGTGTAAAAATTTCAAAATGGAATAATTTTTTAAATTTAAAAGTACTTTTAAAGGTTGTTTGGTTCGATTTCAACACCTGTTTTTTGTGTTTTCCGTGTTCTCAAAAATCACTTTTTCGATAACAATAAACAATATTTTTATTGTGTTTTTACTTTTCATGAAATAGATTGTTTTTATATTTACTCTTTTTTTTGTATTTTCACAAAAGTGAACTTCACCCTACAGCCCCATCAGCAAACCTTTTTTCTTCCTTAAATTATTGAAATTAAAAAAATTATAACTGGTGTAAAAATTTCAAAATGGAATAATTTTTTAAATTTAAATGAATTGTGTATATGAAAATTATTTATATATTTATAATAACAAGTTAATGAAATAAAATACTTTATTAATTAAAAAAATAATTTTCAAACATATTTTTTATTTTACTTATTCTAAAAAACTTTTTTATTAACTCAACAAAACATGTTTTTTTTTTTAGAACAAAAACTGTTTTTCAGATTCAGTTCCAAACACAATTTTTTTTTCCATAAAAAATTATTTTTAAAAATTATTCTAAAAAATAGTTTTATGGAAAAGTTAGAGTATTTTAAAGAAACGAATATAAAGCTGATTCATTAAAAGTTAGGTTTTTTTTTATATTTTATTAAATTGGTGAGTGAAAACTCACTTTCCACCATAAAATTATACATTTAAAACTGTTACTATTTAAGTATATATTATAAAAATATAGATATGAACACCCTTATACAAGCATAATTGATTTCTTTCAAATTAATAATATTAATAATTGATAACATTTTATTTTAAATGAATTAAAAATAAATAAATTTTATTTTTAATATATAAATCAGTCAGGTTTTTTATTATTAATTTTGATTTAGTGTGCAATTAATTAAGACATTTTTTAATTCTAAATTATATTTCTTCAAGAAACAAAATAAGTGATTTTTCAAGTTTTTTTAAATATTTTCTAAATTTTTTTAAACCTCCAATTTTTCTTTTTAAAAAAAGTATTTTATATATTAAAAGCACTTTCACATAAACTTAAAAAGTGTATTTGAGATGTTTCTATTAAAAATATTTTTAGTGACAGTGCTTTTAAAAAAGAAAAATAAAAAAAAAAACAACAAAAGTGATTTTTCAACTATTTTAAAATGTCTTATAAGTTTTGTCAAACACTTCACATTTCTTTAAAAACGCTTTTTATATTAACAGTGTTTTCTAAAAATACTATCAAATGGATTTTAAGTCTCATTTGATTTGAAATTCATTTATTTATTAAGAAAATTTATAAAAATATAATAATGTACAAAAAAAATAATAAGTCATTTTGAATCAATTTTAGTTTATAAATTCCTAGTGTCATAAACCTCATTTCCTTTTTTTAAATAAAAAAATACAAAAATTGACTTTTATATGTTAATTTTCCACCTACAAGGGCCGAAATCTCATTCATGTATTATTATTATTATTTTCTCATCCCATGCATAATATTAATGTACTTTTTAAAAAAAAAAAAATGCTGTAGCCAAGCTTGGGCTTAGGCTTAAAAAATTAACCCAGGCCCAACCATAGAAGGATCAGGCCGGGCTTAGATCCGTGTCCGACTTGACTTTGATCCAAATATTTTGGGCGGGTTCGGACTGAGCTTTGGGCAAGTTTGTTTAGATGCAGGCCTGACCAGGCCTTGGCCCGAAATTTGTACGGTCTGGGCTTTGGACCAACAGGCCAAATTTACATTCTTACAAGATAAGCCTTAACAAACAAGGCCTAGTTAGGAATGCTGCGTCTAACTCACCTATTTCACTCTACAATTCTCACACCAAGAGGCTTATCTTGGTAGCCTGCCCATCCCATGCCAAAAATAGACTTCATCAAGTACATCCATACTTTAAGCCCATGTTTGATAGGATATGAGAATGGATAATATATCATATCCATGTTTGGTTGATAATCAAATATGATAAATTACCTAAATTAAAATATGAGATACATATATCTATGTCTCATAAATTTATTTATTTTCATCGTTTTTATATTAATTATTTTCTAAAATAAAAAATTGATTAAAAAATTAAATTTGTGGTTAAAAAATGATTTAAATTTTATTTATAAAATAATACTATAATTAATATATATATGTCCATTTTATTTTTGATTCATTTTGCAAACCAAATATATCTATAACATAACATAATATATTTTATTTATATATACTGCCTTAAAATATCATATATATTAAATATAATATCAAAAAATATTATATTTTATTGAAAATGATATTCTAAGATATGCATTTCTTATCAAGATAGGATACCTTAAATATAAATATATTATTTGATCCCGCAAACTAAGCATAACTTAAAGAATATATTTATTATTCATTTGATGCATTTCCTTTTCCCATTTTTAAAAACAAAAAAAAAATAGTTATTACTTCTATATAGAATATAATTACTCTTGAAAACTTATATTAGAAATACAATGATTTTTAAAATTTGATATAAAGTATTTTAAATTTTAACTTTTAATTTTTTTTTTTTTTATGTAGAAAAGAAAAGTTTATACAAGAGTTCCTATTTTTTTTTATAGAAAAGTTTCTATTTTTATAGTGTATCTAAATAAAGTCTTAATACTTGTTTTCTAACTCGATCAATTCAGCCTTTTGTCCTATGATTTGTAGACAAACATGAATCTCTTTATGTGTTGGTGGAATTCATGCATTTTGTCAGTTTTTCTATTGCCTACTTAGGACCTTGGGTTTTGAGATTTTTTGTTCCCTCTTCTCTGAGGAGTTTTTACACCAAAAAAAGAAAAATAAAAATGAAGAGTAGAAAATGGGTTTTATAGATCTATGGTACAAACCAATTGGGTTTTCTTAAATAGGGATTTCTCATTTGTGTAACAATTTTTTATGTGATTCTTTCATATCATGTAGAAATTCGATAAACAAATACGAGATCCATTATTGTTATGCTACCAACTTTACTAAAAGCTTACATGTAGAAAGAAAAAAATTATAGCAATTATAGATAAATAAATGAGAAAATGGTAGTAGAAGAGACCCTTATTTGGGATCTCTAGTTAATTGTAACTTTTTAACATACTAAACTACTTATTTACTAAAAATTGTAGTTGTTACAAATCAAAAACTTCTATATAAAAATAAAACATGTTATAAAAAAAATAAAAAAACTTTACCTTATATCTTTAAAAACTTTGAAATTTGAGATAATAAAATTTTTTTGATAACCGAGATTTTTAAAAATAGTTTTTAAAACCATTACTTTTTCACTATGTAACTCTAAGAGTTCTTATATCTTATATAAAAGTTAGTATTATTATTTTTTATTTTAAAAACAAAAAATAATAATTATATCCGATCAAAGACCTTAACAACTTGGAAAAATGGTCTTTGAATTGACATAGCTATAACACTATTTTCATTGTGAGTTGAAAAACAAGCACATATAAGATCAAGCTCAAATTGGGATGGTGAGCTAACAAGATCTAAAAAGCTCTCGAAGAGTCAAGCTCAAGCAGTTTTAGCTTGAATTACAACACTAGTTTGGGATAAACTCCAATTACTTGTTGTGCTTGCAGGTGTATATTGATATGAAGGAAGGTTGCCACGATTGGCAACACTTGTAGTGAGTTCGGGTGTTTGCTTTTATTGTATACTATATGAAAACCATAAAGACATTTATCCTCCTCAGATGAATAGAAGGATTACATGTCACTACATCATGACACTAACAATAACATGTGTCTTTTAGCGATACATAACTATTGGGTTTTAAACCTAATATAATGAAATATGTTGCAACATTTATAATATAATGTGTGATTCTCTTTAGTCATTGATATCATGTGCATTGATAGTTTTTTCTCTTTATTATTTTGATGGATATTTAGCCTAATCAGTTCACATTGTACACAATTTGAATGTAAGCATACAATTTTCATACAAATATAAATTTATTTATTTTTATATGTTTTTCTTTATTTCAACCAATATATTATTAACAATTTTGTTAACAACATATAACTTTTATACAAATTTCACTTTCTTTTATTCTATTTTATATTTCTTAGTTAAAGAATATGTAAGAAAATTTTGATAATGTATCATTTCTATATGACTTTAAATATTTTATTTTTATTTAAATTAGCTAAATGAAAGAGGTAATGGATAATATTGTTGTGGATATTTTAGCTTATAAAATATGATTTTGGAGCTAAAATATTGTACAGATTTCAGTAATACGTGTAGAGCATGTGACTTTCGACTAGTAGAATCAAAGGCTCCACTATTTGTTAAAACTAATAAAATAAACAAAAAATGTGACTTTCATGGGGTTGCGCCATATGATTTTATACATTAAAATCTAACCCAATTAATCTGAATAGTTTGTATGCACTAATAATCTATTGGTTTAATTCAAGATTGAGTAGAGTTGGGTCATTTTTAATAACATGCCTATATTCCTTTACTATACCATTTTGTTGGTGTGTGTGAGGGCAAAAAAGGCAACAAACAATCCCATAAGATAAATGATAGTATGTAAATGCTCTATACTCTTGATCACGTACCCTAACCATTTTGAATTGTCATGGTCTTATAACCAAGTTACAATTTAACTCGAGTTTTGAATTGATAAAAGTTTGCAATGCATGGGATTTGTTTTTAACATGTAAATCTAAGTGAAACTAGAAAATGTATGAATGAAGCAAACACAATATTTATGAATTAAAAAATAAATTTATGAATTTTCCCTAAACAAGTTGAATAGAAAGAAGCATCACTTTTATGTATAAGGCAAAGTTTGCGTTTAGACAAAAATAGATTATCACTTGTTTTAAAGATTGATTTGTATATGATAAAAAACATATAGGGCATGTATAAGTCTCCTTTTCACTAGAATAGATTTAGTATCCTAATGCTTCACAAAGTATAAATGATGATGACATTCAAATAAAACATGATTATCAAGAGCAAATTTTGAAACACTAAATTAGTTCTTTGTAATTGCAGGAACATGTAATGATGTAAATGATGCTTTAGAGATAATAGTGGAATTATAAGGAGAAGAAAAATGGATTAACCAACATGTTTAATTACTAAATTCTTGCCATCACCCATGTGAACCTTTTTAGTATGAAGAAAGTCAACTTTTGTCAAGTTCCCTATAGTGCAATAGCATGATTAGTAGCTCCAAAATCTGCCTACTAATTGGTATATATCATAAATTATTTCATGTATGGTAGCAAGCATGGCTATCATGCGTGAGTGTGAACTTGACATGCCTTGAAACTAAGATTGATCAAAGTTATAAAAGCATTATTGCACTATATGACAAAACCTTTTAAACTATTGACACCAAGGTTTTTTGTTATTCCAAATGCCATGACCACCATATTGACCATCTTATCTTCCTCAACCACTAAATTGACCAGTGGCTCTTTCTCCACTAAAGTTATGGCAACTCCTATTAAAAGTGGAATAGAGACTGTCATAAAAATTGCCTAAACTAAAAGAGAAACCTTGGCCTAGGTCATATTGAGAACCAAAATGCCAAATTTTGATTATTTCTGAAATTACCAAAATTCTTCTTTCCTTCGTTTCAAGACTGAGCACCAAAATTAGAGTGTACATTTGCAACATTAACCATAGCCGAATCCAACCTCTTTTAATTATTTTCAATCCAAGTTTCTTGTGCAAGAAGTAAGATCAGATTCAATCCCAATTACAAGAGTATATGAATCAATGCATAAATTAATTGTTGTGATAAATGTGTCATATTCTGAGGTAATGCTTTAAATATAGCATCAATGTAATCTTCTATGAAAGTTCATGACCAATAAGAGCTAGATGATTTACTCTAACTATGAAGCTTTAACAAAAATCATTCATTACTAACATATAAGAAGTTGATCTTGTTGTTCTTAGTCCAAAGAATTTAGATTTATCCAATATATTGTGAGCTCGATCTTCTTGAGTAAGTTCATTGGTAGCTATTTAATTCAAGTCTTAAACAATACCTTGTAATTTGTAGCCCTTGATGGACCATAACTTATTTTCTCCAAAGAATGAGGTTGTTATTATCAAGTCTAATAGAGATTGAGTGATTGAATGTTACAGGAGCGAATTTTCAAGGAGATGATGAAGCATCCATGATGGAGATTGATGAAGAATCCATTGTTGGAGAAAATTGCTCTAATACCATATTAGAGATATCTCTAAACAAGAGAAAGTAGTTTATAGAAAATGATTTGTTATTGAAACTATGTTTGAATGATTTAGGCCTCATGTTTCCATCAACTCTTCCATCATGTAACATCCCTTTTCAAACTACAACTAATATGTCCCTAGTTTTTTACCTTTCCTTCTAACTTCCCTTTTCAAACTACAATTGACATGTCCCTAATTTTTTACCTTTCCTTCTCATTTCCCTTTGGCTATGTTTGGTTCCCGGAAAATTTGAAGGAAAATACGAGGGAAAGAAAATACAAAGGAAAAGTAGAAGGAAAGAAAAAATGAAGGAAAATAAAAAAATAGATTAAAAGTTGATAAATTATTTTTTTTGTTACTTCAAACTCATTTTATTTATTTTAACTCATCAATATAAATATTAAATAATTTAAAAATACATAAATTTTTAATTAGTTTTAATTATATTTGATTTTCTTTGATATTTTTCATAGGACAACCAAACATGAGAAAATAATTTTTCTTAACATTTTTTTTCTTTCCTTTGTACTTTCCGGGAACCAAACATAGCCTTTAGTTTTGTTGTCCGTGGCATGTTGACCTAACTTAACCTTTTCCTTATTTTTTATCCATATGTTTTGCACCATGTGGATTGTCAACATAGTGTCCAAATTAATAACTTATGAAGAAAATTTTAACATGTTTCTATTAATGATGAGATGTAATTGGCATGACATTTTGTGAGTATGCAATTTAAATGCCCTTGACATGGGTTGAGTATGCACTTTAATACTAAGGAGTTATCAATATTATTTGAAAATCAATTGGGCTTAACCATCCAAAGGTACATAATGAGGCTTAATTCATCCTACACAAAACACCCATCTAGGGGCATTGATTCATCCTTGGGCTTCTACGAGTGCTCTTTGAGTCACACCCATCTTGGGTTTAACAATTCAAAGGTTTATAATTGAGTCTAACCCATCCACGCAACACAATTATCTCGAGATCTTGACTCATCTCAAGACTTGTATCATTGTGTAACCATCTCCGACCTTACACACTCATCCCACAATCAGTTTTTGTTATAGTCACTTTTTTCCCATAGGATATCATTGGCACATACCTAACTATTTGAATCACTTTTATTAATGCTCCAAGTAGCTTACCGACTATGAGCTCACGCCTCAAGATATGCTGCATTTTTTCAGTTTCCTTATGATCTAAAGGGCTAGACAAAAAATTAAAAGCCAGATCCATCCCAATACATTTAATGGCTTGTCTGAAACGGGAAGTCAACAAAAGAATACTACTGATTTGTAAATTTAGATAGATGAAGATGCCCCAAACAAACCGAGATGACGAAAACCCACGAATTCACTAACTGAATCACGCATTGGTTCTGAAAAACAAGGCTATGAGGGGGAAGTCCAATGAGTTGATTATTGGAAGCAGCCTCCAGAGAGCATTTAAATTTTGGCAATTAAATTCAAGATCTTGGTGGCTTACCGGGCCTCATCTTTACTATTACAAAGGATATGATTCAGATACTGTCTTGAAGTTTATTTTCAAGGATTGAAGAGATTCAACTGTAGGAAAGACATGAAAAGACAAGTCATTCCTTACTTTTTCAAAATGGCATGCATAGAGCCACCAATGAATAATAAAAGGAAATGTTTCTGCTTCAAAGCTTCAAAGTTTTACTTGCTATGACCATTGACTACTCTCCATTATGAATCAAATATCTGCTTGTTTGTTTTGTCTCTTTGCTTCCCTTATCTCTGCTAGGGCATCTGATCCTTTGCCTAGGTGATGGGTGATTGCTTCTGAATAATGGATTCAATCTTATTTTTCTCAAGGTTGAATAGGTGTTCATGTGGGGTCCAAAATCTTACTAGAATCAGGATATATCTTTAATGTGATTTTATATCTGCTTGAACTTTGGCCCATTACTTTCCATAACGAGGGAATCTTATTTCCATTGGTTGAATTTTTTTCCTTTTATTGTGATTCTGGTGAATAATGATCATCCCTTTGACTCCTTGTCAAGGTGGAACCATTGTTCAAATTGGGTCCACTGGTGCACAATCTTGCAGGAACATGGTAGGAATTCAACAATGTTCTAGATATCAATCTTTTGGAATAGTCTTAGCTCATTGCAGTAGCAATAATTCCTTATGAATGCTCATGTTTTGAACTTTGATGGTATCTTAAAAGATGTGGATTAATTTGATAGCTATGTGGAAGTTCAATCCTAAGTATCATAGGACATGTTTTTCCTTGTTTCCTCATTGATTCAATCATAATTTGATGGTGTTGGTGACAGAAAACATGCTGAGAAAAGATAGTCAGTCTCTATTTCAGACTCTGTATTTTAGCTTTTCCAATACCTGAGCACACCAAGGGGTCTAGAAGCACAGATTTAAGGGGGGACCTTAAATGGATGTCCAGTTCGGGGTACGTAGAAGATGCTGGCAGCTAATAATTACACTAGTTTATTGGTTTGCCTGCATGGTTTAAGTGATTGCTTTGGATTCAGTTAGATGTACCAATGAGATGGACCATATATAGCTCCCATACCTTATAGAACATATAATAAGTGGGAATGTAAGTTATCATAGATTGATCCTAGCTGCATTTTATGCTGTGGAAACTCTAGAAATGGTTCCAGAAAAGTGTCCACTGTTTTGTCTCCAGCACAAGTTAGGCTTTATATCCTCTACAATCATGAAAGTTGGAGAGGATTTGAATTTCCAAAAGTTGTAATTTCACACATCATAGAGAAGATTTTGACATTGTATATTTAGTAAATTCCTCCTAACTGTGTATTTGTTTTAAAGTTGTGAGGGTATGTAACTCAGAGAAAACAATTTCAATACGAGAGAGATCGTTATAAATAGTATCAAAGCGAATAGACCCTTATCAATATACTCATTTTAAAGTTATGAGGTTAACACAGAGGAGAGAATTTCTACATGGGAGAGATAAGTCATTACAAATTATATAAGACAATCCCCAATCTTGATGTAGGACCCTATTTGATCTCCCAATTGTATAGGACATAACGAGTATATCATATCTGCATAAAAGGTGATTAAGATATTCCATGTAGGATAAGGGGAAAAGTTTCTGATCGTGTGCATGTAATGACTTCCTTTTGATTAATTTTAAACGGGTGAGGTTAGTGCAGATCATAATATCCATATAGGAGAGAGCGGCTCCTTTCAAAGATAAAAAGATTGTTCCCATCTTTCATTTAATGGTATATTCCATCCCACATGTGATTGCTCTTGTTCTTTCTTTAGGTTTTCTATGATCAGGTTATCTTCCAGTTCTTGGAAGCTAAACAATATAGGATACTTTTCATTTGAAACCCAGCTCTAACTGGGAGTTGAAATGGTGGTTTCTGGTGTATCCTCCTCAATCAGGTTTGTACCACAAATCCCCACTGCCTCAGCTCTCAATTCTGACATGTCCGCATTAAAACTTGTGACCAAACACTCCATTTAAGCCCTCTTCATATTTATTTCATCAACTGCCTTTTACCTGTCTATGTTACCCATGTGATATGTGGTCCCTGATGCTACTGTTGTTCACATCACTAAACATTTCTTATAGAAAACCTTCTGCAAATTGCTGATGTTTATGCCTCAATCACCCATAAAATAAAGGCACTATATACACATATATGGTCCTAGAAATATGGTAAAGTCCATGGCTCTATGATTGATTACATGTTTGTTAGCAATAGAGTACACCAGACTCTCTCTGACCAACAATTAAAATAATGATGAAACAGCCATATTACAATAAACCCCAGATATTTTTTTTATCTTGATGTGTGGTCCAAACCTTTAGGTTGCTTCATATGGTTGATTTTTTTTATGCTTTCTTTTTCGAGAGGGAGAGATAGCATGGAATCCTTGTTATGATCTTCATGCCACAGAGGAAAAAGGAAAAAAAAAGGAAAAAAGGGAAAAAGGAGCTGGTGGTTAAATCAAAGTTGAAGACCCAGGAAGGCCATGGAAGAAAAAAGAGAAATGATAAGGGGGGTTTGCCATTTTAGTTGGGGAGATGGTGAACAAGGTGACCCCATGTGTACCGAATCGAGGCGACATAGGGATGTAGGGAGGATGGAGATGGTGGGTGTTGACACTACTCCCAGCACCTCACATGAGGAGGGGGTGTGTGTGGAGATAGGGATTGATGGTTACGTGATATAATGCGTGTGGAACTCTTTGTGATTTGTGAATATGTTTCTTGGAATGGAGGGACATGAGCCACCGCCCACTTCTTTGAAATATCATTTATGCCAAGTTTCATGCACCCAATAGTTGTAGTGGGCATGCTTTAATTTGTATATATATACATATATATTTTCACTTTCCCTCTTCTTATTTACTTTTCAGCCATTATAGTACTGGTCATGACCTTGTTTGATGCCCCTCCATTCTTCATCTCTATTGATTTTCTTTAGTTGCATCACTATCATTCTTCATATTTTATGAACTATTTGTGAGTTATGACTGATTGATGAGAGGATTTCCATCCTTGTTCATAAGATAATCTATCTCAATATGAAGTTAAGACAAACTAAAGCCCCTTTCTTATCGGCTATATATCTTTCATTTCTAAGTAATTTTGAAAAAGTTGGAAGCTCTATAGTGAGTGTTTTTTCTTTCTTTCTTTGTGGTTTTTTTTTTTTTCCAAAAATTAGTGTAAAATTTTTTTACAACCATTTTTAAAATTTAACCAATTGAATAAAGTGGTTTATGGACAATTTTTCACTTCGTAAATGCTTCCTCTAAAACTAATTTTTATTATAAAATATGACAAATATTTTTTTATTTTTATCCAAATATTAAAAAAAAAATGTTTTTTTTATCAAAATCATTCCCAAATTGACATGAAATTAAGCGACTATTATTTTTAAATAAAAATTTTATATTTAATAAAACTTTTATAACAACTATGTTATGATTGATAAACTTCTTTCTTTTATTTGGCAAAATAAAATAAAATAGAAATTATATATTAGATTGTAAGTTGTGAAGTCTAAAACAGTGCAAAATGTTAGGCTAGAGAAAAATGGAATTGAGTAAAAAAAATTGTAGAAGCTCTAGGAAATTTTACGGAAAAGATTTTTGAAAAAAAAAATAAAAATGAAAACATAAGTTTGAGAAAAAAAAAAATCTTTTTAAAGTGAAAAGGTTTACAAAGTTAAAAAAAATAAAAAAAAAATGTGACATTCTTTTATAATATGTATTTTATATGCTTTTTCCCCAAAAATTCTCTGAGATAGTCTCTGTATGATAATTGTTTAAAAAGACTGTTCTAAAAAAATGTTTTTGGAAACAGTTTTAAACATTTCAGATTTTGTAAAACAAAATTGTGTTTAAAAACATAAAATGTTTTTAATATTTTCAAATATACTTTAGAAATCATTTTTATATTTAATATTTTATTTTTAATCATTCTACATTTTATATAATTATTTTTTAAAATATCCATTAAAAAACAAATAAAAGTACTTGGAAATAATTAAAAGACGTCATTTGAAAACACCTCGCTTTTTATTTTTAAAAACAAAAACTAATTGTCTATTTAAACTTAAAAAAAAATTGTGCTTAAAAATAATTGTCAATCATAAATATTTTATCTTTCAATCATTTTCAAAAGCTTTGTTTTGGAAAACTAATTTTTCTTAAAAAAAAAAAAAAAAAAAAATAGAACCATGACCTTTAGTCAAAAGAAAGAAAAAAAAATTAAAATAGAAAATAGAACCATGACCTCTACTCAAAAAGAGAAAAAAATAGAAAAGAAAAGAAAAAAAGGGTGTCAGTAACTTTTTTTTTTTAAATAGGTTTTTATTCTTTAGAATAAAAAATTATTTTTTAATTAAAAAAAAAACATGTTTGACAAACTATAATAAACAATAATTTTTCAAATTTTGTTTAAAAATAAATTTTCTATAAAATAATTTTAAGGTACTTTAAATTATTTTCTATAATTTTTTTAACAATAATTAAAAAATGAAGAATACTTTGAAATTCTTTATATTACATTTTACTTAATTCAAATGCATAAATAAAGAAAAATTTAAAGGCACAAGAACTTTTAGAAGATCCTATTACATTATAATTTTTTTTATGAGAGTCAAAGAAGCCGCCCATCTTTTTCTTGCTTCTAATAATTTAGAAGAATGGAAAGGGAGTACTAAACAGTGAAAATTGCAGTATATTTTGAAACCAAGAAAAAGGGGTCTTGTTCCTGCCTTGCACAAAAACGTGAAATGTAGTCAGAGGATTTCTATACATGGGTCGTTTTCAATGATGTAAAAATAGTAAGAAATCTGGGTTTGCGCTGTGGAACTGGGATTTGCCATTCAATTTCCAGGGCAGGGTTTCCATTTGATGTGTGATTGATCAGACCTTCGTGTCAGCCATGTTAATTTGTTCCTAATAAATAAATAAATAAAAATAAAAATATGAGTATATTTGATAATGTTTTTGGAAATAATAATTAAAAATAATTTTAAAAAATGATATATAATTATTTTTAGATATATAATTATTTTTAGAAATAAAATTCTTTTATGGAAGTCAAATGTCAAAAAAAAAAAATTATCATTGTTCTTTGTAAAGGTATTATACCTTCCACGTAAAAGTTCTTCAAATATTTTTCATATTTTTAATTATCATATACAACACCCTAGAAAAATAATACAAATTACCTAAATTTTGTTTTAAAAAACAAACTACGGGTTTTTGAAAAATTTATCAAATATTTTCTAAGTTAGAACACTTTCAGACTCTAAAATTCTATTTTCTTTTGTTTTAAATTTGTAGAATTATACCGAAATATTCACAAAATTAAAAGAATCAAACATTATAAATATTTTCTTAGTTTTGGGTATCTTCTTGATTATTTTCACTCTTTTATATATATATATATATATCTATTTTCATATGTCCTCCCTAATTGGGTTGGAAATGAATATGAACACTCCACTTATCCCAAAATATGGTGATATTCTTTGAGAATGTTTAGGAAGATATCAAGTGATAATATCTTGGACCTTCTCCTTGAATTGAAATTTTCTTTACCCATTTAACCCTTTCAACCAAGAACATGTTGTCTAGAGAGACAACTTGTGCATATTTCATTAACATTTGTTATTTGTTTTTTCGGGTAAAGAAACGTGTAAATTGAAAAACTTTGTATTGATTTGAAATTGATTTTTTTTTTATTAGTATGAAATTATCATATAAAACAAGAGACCACGACTCCTTGTTTGTTTCTTTTCCAAATATAAGGGTGAATAATTGCTTTTTCAAAAAAGTCCAATCTCTCATGCCCCATTAGTAAGAAGTTCATCATTATTGATCTATTGCAAGTATTGTGAATAAGACTTTTGTGCCACCACGAGAAAATTGTGATGTTTAACTTAATTAAAATTAAACTAAGATAAATTTAGATTTTAAGATCAGGTTCTTTAGGGTTTAGAAAGAAAATCATGGTTTGTCTAGATAAATCAAATCTTTTACGACATACAACCATCATCGTGACTTGACTTAGAGTCTTTTAAAAAAGACAAGTTTCAGTCTCCTCCTATGATTATTTTAAAAAATTGACAATAGAAATAATACGATGAATAATCTAAGGAAATTCCTAAAATTAAGAGAATAAAATGTTATTAATCTTTGATTAATTAATTAATTAATTAATTAATGCGTTATTTTATGTAGATTAAAATGAAAAGTTGTTGATTTCATTTTCAACCTTTTGAATGAGAGATTTTTTCCTCCTTTTCCCATTTGTGGGGTGGAAAACAAGATTTTTATAGGGGGAAATGAAAAGTGTCATTTTCTAATGGACTAAGTGCTGTTTGTCTTGCTATCAATATTAGCTGTTTGATTGCAACCCATACCTGCCTTAAAACCACATAAGACACCCATTATTATTTATGTCCCCATTATTACCAGCACTACCCCTCCATTCGTATACTACACTTATTCAATGCCCCCTTTCCATGCTGACACGTGTCCCTCTTTCATTGCCCAAATAATCCCACTCAAATTTTGAATTAATTATTTTTTTCAACATGCCCTTGTACTTGCTTAATAAATGCTCTCAGATATGTAAATTACCTTTTTGAGATGTCTTTTGATTTTCAATTTTTAAATTTTGCATTTTGGAGGGATCAATCAAACTAAAATTTTATATTTAAAATTTACTTTCGTACTTACATCATTTTAATTTTTTTTATTAAATTAGTTTTTTTCCTTTTTAAAACATGACATCAAAACTCGATGCTACACTAAAATGGTAGTGTTAATGTGTAAGAGCGGTTGTCATTAATTTTAGAAAATGTTTTTAAATTTTTTATTATTCAAATATTAAAAGAAATAACAAATAATTGTTCAAAACCCGATTTTTAAATTTTATTCAAATCATCTTAAAAATTACATTCAACCTTTAATATTATTTTCCCATCAAAAAATTTATTTGAATTCAAATTTTAATCTTAAACTTCGTATTTGTATGAACACTTAAATGTACTTTATTTAATAATTCACAAATTAAAAACCTAAATTATAAAATAAAATAAAAATCAAGTTAAAGAAAATATAAATTATTTGTACATGGATGTGCACGTGAATGCAATAAATATATTGGAAACAACCCTAAATTATTAACATATATGATTAAATGCATTGTGTTCTCGTACCTACTCTAAATTGATAGTACTAACGTTTAATAAATTTATGGGACTTATGATGAATGTGCCCTCTTTTTTTTTTTTTTTAGAATTTTCATTTTTGGAAAAATTTTCAAGCCTAAAATTTAAAATAATCTCATATTATTTTTGTGTCACGGCTAAATTTGAAATTTAATGATAAAGATGTTGAAATAATTTAATAATTTCGTAATATTTTAGCCCATGAAATGATTTTGGTTGGTGTCAAAAGGTCATGATTTATGATTATTTTTTGTTTTTTTATTTTTAAATATTCCCACCATTATTATTAGCATACATAGTACTTGGTATAGGGCACACGAGAATACCCCACCTCTACACTGATGCCCTTGTATGTCGCTTGATTTACAGAAAAGCCATTGCTTTAATTTGACCAAATTACCCCCAACCTCGTCCCTCTCATCATGTGCACCATATAGCGTGACAACACCAAACATTTTAATTTAATGGGTTAATTTCAATTAAAAATAAGGTTTAGCATAAATATATTTAATTATTATTAATTATAATTTTTTAATTAACATTCCTATAAATTTATTTTTTTTAAAGATTTTAAATAAAATATTTTAAGTAAATATATTTATATGCAAGTGTTAAATAAAGAAATATGAAATCGATAGTATCTTAACATATTTATACTAAATATAATAAAATCAATCATTAATTTAAATAAAATAAGATTCTTCATTCTTTAAATAAGTTCATGAATTTTTTTTTTTTTGATATTATAAGAATTACATAATAAAAAAAAAAAAAAAAATTCACCCCATTGTCATGCTGCACTATATCTTGGTGTTAGGCTGTTAGTACAAGAAAGTCAAATTAATGGGGAGGAAGATGAATAATTTGGAAAGGTTATTTGAGTAATTTTGAGAGAGCATGAAGCTTAAGATTGATGGTGGCATGAAACTTGGTCGATGACACCAATTGCGTGAAGATTAAAGAAAAGGCGGTACAGTAACCGAAACCAACCAACCTTTCTTTCTTCTCCTCTCCTGTTTCTTCTCTTTTCACTTTCTCTCTCTTTTTTTCTTTCTCTTTCTCTTTCTCTCTCTTTGTCTTCTCCCTTTCTATAAATCAAAACCCAAACCCATCACCACCTTTTGATCACAATCTCCCCCATTAAAACACACCACTTCCACCATATGTCTCCACGGACCACCGCCTTTCTAGCTCCTCTTCTTCTTGTTGTTGTTGGTGCAGGTGGACAGTTCCAAAGGGATCGCATTGATCCCATGGTTATCTTCCACCTCTCTTACCAGACTATCATAACAAAGTCTGGCCTTTTTCCCATTGGATCATGCTATCCCTTAGGAACTCTCCATCAGTGCCTCTTTCTCAGCATCTCCCACCTCCCTTTCAGGTATGTTTTCTGAGGTCTTTCTGAATTCAACTTCTCATACTTCCTTTCATATGGTTTTGATTGTATATAGATGTTTGATAGGTTGGTTAATTTTCAGAATATCTTCATAGTAGTGGGGTGTTTTTCTTTTATTTTCCTGACTTCTGAAAGCTTTTTTCAGCTAAGATGTGTCGATTACTTTAAGCATGAATTCCAAGACTCCATGATTGTCTTATAATCAGTGATCTTAGGTTTCATAATAAATAAATAAATAAATAAAAATAGAATAAAATTGACTTTCTGCAGATTTTTCTCAACACAGCAAAAGCACATCTCTATAGGTTGATTTCCCATTTGAAGAATTTTTTCTCCTTATTATTATTATCAATCAAACATCTGTTGAATTCTTCTGATTCCACCATACATAATCAATTATTTATCATAATTTAAAAATAATTGTGGAATAATCTTTGATTCTCTAATTGGGTTTCATCCTTTTCCTTCGCCGGTCATCTTTTCAAACCGAGTCAACCTTTTCTTTCTTTGCGACATACACTTCCATCTTCCCTAACAAGGCCTGCAACTCCGGTTAAATCCATGACTCCTTTGGAGAGACCGAACTCTTCCATAACCCCATCGATTGTCATTGACATATCCATACATCAATGATTAATAGCATAAAATTATTACTCGTTTCTCTCGTCTGTCATTTCTCACACTCGTGGGCATCTCATGTGCACGAATTGCATAATGAGAAAGCGATGTTTTAAGGTATGTATGGTGATAATACAGATGTTGTTATAAATGGTAGGTAATGTGAATCAAAAAAATGAGGCCCATGTCAGATATGCTCTTACACACTACACATGGTAGTTCCTCTCCCAGTCTGCAATATCTCCTACATACTGATAGTGATGGATTTCTTCTTTTGCTAAGCATCTTATCCTCCTCCTTTCTGTCTTTGTGCTTGGCAATGTCGCCAATTCAGAAAGTCTTTTGTCCTCTATGTCTTTCATTTGGTATTTCTTCTGGTTCAGGGTAGGTTTGTGTAAAAGTTTTTGAGTACTTGCACTCTGATTCTCTTGTTGTTTCTGGTTTATACATAGCTGAAACACACATGCACCCTTCTTAGTTCATCACTAGCTGGCTCTATCATTACCTTTTATCATTTATTGTCTCTCAAAGTACAAGGATGTACTATGGTAATTATTTTTGTGAAGGATTCTTAATGGTTAATTAGAAAAGAAGAGCCATTTTTTTTCATTTTAGATTGAAGAGACATGTCCTTTTTGATGTCATTTTCTATCCCACCAACCATATATTTTCAATTAATATGAGAAAAGAGTTCAACCCTAAAAGATTTAGATCTAGAATCTTGTTTGCTTTTAACTTCATCTACTTTTTGGATTGATAATCTAACTTGGGCATTGGTGTTTTGTTCCCAAGGCTGCAATCTCAGAAATAGGGGTGTGTTTGGCTTTGTATTGAAAGTCCACCTGCAATAGTAGGGAAATATTCGTCTTTTTAAGACATGGTCTTCAGTGACATGTCGAGCCTATTATTCTTCGATTACTAGTTTCCTATTACACATGGGTTGAAGACAATGTGGGGTCAATATTTAAAACTACTTAGCCGTAAGTTGATGATCATTCAAATTTCAAAGGCATTAACAATGTTGTGATCAAGTGATTTTTCTTTTACCAGAGAAAGTGATGGAATCATGGTATTGGGTTTTTCTTTTCTCCTTCTGCCATTTCCCCTATGTTGATATATATAAGATGATGGCTATTAGTTTACCAGGAGACTTCTCTTCAGAGTTGTTTGAACAACTTCTTCACCTCCTTGACCATCCAAAATTGTTGTACTGAAAAAATTGGATGAGTACAATGTGTGTGGAGATGGCATGAATTTTAGTGGATGTAACTAGGCCCATTCAGCCGAACTTTCAATCTTATCTGATTGGCATTTGGGCTCAGCTCATTGAAACATTGGTAAATCTTAAGCCCAAACCTAGCTCATTTTCGGCCCAATTTCTTCATATGGTTGGTGGTGGTTATGAACATTTGAGCCAAATGTTCCATCACATGGCTGGGGAAAGACCAATTGTTTGGCCCATTGCGTTGGGTGGATTTTTGACACATTTAGGTAGATTAAAAAAGAAATATTTGCAAAAAAATAAAAATGATAATTTGAAAAATAGTGCAAGAATTATAACACTTTGTGCCACATAAACTCTTCATAAGCACCATATGATATCATAAGATAATTGATTAAAAGGGATGAAATCATCTCCGCTTTAAAAAACTAACCCTTCACTTTTTTTCAACCTAAAAATATACCTATTTTGAACAAAAATACCCTCATTTTTTCTTACAAAAATAACCCTATTCTTTTAAAACACATATGTAAATAATGAAAATATTAAAGGGTATTTATGTCAAAAATGGATTACTCTTAAGTTAAAAAATGGGAGATGTTAATTTTATAAATTTAGAATCTTTTCATCTCTTTTAATCAATTAATCTTATGATAATTGTGTCTTCAAAATAAGAGTTGTACTTTCAATTAATCTTATGATAGTTCGGTATATTCATAAAATTGTACTTTCACTACACAAAGTCTAGGGTTTTTTTTTTTCCTTTAATTTTTAATCATTTTTATTTCTAATTTTTTTTCTCTATTTTCAAAAAAAAAAAAAAAAATCTTATTCTAGTAATTTCATATATATATGAATGGTAAAGAGTAGTATAAAAATTACAATTGGTTTATTTGTAGATCTTCATTTAGGGGAACATTATTTGGGATTAAGTTTTCCTTACATATAACATTATATATTGTTTTTCTTCAAAAGAATTTGCATTTTATTCTTATTGGATTGTATTTGATAGTGATAAATGAATGTGTTATCAACCGAGTAATCGGTTGATTAGCTATTGATCGATTGTGTAACTAGTAAAACAATGGTTGCTCCATTTGTTCATCGATAGCATTAATGACATGTTTACTTGATTTCTAAGAAATACAAATGAAAAGGGATCATTTTATTCAAAGTTGAATTGTGCTTAATAATTGTAAATAAGTGTGATACCAATTGTGCGATAGGTTGACTAGTTGAATTATCAATTGTGCAACTAGTTAAATAGATGAAAAAAAGTCATTATAAGTTGTGCAACTAATTAAATAAATGAAAAGGAGTCATTCTACTTCCGAAGGATTTACACTTTATCTCTATTGAATTATGTTTAATTGTGGTAAATGAATGTGCTCTAACTCATGTCTTTCAATACAATGGACTTAATTAGTCATTTCCATTGAGTCAATTTTATATTTGTTAATACTTATTATATGTTACATGTATATTCATTTGTGTTTTAAATCTAAATAATTTTATATTTACATATATAAAAAAAATAAAGTCTTAATAAATAAACAATCTTATAATTAGAAGGAAAGAGAAGGAGAATAGGATTCCGGATTCATACCTTTTATTTATTTGTTATAGCAAATATCAAGAATTAAAATATCGTAAATTACACAAATATCAACAATTGGATTTTATTTAAATATTAGAAAATGTTGAATGAAAATTTGGGTAAAAAATATTAGTGGATATAAACTAAATCTACCTCGGTTATTGATAAAGTGGAATTCTATCATTTCTTAAAATCTCTCTTTCAATTCAAAATGGTTGTGTAACTAATATCTCCTATTTTGGTTATGGAATAGATGAAATAGATAATTTTTTTTTTTTTATTAAAGAATAAAATCTTATTGGAATTATCCTTGCGGTTCATCCTTTGGAACCATATCACTTTTTAGATATGATGAAATATGAGGAATTGAGATGATATTTTGTAAATATGTAATTATCTTAAATATATTAATCATTTCAAAACCCTTAAAAATATTACAAAAAAAACTAAAAATAAATTAATAAAACAAATAATAATATACATGCTGAAATTATTTTATTGCTTTTGACTTTCCAAAGATAATCCAAACAGGCCTAATTAATCAATATCTAACCTACCATTCAACATATTATGAATCAACAGAGGCAAGTCTTAATTTGAAAAGTAAATAAAAAAGTTTCAGACAATTTGTCTATGGTGGTAAAAAAAGGTAACCCCCATAACCAAATTTCAAACACTTTTTTCTTTGGTGGGAAAAAAAAGATGAAGTTGAAAGACAAAAGCCAAACTTCTAGAAATTCTTTCCATATTCATGGGAAGCGTCAAAGGCTAAAAAAAAGTTGAAATCTAAGATCCATGGACTAATTAATTACAAACTCTCTCCTTCAGTTTAATTTAAGCCCCGCAAATCACGCCTACATATAGAAGAACACTCCATCCTCGATCCCTTCTTTTCTTCAACCAACTTAATAACTTAAGGAAGCAATCATTTTCAAATTTCATAGCCCTTTCATCCCGTTAAAATCTTCTTTCTTTCTTCTTTCTTTGGCAAGTTCAAGGGATCTTCATTCTTTCTTCTTTCTTCCTTTCTCCTAGCCTAGGTTTTGCGGAAAAAAATTTGAGAAAAAATTCAAGGAAAAAGAAAATAAAGAATAAAAATAGAAGAAAAAGAAAATAAAGAATAAAAATAGAAGAAAAAAAAAGTCAAAAAAAAAAAATTGAAGTTAATAAAGGAAATTTTATATATTTTAGGAGTGGTTGATTTTAAAAATATTAAACAATAAAATAAAATAACATGACATTCTTCATATAATAAAACTAAAATACAAGATAATGAAATCAAACTTATTCTGTTATTCAAAGCAATAATACTAAATTATACATATCTGAAAACTTCGTTTGATTGTGTTTTTAATTAGTACATATTAAATATTGTAAACTCTTACTTTTTTTTTCTTTTTTTTTTTATATGAAAGAGTTAAAATTCTAGGAATCATACTATTTTAACACAAAATTTGTGCATTAAAGGCTTTAAATAAAATTATTATAAACCTTCCAATCAAATAACTCTATTTTAATCCCCTCTATCAAAGTAGCACAATTATTTCATCCCATGAAGTTGATTTACTTCATTATTATATTTATTTATAAAAGTAAAGACTTATTTGATAACTGTTTTAGAAAATAGATTTGAAAAATAATTTTTAAAAATAATTTTTTAATGTTTTATAAAATAAAAATTTGTTTGAAACCTAAAATATTTTTAACCTACTTTTTTATATTTTTTAATGTCTTACAAATAATTTTAATATGTAATATTTTACTTTTAATCATTCTTGTATAATTATTTTTTTAAAATAACTATTAGAAAACAACTTAAAAAGACATTTTCTAAAAATTCTTTATTTTCTCTTTTTAAAAATAAAAAATTATTTTCTGTTTTATAGTTATCAAACATATTTTGAACTAAAAATTATTTTTGAAAATTGTTACCAAATAAACTCTAAGGGCTTGTTTGGGAACTATTTTTTAAAATAATTTTCTATTCTCTAAAACAAAAAAATACAGAAAACACGTTTGATAATCAAAAACTGTTTTTTATTTTCTGTTCTTAAGACCAGAAAATAAAGTGTTAGTTATCAAACATATTTTGAACTTAAAATTATTTTTAAAACTTGTTACCAAACAAACCCTAAGGGCTTGTTTGGGACTATTTTTTAAAACAGTTTTCTATTTTTCAGAACAAAAAAAATATTAAAAACACATTTGACAACAAAAAACAGTTTTCTATTTTTTATTCTTAAGAACATAAAATAATGTATTTTTAGAAAACGTCTTTTAATTGTTTTTTATCTTTTTCACTTGTTTTTTAAGAGGATTTTTAAAAAATAATTATATAAACATGAAAAATTATTAAAACTAAAACACTACATATAAAAATTATTTCCAAAACATATTTAAAAATATTCAAAATAAGTTTAAAATATTTTAGGTTTCAAATCAGACTTTTGTTCTACAGATATCACAAAACAGTTTTCAAAAACTATTTTTTACAATTATTTTTTAAAACAATTACTAAAAGAGACCCTAGATAACTCAATGATTTTTACAAAACCCTAAAATATATTTGATAGCAAAAATAAGAGCATTCTTTGAGAGGACACTTTTCCAAAATTTCAAAACAAGTAGGTATGGAAAAGATTTTTTTGAATTGGGGGGAATAGAAAGCCAACCAATGGTTTAACTACAATGATGGAGGTGGAACAGGAGAGGGATATTTCCAGAAGCGTAGTCCAGTCCCTACACTAATGGCTTGCTTGACCACTGGAGTTGGTTTCCAGCCTGGACAACTCCTGTTTGCTTAAATTCTCTAACACTTCCAAAAATATTGTTCTGAATTTCCTTAATTTCAAAACATGTGATGCAGCCTTTTCATCTTCTTGTAATTTCGCAGTGGAAGAAGCAATGATGCTTTTGAAAACTTCAATTACTCTATCATTAGTTCCACCATAAAATACTTCCATTTTCAAAACATGTTTTACCTACTTTGATTCTGCTTTCAGAACCGTTGTATTTTGGGAAATCATGTGTTTAGTGCTTAGAAAAGCTTCCCTTGGGTATTACTTTGTTTTATTACTAATTAAATCATATCTTACTCTTATCTTGTAGAGGGCAAAACAATAAACTACTAAACAAAAACTCCACGTGTAACCACATTTTTATTAAAATAAAATATTAATTTGACACTTATTATTAATATATTACGTGGCCATATATTCTAAAATTTTAACAGTGCCATAGGTCTCACACTCTTACCGTTAAAATTGTACAAAACTAGTCAATTAACACGTACGAGTAAACAAAAACAAAGCAGTGTTTAATTCCCAAACTCCCGTTTTCAATACAGAAGCCAGGCGAAGGCCTAACATGTGCAGTAGTTTTGACTAATTCTCAAATAAAGCACCGTTTGGTACGGCCAAAATCATGGAAATTAAATATGGTGCCAAGTTTGCAGAGAGCCGTGTTCCATTAATGGTGGAGTCTTTGACTGGCAAAACTTCTGTTTTTCATTAATGGCGGAGTCTTTGTTGCCAAAATATTGGGGTCCATTCACCAACCTTCCAAGCACTGTCCCACAACAAGCCATCTATCTTCACTAAAATTTAGAATTGAGGTCTATATCTTTATTTTTCACACCGAATATTCCATTTTCCAAATCTTTCCCCCACGTTCTAAACTACCCAGCTGCAACGACTATAAATAGCTTGCCCTCCTCAATACCCAGTCTCCACAACACAACTCTAACTCTCTGCGAAACCTCAGCTAAGTTTTTGGCTTGTTTGGTGCATTAGAGCTGTGCCCATGGCTCCTAACTTTGGCTTGAAGTCCCTGGCAATCCTGGCTCTTACACTTGCAGTCTGTGTTCAAGGTTCTCTAGGTAAGAAACAATGGACTCTTTCATATTGATTTTAAAATAATTTTCATATTTCATATTGAAAATCAGCCCTTTTTCAAGCACCTTTCATCTGAAAATCCCACTTTCCTTCCCATATTTGGGATGGATTTTCGTCATCTACATCAAAAGCTTTTAATCTAATACATACTTGGGGTACTGGGTTGGTGGTGTAGGAGGAACAACATGTGAGAACCTTAACAAGGACACATGCGCCTTCGCTGTGTCATCATCCGGCAAGCGCTGCGTGCTTGAGAAGCACGTGAGGAGGAGCGGAGAGGAAGCATACGTGTGCAGGACGTCGGAGATTGAGGCTGACAAGGTGAAGGACTGGGTGGAGAGCGACCAGTGCATTGAAGCCTGTGGGCTCGATAGGAAGTCGCTTGGGATATCATCGGATTCTCTCCTGGAGTGTGGGTTCACCCGGAAGCTTTGCTCTACTCAGTGCTATAACGGCTGCCCCAACATTGTTGATCTCTACTTCAATCTCGCTGCCGGTGAAGGTAACCTACAAACGTCCAAACCAAAACGGCCGGAGACTAACATGCATGTCTTATTTTTCTCACGTAAAAATAGCTAATATTTGTGATAATCTGCAGGTGTATTTCTACCAAAACTATGTGAAGCACAAAGAGGTGATGCGAGGAGAGAAATGGCGGAGATCCGAAGCTCTGGTTTTGTGGCACCAGGGCCAGTATCAGGGGTCAATTCTGTGAAATACGTGGTTGCCCCTGCAGTGGCCCCTACTTCAGCCTAGATTTTTACATAGAATGGACAGTTAGAGACTTCAAATATAAGAAAGCAATAAGCAATAAGCAATAAGCAATAAGCAATATGTAATAAGCAATAAGCAATAATTAAAGGGTCGAATAAAAGTATTAGATGCCCTTATTACTTGTATATCGCTGAAACAGTAGCTAGCTAGCTCTCATCACGTTGTATCATTTTAAAATAATACAAAGATATAGAATGATAATTATTTTTGTGTGGGATTATTAGAGGTTCAAAAAGGAAATTTAATTATAATATTATTATTATTATTTTATATTTGAATAATAAACTAACCTAATATTGTTTGGCATGTCCTTCCAAGTATCTTTTTCTGCTCGATCGGATTGGTATTTTGTACCCCGAGCGTACAGTCTCAAATTAAAAGTCCACATACAATATTGGATTTTTCTTTTCTCTCCTTCCTACCATTTCCCCTACGTCTGTATTAAGACAATATTCATTGTTGACTAATCATACTCATTACTGCACATAAGTTGAATTCATAAAAGAAATAATGGCTTTGTATCACATGGCTGGGGAAAGCCCAATTGTCTGGCCTAGTGGATTTTTGACAAATTTATGGTCAATTATTAAAATAATTATAAAAAAATTGTAATTTCAAATATATATAGCTTTCCCCTCCTTCCATTTGTTTCCCCTTTCACTGCAAGTTAAATCTCCTTTAAGGTGGATGATTTCAAGTTTATGTTTAATGCTTAAGTTTAAATTTCAAGTCATGTATTCGACCCATTTATGATTTTATATAAATTAGGACAATTAAAAAAATAAAAATAAATAAATAAATAAATAAACACTATGTATGCTGTTGAAAAAGGGGAACAAAAGTTGAAAAAATCACAGAAAAAATTAAACATAATTTGTTTAATGCATCTAAAAATACATAAAAATATATCTAAACAAATTATTTACAAATTTCAAGTATGTTTGAGAATTTAAAATGGTTTTAACTTGTTTTATATATTTATAAATATATCTAAAAATTAAATTTTATATGTTGTGTTTTATTTATTTATTTTTTTATAGGGAAAAATGAGTTTTGATTCACTAATATAAAAATATATAAAAAAAGAACCTAAATTTTTTAAATTAATATTATCTTTATTTATTTAAAAATAATTTGAAATACATGCACTTTTAATGAGTCAGCTAATTATTTTTTAAAATATTTATTTTACTTGTCATATGTAATTATTTTCATCTTTATTATTATTAAAAAATATATGTATTTTAAATTATTTTTAAATAGATCAAGACAATATTAATTTAAAAAATTTGAGGTTTATTTTTCCGTATATTTTTGTATTATTAAATCAAAACCCACTTTTTCCCTTTTTATATTTGTATAATTATTTTTAAAACAATCTTTAAAAAACAAGTAAAAATAATTAAAATACATTGTCTAAAAATACTATTTAAATAAAAAACCATGTCCTGTTTTTAAAAATAGATAATTATTTTCCATTTTGTTTTTATTTTTATTTTTTATTTTCTGTCAAATGTGGCTTTTTATTGTGAAGAATAAGAAGCTATTTTGAATCACTGTTTCTTTGGTGGGAAACAAAAGGGGGTGTAAAACAATAAAGTTGAAACTTGAAAGACAAAAGCCAAACAGTTAGAAATTTTTCCATATTCATGGGAAGGGTCAAAAGTAAAAGGCTGAAATCAAAGATCCCTAGAATAATAATTAACAAACTCTCTCCTTTAGTTTAATTTCAGCCCCACAAATCACGCCTACATGAAGAAGAAGACTCCATGAGAGAGAGAGAGAGAGGAATACTCTTTATCAACTTTCTTATATTCGTTTCACACCGTAGAACTCATTTTGGTCCTTCTTCTCAGTTATTGACTACAATGATGGAGGTGGGAAAGGAGGAGAAGGATATTTCCAGAAGCTTAGTCCACTCCCTACAGTAATGGCTTGCTTGACCGGTGCGTTGGTTTCTTCCCTGGACAGCGCCTGTCTGACTAAATTCCCTGACACTTCCAAAAATATTGTTTTGAATTTCCTTAATTTCAAAACAATTGATGCAGGCCTTTCCATCTTGTTATAATTTCATTGTGGAAAAAGCAATGATGCTTTTGAAAACTACAACCACTCTATTATTAGTTACACCATATAATAATTCCATTTTCAAAACATGTTTTCACTATTTGATTCTGCTTTCAAAACTATTTTTTTTTTCAATCATAGGGTGGCCAAACCATGGGTTTAGTGCTTAGGAAAGCTTACCATTGAGTATTAATTTGTTTTATTGCTAATTAAATCTGTCTTACAAATGGGAAAAACAATAATCTATTAAATGAAAACTCCATACATAAACAAATTTTTATTAAAATAACATATTATTAGCTCTTTGACTATGTTTCTAAGAACATGCACTTTTTAAAAAACAGCTTTAAAAAATAGTTATGGATAATTTCGGAAACAAAATTGGGATTAAAGACTCAAATATAAAAAAATAAAATTAACATTTTTTTTTAATTTATGAAATTGTATATTGATTTATAATGCAAAAACTTTTAATGTATTATTCATTTTTCAATTATTGCTTAGAACACACTACAAATGATAATTAAAACATCTTAATTTGTTCTAAAAATAATTTGATATTTAAAATTTGTTCTTAAAATAATATGACATCTAAAATTTATTCTTAAATTTGTTTTAAAAATAATAGGCCTTCAAAATAAATTTTGATTTTTTTTTTAATTACGAACTTGTTAAACTTAGTCTCTCTTGTAAAATTATTATCTATTTTTAAGAATGAAAAATTATTTTTTTAAAAAGTTGAAAGTTAGAATCTCAAAGATAGAACACACCTAGAGGGGGATGATTAGGTGTTATTGACTAATTTAAAAGGTCTCCCAACACAAATTATTTAACTTTAAGATTTTTACAAATTTTCCTTTTCTTTATAAACACTATCAAACACAAAATAGAGATCACGTACAAATATGGATGTAATAACACTCCCCAATAAGATTAAAATGCAAGTCACATACATATGTTTCAACACTCTCCAACATAATTCCTTAAATCAATTTCTAATTAAAAACAAGAGTATAATATCTCAAATATACTTATGAACAATATTAAGAAACAACATTCAAATTACCCTCAAGCAACTCATATCTATTTCACCTCAACAATCAACCAAGTATTAGATCACCAATTTATCAAAGATGGCTAGAAATTAAAAAAGAAATGAAGAGGAGAATGAGAGACAATGAGATAACACTAGAATTTACGCGGAAAACCTCCAAAGAGGTAAAAAACCACGGGCCTACAACCGATCAAAAATATACAAGAAATAACAATCAAGGTGTACAAAAATTTATCTAGTTCAATATCTCTAATCCCTCACGGACTACTTGAAAAACACCTTCTTACCTCACCAATATGCCTTCATCTTTAGGAACATGCTTGGACTCTTTCCCAAGCTTGATCTCAGCCTTCTCCTTGAAGCTCCATCAAGAAAAAAATGAGTTTTCACCCAAATCCAAATGATTGTGAGATAAATGTTCAAAGAACTCAACCCATTTTTCTTTTCAAAAAATCCACTAAATGATTTACTTGAAGACTTGTATGAGATTTTCTTGGAAAGCAAACAACCTCAAATAGGGAAGGGAAAAACAAGAGCACAAAAATTGACCGCTGCTTTCTTGTTTTCAAAAATGGGAAAATTTCATTTTAAAAGGATATGAAACTCTTAAACTAATGGCTAGAAAAAGATTACAAAAAAAAGTAATTTGGATCGATTAGTCTTGCATTTGAATCGATCCAAAAATAAGGTAACATAAAACTTTTAGCAAAAATATTTCCCCCCCGCTTCCCTGACCTTTTAAAATAATTCTATACAATCAACATTTTTAAAATAAGACTGATTTAAATTCATTCAATACAAACTCAGTTACTTGCTTTAGCCTCTTAGCAAATCCAATATCTTGATTTTCATAAGTCAAATAATCCTACAACGAATTTAGAGAACCATGGCTAGTTGTCACTTGGATATTTTGTTCAGAAATACCAACCCAACTACAACACTCATAAAAGTTATTGGACATATGAAATTATCATATAAATATCAACAAATAAAATTTGTACCCTTAATTTAAAAGTAACTATTTTTATTTTTGGCACACACTATTAATGTACATGGCATATGTTCTAACAATTTAATAGTGCCAACAGTCTCACATTATGACCGTTAAAATTGTACAAAACTGGTCAATTAACAGTAGTAAACGAAAACAAAGCAGTGTTTAATTCCCAAATTCCCATTTTCAACGTGTATTACAATTTACAAAAGCCAAGAAAAGGCTCCAAACAGTGCAGGAGTTTTGACTAATTCTCAAATTAATAAAGCACCATTAGGTACGGCCAAAGTCATGGAAAATATGGTGCCAAGGTTGCAGAGAGCCGTGTTTCATTGCTGGCGGAGTCTTTGACTGCCAAAACCTCTTACTATCCAAACATTGGGTCCATTCACTAACCTTCCTAGCACTATCCGAATAGACCATCTTCGCTAGAAATTAGAATTGCGGTCTATACACGGTCTAAAACTACCCAGCCGCAACGACTATAAATAGTCGTCCTCAATTCCCAGTCTACACAACAAAACTCTTAACTCTCTAAAACTTCAGCTAAATTTTTGGCTTGTTTGGTGCATTAGAGCTGTGCCCATGGCTTCTGATTTTGGCTTGAAGTCCCTGGCTGTAATGACCGGGTATTTTATGCTACGTTAGCAATTTTAGTTTGAAAAGTCTTATTTTGTGTGATGGTTGAAAAGTCAAAAAGAAAAGTGTTTGGAAAATACGTGTCAATTTCGGATCGGTGAATTTCGTTTTATTGTGTCGATCAATTAAACGAGTTGAAATTTTATGCCATGTCAGCCTTAGGGTAGAAAATTTCTTAGGATTTTAGAAATTGAAATTTTCTGGAAAAAAAAAAAAGAATTAATAAAAAAAATAGAATTAATTAAGAAAAATTAATTAAATTGATGAATAATAATATTGAGAAAATTAATTTTTAATTGGTGTTAATAAATAAATTGTGTGTTAAAAAAAATGAAAAAAAAAATGAATTGGAAATCAAATAAAACAATTAGAATAAACAAAAGAAAAGAAAATAAAAGAAATAAAATAAAAATATTCATTGGGCTTTGAATATTGGCGTTTGTAATGGGTTGTAAAAGAAGAATAATAATAATAATAATGGATTGGGCTAAGATATTGAGTTGGGCTTGGCTTAAGTGGGCTGATGGCTTTTAAAAGCAAGTGGGCTGGTGGCTTTTTAAAAGCCATGTGAAGTGGGCTGTTTAAAAAAAAAAAAAAAAAGGGAAAAGGAGGAGAATTGCAGCACGCGGAGGAGAGAGAGAGAGAGAAAAAGGCTAAATTGGGTCACTTGTCGGATTTTTGACCTCTATTCGATTAGAGGAACAAGCCTGCGGTGGCTGATTTCGTTTTTAACGGCCAAATTTTCAGATCTGAGGTAGGGGACCCTAACCCTAAAACTTAAATTTTTATGTTTTTCCCTTGAAAAAAAAATTGTAGATATTGTCATTATGAGTTAATTAGGAATTATGAGTGTTGTATGAATTTTTCTAGAATATTTGGAATTTGTTTGGAATTTTTGGAATTTCGGGAAATTGATTTTGATTGATAATTAATTGTTTTGAAATGTAAAAAAAATTATTAGATGGGGTGGAAAATTCCAAAATTTGGGTTAAATTTCAAATATTCTAGAAAAATTCATACAACACCCATAATTCCTAATTAACTCATAATGACAATATCTACAATTTTTTTTTTCAAGGGAAAAACATAAAAATTTAAGTTTTAGGGTTAGGGTCCCCTGCCTCAGATCTGAAAATTTGACAGTTAAAAACGAAATCAGCCACCGCAGGCTTGTTCCTCTAGTCGAATAGAGTACTTCCTCCGAATTTGGGCCGAAACGGAGATCGTTTGGCCGTCCAAACGGTCGGTCAAAAATCCGGCGAGTGACCCAATTTAGCCTTTCTCTCTCTCTCTCTCTGCCCCGCGTGCTGCAATTCTCCTCCTTTTCCCTTTTTTCTTTTTTTTTTTTAACAGCCCACTTCACATGGCTTTTAAAAAGCCACCAGCCCACTTAAGCCAAGCCCAACTCAATATCTTAGCCCAATCCATTATTATTATTATTATTTTTCTTTTACAACCCATTACAAACGGCCAATATTCAAAGCCCAATGAATATTTTTATTTTATTTCTTTTATTTTATTTTCTTTTGTTTATTCTAATTGTTTTATTTGACTTCCAATTCATTTTTTTTTCATTTTTTTTAACACACAATTTATTTATTAACACCAATTAAAAACTAATTTTCTCAATATTATTATTCATCAATTTAATTAATTTTTCTTAATTAATTCTATTTTTTTTATTAATTCTTTTTTTTTTCCGGAAAATTTCAATTTCTAAAATCCTAAGAAATTTTCTACCCTAAGGCTGATATGGCATAAAATTTCAACTCGTTTAATTGACCGACACAATAAAACGAAATTCATCAATCCGAAATTGACACGTGTTCTCCAAACACTTTTCTTTTTGACTTTTCAACCATCACACAAAATAAGACTTTTCAAACTAAAATTGCTAACGTGGCATAAAATACCCGATCATTACATCAAACTGCTTTTAGAACGAGATATGGGCATTATGAGTTCTTAGTCATGCCTTTTGGGTTAACTAATGCCCCTGCTGCTTTCATGGATTTAATGAACAGAGTATTTCGTGCTTACTTGGATCAGTTTGTGATTGTCTTTGTGGATGACATCTTGATCTACTCCAGGAGTTTGGAGGAGCATAAGCAGCATTTGGTGACCACCTTTAGAACTTTGAGAAGGCATCAGTTGTATGGGAAGTTGGACAAAAGTGAACTTTGGCTTACTGAAGTGAACTTCTTAAGCCATGTGGTTTCTGAGGCAGGAATAGCAGTAGACCATTCAAAGGTGGAAGCTGTACAGGAGTGGCAAAGACCTACTAATGTATTTGAGGTTAGGAGTTTCTTGGGGTTGGCTGGATATTATAGGAGGTTTGTGGAAGACTTCTCTAGAATTGCAGCACTAATGACTTGGTTGACTAGAAAAGGGGTGAAGTTTGATTGGAATGAGGAATGTGAGAATGCTTTCCAGGAGTTGAAGCGGAAATTGACCACTGCTCCAGTGTTAACTGCTCCTATTAGTGGAGAGTTGTTTACAATTTATTGTGATGCTTCCACAGTGGGGCTAGGGTGTGTGCTAATGCAGCAAGGCAAGGTGGTAGCTTATGCCTCAAGACAGTTAAAGCAGCATGAGCGGAATTATCCAACACATGATTTGGAGCTTGCAGCAATGGTGTTTGCCCTTAAGACTTGGAGACACTATTTGTATGGAGAGAAGTTTGAGGTATACTCTGATCACAAGAGTTTGAAATATATTTTCACTCAAAAGGATCTGAACTCTAGGCAAAGGAGATGGATGGAGACATTGGAAGATTATGATTTTGCTCTTCATTATCATCCAGGAAAGGCGAGTGTTGTAGCAGATGCCTTGAGTAGGAAGAGTGTTGGCCAGTTGTCTAGCTTGGAGTTGAGAGAGTTTGAGATGCATGCAGTTATTGAGGATTTTGAATTATGTCTTGGTTTGGAAGGGCATGGTCCATGCTTGTACAATATATCAGCTAGACCAATGGTTATCCAGAGAATAATGGAGGCCCAAGTTCATGATGAGTTTTTAGAAAAGGTTAAAGCCCAGTTGGTAGCAGGTGAGATAGATGAAAATTGGTCTATGTATGAAGATGGGAGTGTGAGGTTCAAAGGGAGATTGTGTGTGCCAAAAGATGTGGAGTTGAGAAATGAACTTCTAGCAGATGCTCATAGGGCGAAGTATACCATCCACCCTGGGAATACCAAGATGTATCAAGACTTAAAGAGACAGTTTTGGTGGAGTGGGATGAAGAGAGATATTGCTCAGTTTGTAGCTAACTGTCAGATTTGTCAGCAAGTGAAGGCTGAACACCAGAGGCCTGCAGGGTTGTTGCAACCTTTACCTATACCTGAGTGGAAGTGGGATAATATCACTATGGACTTTGTGATAGGGTTGCCAAGAACTAGAAGCAAGAAAAATGGAGTTTGGGTGATTGTGGACCGTCTTACTAAGTCAGCTTATTTTCTAGCCATGAAAACTACTGATTCCATGAACTCTTTGGCTAAGTTGTATATACAGGAGATTGTGAGATTGCATGGGATACCTGTATCTATAGTGTCTGACAGGGACCCTAAGTTTACTTCTCAGTTTTGGCAGAGTTTACAAAGGGCTTTGGGCACCCAACTAAATTTTAGCACCGCTTTTCACCCTCAGACAGATGGTCAATCAGAGAGAGTGATCCAGATCTTAGAAGACATGTTAAGGGTTTGTGTTTTGGATTTTGGAGGAAATTGGGCAAATTACTTACCTTTGGCAAAGTTTGCTTATAACAACAGTTACCAATCTAGTATTGGCATGGCACCTTATGAAGCACTCTATGGGAGACCTTGTAGATCGCCCTTATGTTGGATAGAGATGGGTGAGAGTCGTTTGTTGGGACCTGAGATTGTCCAAGAGACTACAGAGAAGATACAACTCATCAAGGAAAAACTTAAGACTGCCCAAGATAGACAGAAAAGTTATGCAGACAAAAGGAAAAGACCCTTGGAGTTTGAGGAAGGGGATTGGGTGTTTGTAAAAGTGTCCCCTCGAAGAGGCATATTTCGATTTGGGAAGAAGGGGAAGTTAGCCCCTAGGTTTGTGGGACCATTTCAGATTGATAAAAGAGTTGGCCCAGTGGCATACAAGTTAATTTTGCCTCAACAGTTGTCCCTTGTGCATGATGTTTTCCATGTGTCGATACTAAGGAAGTGTACTCCAGATCCAACTTGGGTAGTGGACTTGCAAGATGTTCAGATTAATGAAGATACATCTTATGTGGAGGAACCTTTACGAATTCTGGAAGTTGGAGAGCATAGGTTCAGGAACAAGGTGATTCCTACAGTCAAAGTGTGGTGGCAACACCATGGGATAGAAGAAGCCACTTGGGAACCTGAGGAAGAAATGAGACGACACTATCCGCAACTCTTCTACGAATTTTAAGGTAAGCTAGTTTAAATTTCGGGACGAAATTTCTCTTAGAGGGGTAGGATGTAATGACCGGGTATTTTATGTCACGTTAGCAATTTCAGTTTGAAAAGTCTTATTTTGTGTGATGGTTGAAAAGTCAAAAAGAAAAGTGTTTGGAGAACACGTGTCAATTTCGGATTGGTGAATTTCGTTTTATTGTGTCGGTCAATTAAACGAGTTGAAATTTTATGCCATGTCAGCCTTAGGGTAGAAAATTTCTTAGGATTTTAGAAATTGAAATTTTCCGGAAAAAAAAAAAAGAATTAATAAAAAAATAGAATTAATTAAGAAAAATTAATTAAATTGATGAATAATAATATTGAGAAAATTAGTTTTTAATTGGTGTTAATAAATAAATTGTGTGTTAAAAAAAATGAAAAAAAAAATGAATTGGAAATCAAATAAAACAATTAGAATAAACAAAAGAAAAGAAAATAAAAGAAATAAAATAAAAATATTCATTAGGCTTTGAATATTGGCTGTTTGTAATGGGTTGTAAAAGAAAAATAATAATAATAATAATGGATTGGGCTAAGATATTGAGTTGGGCTTGGCTTAAGTGAGCTGGTGGCTTTTTAAAAGCCATGTGAAGTGGGCTGCTAAAAAAAAAAAAGAAAAAAGGGAAAAGGAGGAGAATTGCAGCACGCGGGGTAGAGAGAGAGAGAGAGAGAGAAAGGCCGGATTTTTGACCGGCCGTTTGGACGGCCAAACGATCTCCGTTTCGGCCCAAATTTGGAGGAAGTACTCTATTCGATTAGAGGAACAAGCCTGCGGTGGCTAATTTCGTTTTTAATGGCCAAATTTTCAGATCTGAGGTAGGGGACCCTAACCCTAAAACTTAAATTTTTATGTTTTTCCTTTGAAAAAAAAATTGTAGATATTGTCATTATGAGTTAATTAGGAATTATGGGTGTTGTATGAATTTTTCTAGAATATTTGGAATGAGGTATCTTTCGCCTACGAGCTAGGTCTAATTTGTACGAAGAAAGGAGTCAACAACAGGCTAATTTGTTTGGAATTTTTGGAATTTCGGGAAATTGATTTTGATTGATAATTAATTGTTTTGAAATGTAAAAAAATTATTAGATGAGGTGGAAAATTCCAAAATTTGGGTTAAATTTCAAATATAATGATTTGTGAATTTTTAGGCATTGGTTAGAATATTTTCGAAAATTTTAGGATAAATAGTTAGTTAATTTTGGATATTAGAAATTATTATAATGGTTGAAAAATTTTGTAAGTGTGGTAAAATTTCAAGATTTTTGATATGCAATTTTTTTGAATATTTATTTGGGATATTATCGGAAATTTTAATGTGTGAAATTATTTTATTGGAATTATTGGGGAATGTTGGAATTGTTGAAATTATTGAGGAATGTTGGAGTTTGTGACATTCATTTGCATCATGGTTATATGAAAAAAAAAAAAATTTGTGAAAAGTGTATGAAATGGAAAAAAATAAAATAGTGATGAAAAGTGAAAGCCCGTGTGAGGCGAACTAAGAAGGGAGAGAGATCCCTAGGGTGAAAGACCCAAAATTTTACCCCGGGAAGACTCCGAATGGGGAGTGTATTTGGGTGCGGACGCGTATCCTTCGGTGAAAGCCCGAGAACAATAGCGCATTGTATGACTGTGTGTCACACGTTCATGTGCATTCATGTAATTGTTGAATATTGTGAAATTATGTATAAAATTATATATTAAACTATGTGGTTTGATTGACACTGTTGAATTGTTCCTGTGGTGTTGAAGTGTTCTTTTCGTATTCTTTGAAACTTAGTAATCCCTTTAACCCCTTGGGTGTTAGGCACCCTACTGAGCAATGTGGAAATGCTCACCCCTTCCTTGTTACACCTTTTTAGATGCAGATATATTTCCTGAGGATCCACAGGTGGGGCAGGGAGGACTTCAGGATGCTCATGGAGCGGCCTAGTGGAGCGTGACATTTTCTGTTATTGTGTTTTTTTGTTTGGATTTGTGGATTTGTTTTAGTGATTATGACTCATGGATTTGTTATGAAGCTTTATTTTGATTAAGTTGTTAATTGTGAACTTTTATTTTGGATTATAATGAATATTTATTTAATCTTGTTGATTTGAGTAATTTTGGGATATTGTGGTTTATGAGAATTCTAGTGGGATGTAAAAAAAAAAAAAAAAAAAAAAATCCAGAGTGTTTTGGTTGACTGCCAACGTGGAATAGGAGGAACCCTTAGGGTCAAACCTTTGACCTGAGATCACGAGTCAAATTTTGGGTCACCCGGAATTTGGGTCATTACACTGGCAATCCTGGCTCTTGTCCTTGCAGTCTGCGTGCAAGGTTCTCTAGGTAAGAAACAATGGACTCTTTCATATTGGTTTTCAGATAATTTTTCATATTTCGTATTGAAAATCAACCTTTTGGGATGGGTTTTCATCAACTACATCAAAAGCTTTTAATCTAATACATACTTGGGGTACTGGGTTGGTGGTGTAGGAGGAATAACATGTGAGAATCTTAACAAGGACACATGCGCCTTCGCGGTTTCATCATCCGGCAAGCGCTGTGTGCTTGAGAAGCATGTGAGGAGGAGCGGAGAGGAAGCATACGTGTGCAGGACGTCGGAGATTGAGGCGGACAAGGTGAAGGACTGGGTGGAGAGCGACCAGTGCATTGAAGCCTGTGGGCTCGATAGGAAGTCGCTTGGGATATCATCGGATTCTCTGCTGGAGTGTGGGTTCACCCGGAAGCTTTGCTCTACTCAGTGCTATAACGGCTGCCCCAACATTGTTGATCTCTACTTCAATGTCGCTGCCGGTGAAGGTAACCTACAAACCAATCCTAAACGCCCGGAAACTAACATGCATGCCTTATTTTTCTGAAGTAAAAATAGCTAATATTTGTGAAAAACTGCAGGTGTATTTCTTCCAAAACTGTGTGAAGCACAAAGGGGAGATGCGAGGAGAGAAATGGCGGAGATCCGAAGTTCTGGTTTTGTGGCACCAAGGCCAGTATCAGGGGTGAATCCTGTGAAACATGGGGTTGCCCCTGCAGTGGCCCCTGCTTCATCATAGATTTTTATATGGACAGTTTAAGAGATTTAATATATAAGAAGGATTGGAAGTTAGTTGCTGCGATAATAAAAGGGTTGAATCAATTAAAGAATTAGATGCCCTTATTACTTTTACATCGCTGAAACACTGGCTACCTCTCATTACATTGTATCATTTTTTTCAAAATACAAAGATATTCAATGATAATTATTTTTGTGTGGGATTCTTAGAGGTTCAAAAAGAAAACTTTAATTACAATATTTTTATTTTTATATTTTAGTAAGAAATTAATCTAGGTGGTGTTTGTTTTTTGACTGAATAGAAAAAACCAAAATATTTGACTCTTTTTATTCAGTTAAAAATGACATGTTGACATCATCTAACATAACTAAACTGATCCTATTAATAACAAATTCACTTTAATATGATATTAATAGATTACTTTTTAGATGAATAGAAAAAGTTAAAGTAAAAAAACAAACACACCCTAATATTGTTTCAACAACTTCTTTGCCTCCTTGGCTATCGAAAATAGTTGCACTGCAGAAATTGGACGAGTACAGTGTATGTGTTTGAGGAAATGGCATGAATTTTTGTGGATGTAACTTAGGCCCATTAAGCCCAACTTTCAACCTTATCTGATTACCATTTGGGCTCGGCTCATTGAAACATTGGTAAATCTCCAGCCCAGGCCCACCTCATTTCAGCCCAATTTCTTGGTATGGTTGGTAGTGGTTGTTATTAACATTTGGGCCATATGTTCCATCAGATGGCTGGGGAAAGCCCAGTTGTCTGGCCAATTGCGTTGGGTGGAATTATGACAAATTTATGGTAAATTTAAAAAAAATTGTAAAAAATGGAATTTTCGTGATTTATTTCCAAAGGATTTGCATTTTATCTATCTTGAATTATGCTTGCTAGCTAGTCGAAAATGAATGCAATAATCAACAAAGCAATTGGTCAACTAGTCGATCCATTGACTGTTGCTTCATTTGTCTATCAATAACATTAATGATATGTGTAGTGAATTCCTTAGGAATCAAATGAAAAGAAGTCATTTATTTTCAAAAGACTTGTATTTTATCCTTTTTGAATTATGCTTGATAATAGCAGATAAATGCATTATCAACAAAGTAACCAGTTAAGTTGCCGATTGAGCGATTGTACAACTAATCAAATAAATGAAATAGAGTCATAATACTTTCCAATGATTTACATTTTATCCTTCTCAAATTGTGTTTAACAATGATAAAAGAATGCATTTAAACCTTTGCCTTTTAATAAAGTGGATGGTGCCATTTCTATTAAGCCAATTTTATGTCTATTAATACATATGCATAAGTCACATATATTCATTTGTGTTTTAAAACTAAATAATTTTAAATTTATACAAAAAAATAGAATATTAAAAATAAAATTTTAATAAACAAATAGTTTTAATCATCTTATTTTTAAATTTCATTTATTGAAAATATAAAAATCATCCTAATAATTTTTTTAACGAACTTTTATTGAAAAATATAAGATTATAAATATTTTTAAATAAAAAATAATTATATGTCTTTTATAAGGAGTCCTTGGCATAAAGGATTCTTGTATCATGGACTACCTCAAGACTTAGATTAAAAAATTTGAATACCATGCCTATGGAAGTTGGTGTCAAGCCACTTCAATTGAAGTTTGCATTCTCCTCCATTTCTCTTTATTATTTTTACCTGCTTTTATCTTTTATTATCTTATATTTTTATTATTATAAACTTATTTTATTAATTAGCATATTTTATAATTAGCATAAAATTATAAAATTAGTCTATTTCATATTTTTATTTAAAGAGTAACTCATTTTTAGCATAAATGTCCTAAACTATTTCAAGTATTTACATATAGGTTTTAAAAGAAATAGTTATTTTTAGAAGAAAAGAACGAGTGTATTTTTGTTAAAACATGAAAAAAAAAAGAAAAAAAAAAGATGGAAGATTAAATTTCCAAAATTGAGTTTTCAATGATTGTTTTAATCAAATAACCTGATATAAAACTAAACTAACATATTTTTATATAGAATTGAGATTATTGAACCAAAAAGTTAAAAAAACAATTGAAAATAAATAAGCTTCATTTATTTACATAAAATCATGTATGTGTTCAATTTATAATTGTATATAAATTAGGATAACTAAAAAATATTTAAAAAAAAATTAAAATAAATAAACAACATGCATGTGCCTACAAAAAAAAAAAGTGAATAAAAATCACAAAAAATTAAACATAATTAAACTCTACGCATGTAAACATATTATAGTATCTTGTTTTTCATGAGTTGTTGTGGATCATTCATTTGTTGATAAGAAAACTATAACCGTGTGATCGTTAAGATAACTTTAGATTAGAATTCATTTGTTTTTGCCATTGTAATTTATGTTTTTTTTCACAAAATTGCTAAAAAGAAAGATTATTAATGCATTAAATTATGTTAATAATTTTATTCCATTATTATATTAAATACGACACATTATATGTTCTATGGATCTTGTCAATTATAATTGATATGGAGCTACTTTAGAGTTGATTTAAATTTGAAGTCCATCTGTGTTAGATATATAAGGGTGTGAGAAATAAGTATTGGATATGAAAAGCTAGAAAATATTAGGAAAAAGGAAATAAAGTGTCAAATTATATGCCGAAATTTAAATATCTTGTGAAGAGTTTTCAAACATTTATAGTGTGTTCAAACTTCTTTTTGAAAGATCTTCAAAAGTTAACGCAACCCATACCATACTTTTGAAGAATTTTGAATATTGGTTGTTTCTTTTATTTTTTAGAGCCCTTTTCTCTTTATTTTTATTGGATTTTTTTTTTATAAAATAACTTGGTAAAAACCTATTTCAAATACTTATATAGGGTTTCAACACAAAAGCCTAATTCTCTGGACTAAAAATTGTACATGTAAATTAAAAGCTATAAAAAAAATGTGTCCTTTCTTTTCATATAAAGTTGATTGTCCATTTTTATTTTTGTTTGCTCTATCTAAAATATTTTTCATCACCTAATGTTATAAGTTTGGTTATTTTTCCTTTTTTTTTTCTTGTTATATTATACCATTTATATTTAGTTAAATAGTAATATAGTTCTTGGGGCTAACATTTTTTTCAAAAACTATATGAATTCAAATTTTTTGTAACTCGAATGAATTAGATTAATGTTAAATCAAGTTGGCTTAATTAAAAAACTAAATCAATTTTAATGACTTTTAATGTAATCAAAATAGATCAACTTAATAAAATTCTCGAGTTGATTAAGAATGAAACTAATCGAATCACTGTCACTCTTATTAAGACATTTCTTGGGATAATTTCTTGTTTTAGGTTACCTAAAAATTGAAATTGAAACAAAAATCACACTTTTTTGAAAACAATATTAATATTATAAAAGTTTTATTAAACATATATATTTTATAAATCAAAATAGAGTTTTTATAAGAAACAATATTTTTCTGACTTTCATATTAAACTCTTTTTCTCATTGATTCTTTGAATAAAATTAGTCATCAAACATATATAAAAGCCCATATTAAACTTAAAAATGAGTTTTTGATCCAAACAGGGCATAATCAATCAATGGCCAACCATCCCATGAATCATGAGACTAGTATTAATTTGAAAAGTAAATAAAAAAGCTTCAAACAATTTGTCTATGGTGGGAAAAAAATGGTGACTCGATAAACAATTTTCAAACACTTGTTCTTAGGTGGGACAAGGAAAGGGGTTTAAAGCAATAAAGTTGAAAGACAAAAGGCAAACTCATAGAAATTCTTTCCATATTCATGGGAAGTGTTAAAGGTAAAAAAAAGTTGAAATGAGTCAAAGATCCGTAGACTAATAAATAACAAACTCTCCCCCTTTAGTTTAGTTTCAGCCCCACTAATCACGCCTACATGTAGAAGAAGACTCCATTCTCACTTCCTTCTTTTCTTCAACTAACTTATTGATTTGGAGTTGATTTGCAGCCCACACATCGTCACTATCATAAGGAGGAAGGAGCACTCATTTACAAATTTCAAAGACCTTTCATTCCGTTAGAAGTTCAAGGAAACTCTCATTCTTTCTTTTTTTTTTTTCTTCTTTATTGTAGACAAGGGAAAATGCAAGTGAAAAATAAATAAATAATATATTTAAAATTAATAAATTATCTTCGACAGTACTTCAAACTTATTTTATTTATATGTAAAAATTAAATAATTTTAAAATATATTAAAATTTTAGTTAATTTTAATTATATGTAATTTTATTTTATGAATCAAACATAATTTAAAAGCTGAACCAATTTGTGAAAATTTCTTAACTTTTAGGAAAAATAAAAATAAAAGGTGCTTAACCATTAAAAAAAAGTTAAAGTAATAAAATTTCCTTTAAATTTTCCTCGTGAAGTGCTATGAAAAGGCTTTGTTTGAAATTTGATAAAAAAAAAAAATTACACTTGATTTAAAGCAATGAGATTAAAATATACATATTTTGTGATTTGATTGATTGTAATTTTTAATAATTAAAAATTAGATATTATAAATTCTTACATTTAAAAAAAATGAAAGTCACTTTAAATAAATTATTTTAACCCTTCTAATCAAATAACCCTATATTGCTTCCCTAGATCAAAATCACAGTAATTATTTCATCACATGAAATGAGTTTACTTCATTATTACATAATTTAACTTGTAGGTGGTATATAATTTAGGTTATTTGATTAAAAAGGTAAATCAAACCCAATTTTAGAAATCTAATCCATTTTGATAAAATTGTCGTTATTGTTTTTATTTATTTATAAAAATAACAATTTCTTTTAAAACATATTATAAATACTTGAAATAGTCAAGGGTATTTATATAAAAAATGAGTTATTTAACAAAAACATGAGAAATGATAAATTCGTAAATATGATAAATATTTCATCCATTTTAACCAATTATTTCATATAATTTTTACAAAATAAAAAATATTTATATAGGATATTTATTTAGAAAAGTAAATAACCCATAATAATTTTTGGAAAAACCTAAAATCTATTTGATATAAACACTAGGAACAATCTCTCAAAGGACACTCTTCCAAAATTTCAAAACAAGTCGTTTTTTAAAAAACGTTTTTGAAAGTATCTCTTACAACAAGCAAACCATTGGTTTAACTAAAATGATGGGAAAGGAGAAGGATATATCCGGAAGCTTAGTCCACTCTCTACAGTAATGGCTTGCTTGACCGGTGGAGTTGGTTTCTTCCCTGGACAACGCCTGTTTGCCTTAATTTCCTAACACTTCCAAAAATATTGTTTTGAATTTCCTTGATTTCAAATCATGTGATGCAGGCCTTTCCATCTTGTTATAATGTCACAGTGGAAAACGCAATGATGCTTTTGAAAACTCGAATCACTCTATTTTTAGCTGCACCATACACTAATTTCATTTTCAAAACATGTTTTCACTATTTGATTCTGCTTTCAAAACCGTTTCATGTCCAATGATAGGGTGGTGAAACCATCTCTTTAGTGCTTAGAAAGGCTTACCATTGAGTATTAATTTGTTTTATTACTAATTAAATCTATTTTACAAAGGGTAAAAAAATAAACCACTAAATAAATACTCCCATGTATAACCAAATTTTTATTAAAATAAAATATTATTAGCTCCTTGACAATATTTTCAAATTCAATTTTTGAAAAACAGTTTTTAAGAATAGTTATTAACCGTAGTTATCAATTATTTTTTAAAAACAAAATTGGGATTAAAAATCTAAATATGAAAAATAATTTTTGAACTTATTTTTTACAAAGTTTTATATTTATATATAATGCAAAAGATTTTAATCATATCTTAAATTTGTTTTAAAAATAATATGCTTTGAAAACAAATTTTGAAAAACATTTTTTCTATCAACAACCTATTAAACTTATTTTCTCAAGAAGGAAATACTGTTTTTAAGAAATGATCAGATTGATCAAATTATCATATAAATATCAATAAGTAAAAATTTTAGGATTAGTTTAACAATTGTTTTTTTAGAACGGTTTATCGTTCTTTAAAATAAAAAATTAAGAAAACATGTTTGATAATAAAAAATTGATTTTGTTTTTTGTTTTAAGAATATGGTTTTTTTAGATAACATCTTTTATTTATTTTTTATTATTTTTATTTGTTTTAAGACTGTTTTAAAAAATAATTATGCAAATATGTAGAATGATTAAAAAAAATAGGAAACATAAAAATTATTTTTAAAACACAGTTAAAAATATTTAAAATATGTTAAAAATATCTTAAATTTTCAAACAAAATTTTATTTTATAAAATATCATAGAATAATTTTAAAAAATTATTCTAAAAAATTATTTTTGACAACCATTTTTAAAAACACGCTACCTTTTTAATTTATTTAAGGGTAACTATTTTTTGAATTTTTGGTACACATTGTCAATGTATTACGTGGCATATCTTCTGAAGTTTTAATGGTGCCAAAAGTCTGACGTTAATACCGTTAAAATTGTACAAAGCTAGTCGATAAACTCGAGAAAACAAAAACTAAAACAAAGCAGTGTTCAATTCCCAATTTCAACATGTATTTCAAAAGCCAAGCAAAGGCCCCAGAAGTGCAATAGTTTTGACTAATCCTTAAATAAGGCACCGTTTGACACGGCCAAAATCATGGAAAATATGGTGCCTAATTTGCAGAGCGCCGTGTTCCATTGATGGCGGAGTCTTTGACTGCCAAAACTTCTGATTTTCCAAACATTGGGGTCCATTCACCAACCTTCCGAGCGCGGTCCCACAATAGACCATCTTCACTAGAAATTAGAATTGAGGTCCATATCTTGATTTCACATTGAAAGTTCCATTTTCCAAATCTTTCCCCCACGTTCAAAACTACCCAGCCGCAACGACTATAAATTGCTACCCCTCCTCATTACTCAGTCTCCACAACAAAACTCTTTAACTCTCTGCCAAACTTCAGCTAAATTTTTGGCTTGTTTGGTGCATCAGAGCTGTGCCCATGGCTTCTAATTTTGGCTTGATGTCCCTGGCAGTCCTGGCTCTTACACTTGCTGTTTGTGTGCAAGGTTCTCTAGGTAAGAAACAATAGACTCTTTCATATTGGCTTTAAAATATTTTTTCATATTTCATACTGAAAATCAGCCTTTTTACAAGCACCCTTCATCTAAAAATCCCACTTTCCTTCCCATATTTGGGATGGGTTTTCATCAACTATATCAAAAGCTTTTAATCTAACAAATACTTGGTTGGTGGTGTAGGAGGAATAACATGTGAGAATCTGAACAAAGACACGTGCGCCTACGCGGTGTCATCGTCCGGTAAGCGCTGTGTGCTTGAGAAGCATGTGAGGAGGAGCGGAGAGGAAGCATATGTGTGCAGGACGTCGGAGATTGAGGCGGACAAGGTGAAGGACTGGGTGGAGAGCGACCAGTGCATTGAAGCCTGTGGGGTTGATAGGAAATCGCTAGGGATTTCATCGGATTCTCTCCTGGAGTGTGGGTTCACCCATAAGCTTTGCTCTTCTCAGTGCTATAACAGCTGCCCCAACATTGTTGATCTCTACTTCAATCTCGCTGCCGGTGAAGGTAACCTACAAACCAACCCTAAACGCCCGGAGACTAACATGCATGCTTTATTCTTTTCTCACATAAAGATAGCTAACATTTGTGATAAATTGCAGGTGTATTTCTGCCAAAACTGTGTGAAGCACAAAGGGGAGATGCGAGGAGAGAAATGGCGGAGATCCGAAGTTCTGGTTTTGTGGCACCAGGGCCAGTATCAGGGGTCAATCCTGTGAAGTTCGGGGTTGCCCCTGCAGTGGCCCCTGCTTCATCATAGATTTTTAAATAAAGTAGACAGTTAGAAACTTAATACACAGGAAGGATTGGAAGTCAGTTAGTTGCTACCATAATAAAAGGTTTGAATCAAAGTATTAGATGCCTGGCTTGAAGGGGGCTATATATCACTTTGGTGTGTTCAACTCTCAAGTCATGTGCTGAGTGCGCGTAGAACAGGATAGGTATACATTTCACGAAACCATTCTAGTCAATAAGGTGATCCTCGTACTTCATTCACCATGATTGAAACATGTTTTGTTATTCACACAAGGTTATTACTTATGGTTGGTACACTCTATGGATTGTAATGGTTTCGAGAGATGAAATAAAAATAAGTACTTGGATTGCATTTGTCACTCAATTCAGAACCTCTTTGATGTATCATAATCTTACTACAATTTAAGGACCACTGCAAGAAAGGAAACACGACAAGAGAGGATGATGGTGTCTACACTTTCTCCTCTCTTTCTCATACGTGGGAAGTCAAAAACTTACTTCCATTGCCCAAAGAATCTACAGAGGATTGTCATCATCATATTACAATTCAAGGACAACTGCAAAATTGGAAAAACGACAAGAGGGGATGATGGTTTCTTCACTTTCTCTTCTCTTTCTCTTATGTAAGAAGTCAAAGACTTACTTCCATTGCCCATAACATCTACAAAGGATTGTCATGATCGTATTACAACTCAAGGGCAACTGCAAGAAATTAAGGAAAAACGACAGGAGGGGATGATGAGACCTTCACTTTCTCTCCTCTTTTCTCATACGTGGGATGTGTGTCTCTCTGTATATATATGAGGCCTTGACCCAATGGGCTACAGGCCTGGTCAAGGTTTAAAAGACGAAGCGTACGCACAAAATCCAACACAATATATGTTGACCCACAGTATAGAATGAAAGAACTCCATTCTAAATTCAATTGCCAGACAGGATTCACACGTTGAATCATACCAAGAAATTATATCAGACCCTTTTATAGGAAGGGAACAAACCTAAGTCCATTTTTCGTGTTGAATAGGATATGGATCTTCTAAGGCTATAGAGGGAAAACCACATTTTCTGTAATCTCTCTAACGATGAGAAGCTGGAGAGAACATGTTCTGTCTATTAAAAAATTATTCAAATTATTATGAACAGACACCAACCTTATGAATCCCTTATATATATGAATTCTTTTTACCCTTTATGCATTATGGACCATTCCCTTTAAATATTGGGTCATATGTGGCTTACGCTCATCATCTAAGACACATGATATTGGGCTCTACACATGAGGTGGTCTATACTTTAAAACAAATATAAATTAAATATGTATATGCTAATAGCTTAATCATAAACTATGCTTCATATGTGAGTCCATAGTTATTCTAATATGAAAGACCTAATACTTCTTGACATCAAATTCAAAATAGGTGTCTGTCGAACTTGTTTGAAAATTTTGATTTTGGTAGCTTCTAGAGGTGAAGTTAATAACAGGGCCAAAAGGCAACTAATTAAAATAAGTAAATGTTTGATGAAAGAAGACAGGAGTCAGAAGTGCTGGTTAATCCCAAGTTTCCCGGAAAATCCCTGGATGGTTCGTGAGAAAACGTAAGTGCTTACGTGAGGCAGCGAGGTCTATGTCATGGTCCAACCAAGTCTCTAGACCCAGTTTTTTATGGGGTTTCTCAAATTATTTCATATTTAATGGTGGAGGTTTCTGTAATTAATTGAACTGACAAGAATTGTATCAGTCTATTTGACCGACAATGATGTGATCAACCAGCTAATTTAAAGAGAATCGGGAGTATTGTCTACTTCTTGGAGTTCTGTTTGGTCGTCAAGAAATTGAGGAGGAAAAGGAAAAGATAAGTCTCTTGTCTAGAGAAACAAAGTGAATAAATAAATGGTCCACAGGGCCATAGCCAATATGATGAATTCTTTAACCAAATCACAAGGTTCCCCTGCTGGGCTGGGCTGTATTGCAGATGACAGGGAGGGTTTCCAGGGTCAATGTCGGCCCAAAGGCCTAAAATTATTGCCAATTGGAGTCCTAGAAGGGGTTGTCCACAAATTTAGAACCAGAAAAATACTAATCATCTGGCTGATTAATTGGTTTTTCGAGCTTAAATTAGACTGTCTTTGCTTCATCTCCAAGGCAAATTTTGGTGTAAGTTGCAGGTTTATGGGATGAACTTGAGTGATATTTGTTTTTTGGCTGAATAGAAAAAGGTAAAATATTTGGCTTTTTCTATTTAGTTAAAAGTATTTTGTTCATATTAACCAACATAATTAAAATGAACTTGTTATTAAGTTTAACTTAATTGTGTTGGTTGGTGTCAATAAATTACTTTTAACTGAATAGAAAAAACCAAATATTTTTGTTTTTTCTATTCAGCTAACAAACAAACACCACACTTGGTCTCTCCTCCATTTGTGGTGTCAGAGGTCTATTTATATAACTATTTACTTAATAAAACTACTTATCGTTGATTCGAAAACAATATGTTTCACATAAAGGAAATAAAGAATGTTTGAAAACAATTTTTAAAATAGTTTTTAAAAAGCATAATTTGAGCACAAATTTTAAAAATAATTTTACAACGTTTTCTAGAATTAAAGTTACAGAATTTTAAATATTCTCCGACATTTTTTTAAGCTTTAACAATAAAATTTATTTGTAATTCTTTATTTTTTTAATTATTATTTATATTTGTACAATTATTTTTTAATCTAAAAAAATAAAAATAACTCAAATGTTTTTTTTTAAAAAAATGTCATTTTCAAAACAAAGTTTTTAAAATATCTTTTTTTAATTAAAAAACTATCAATTTCTAAGTCTAGAAAATGATTTTTCTGTTTTTAAACAACTAGGTTTTGAATCCAAATGCTTGTCCATTCTTCCTAAGTCTAAACCTAATTTTTGTACATTTTTACAAGTAGGGTGCATTCATTATTGACCCAAATTAATAATTATGTTACCCTGTAGAGTTGAATGATAGGTTTGAAATTTTGAAATATTCTAATAAATCTTCTACAACACCGGAGCAATTCAAGGAAAACAAAATTTTCACAACAATCCCAACTAACTAAGTTTTCTATCTCAATCTCAACAAATTACCATAAAATTTGTGGTTGACGGTGTAAATAGAAAATCTAACATGATTCTCTCTTATAAAGAGAGATGTAGACACCGTCAACCTCTTACATCATCGTTATTATTTTATCTTTGTGTTTTAAAATTAATGTTTTTTTATATTAAAGTTTTTTACTCACACAACAAACTGGTATAAGAACTTTCCCAGGCATAATAAATATTTCATAACTTAACAATACTACTTTTACCATTTTTTTTACACACTCAAATGTTATAAAAAGTGTTAAGAGTATTGTTACAGTTCCGTTTAAATTGATATATAAGTTATCAAAAACTCTTTTTTTCTTTTTTTTTCTTTTCTAAATAGCATCAAATCCATAAAAGTTTTGATTGAATTTACTTTTGAGAAATCAAACTCTTCTTTTAAGCTCAATAAAATTATCATATAATCCATGTCTTCATCAAAAAGGCCAAAAAAAGAAATCGAAAGACATAAACATCTTAAGAAAAGGATTCTCTAAGATAATTCCCTTAAGGGGGTGTTTGGTACGTCGGAATAGGGAATGAAAATAATATTTTGTTTCCTTTCCTATTTCTTAGTGGAATGGAAAAAATTTGATGATTCCATTTCTAGCATTTGGATGAACTTAGGAATGCAAAATTGGAATGATTATTTGTTTCCATTCCAATGTTTGATAATAATAGGAATGAAAATGAAAAAGAAATAAATTTATAATAATATCCTTACATATAATTTAAAATGTTTTTTTATTTTTACTTTTATTTAAAAAAAATAAAATTTGAGAGGTTTTTTGTTATTATATACTCAATAAATAAAAAATTAACCATAAAAAATCGTATAACCCTAATGCACAAATATTAAATTATTATTTTTATTAAAATTTTGAATAATTTGTCATGCTCAAGTAGTTATAAAATTATATTTTTTCAAAAAAAAAATTATTTATTATAATATTTAAATTCTCAAAGCTAGCAAATGTTTTTTCTATTTTCAACTGGGAAAGGAAGGTGGCGATAATAATAAACAAAGGGGAAAAAAAACCAAAAGTTTTGTTTTTGTTTGTTTTTTTATTTTTATTTTTTTCCTAACCATTAAAAATTTTCAATATTGTAAACACGTGAAAGCGAAAAATCTTTAGATTTTTCCAACCATTTCAATTTTTCTCTCCAGTTTCCATTAATACAAGATAAAGAAACATCAAAGATTCCAAACATAAATTAATAAAAAAAAATTAATCGATTTATAGAGAAGAAGAAACACATATAAAGAAGTAGAAGAAGAAAAAGAAAATAAGGTAAACCTGATCGAAGATGTAGAATGGAGTTTTCAGAACCTAGTTGCAGCAAACAATAACAAATCATAGATCCAACAATCAAAATGAACATCCAAAACCCTATAAATTAGAAATTGATTTTTTTTTAAAAATATCTTGGAAGGTTTAATTGATTCAATTTGGAAGTACCTTCTTACCTTGACTTTCCATCATGACTTCCTTTGGCTTTGGTTCCGGAAGTGTTCCTCGCGGGTCGAATGGTTCTCTCTGTGTAAGGGCGTCTGTTGCTCCAGATTGAATCGGATCTGGAAAAGAAGATTCTGTTACCGCTGATCTACGACCACCCTTTGCAAAGCGTCCATTTTTGCCCTTACTAGATCTACCAACCAAGGTTTCAAACAACTGGGTCCTGGTATTTCTACTATCTCAATCGGGGTATAAGCCCACCAAGCAGTAAACCCTATGAATGAGTAGGCAAAGCAGGAGAACGAACCGTGTGTCTTTTAAGTAGGAATACGTGAGACCTTCGGTTAGTGAGAAGGCTTTGATCCTCGAAGAATGATTTTTTTCATTTCCCAGTCCCAGCTCGTTTTCTGGCGAAGTTCTGATCATTTTGCTTCCTGCCTTGAAGTGCTGTCGATTTTCTAGCATCTTTTTAACCCTTTCTGGTAATTGAAAAATAGGGGTTTCCAGAGGTCTCCACAGGCTGGGAATAAATGATTGCCGTTGCCGGTTCCAAAACTCCGTTCCCAGAATATTATTTACGTCCCCCCGTTCTTGCAAAATGGGGTTTCGCCATCTCCGAGATGCTACTTTAGCTGAAATCCTGTTGATATAGATTCCAAACATAAATTAATAAAAAAAAATTAATCGATTTATAGAGAAGAAGAAACACATATAAAGAAGTAGAAGAAGAAAAAGAAAATAAGGTAAACCTGATCGAAGATGTAGAATGGAGTTTTCAGAACCTAGTTGCAGCAAACAATAACAAATCATAGATCCAACAATCAAAATGAACATCCAAAACCCTATAAATTAGAAATTGATTTTTTTTTAAAAATATCTTGGAAGGTTTAATTGATTCAATTTGGAAGAATCACTTGTTGTAGAGAATTGGATGATGAGTGGGTCTCTAGCTTTGCAAAGAAGATAAGAAGTGGATGATGAATGGATCTCTACCTTTGCAAAGAAGATAAACATCGGATTTGAAGAACAAGATAAGAGGGTAAAATAGTAATTTAGGTTATTTTATATTATTAAATAGGTTTAATGAATCAGAATACCACCTGCTTTTAATGAATGCAAATCCGACTCATAAGTTGGATTTGATTTCTGACGGAAAATTTTTTTATTTCATTTCCGCCTTCTTAACATTTATCCAAACATAGGAATAAGGGAGAAAAGGAATGAGATGTCTATTCCCACTCCCTATTCTCGTGTACCAAACACCCCCTAAAGGACTAGGGAATTTGAGAATCATATAAAACAAAATTATTCTCTATCATGGATTAAGGAATTTGATTTTGCTTTAAATATTATTATATTTTTAAAATCACCAACTTTTGATTAACACGAGACCATGCTCTTTCTATTCAACAAATGTTCTAAGAACATATAGAAGAAGATTTCAAAATCAAAATTGAAATCTTCTATCTCTTTTTAGTTAGGTTAGACCAAAGTTAGATTTGGTCAATAAATAGTAGGCTCACCATTCCTGTCCTGAAATGTCATATTAAATTACTTCAAGTTGTGACTCAAATCCTAATAATAATAATTAATTAATGAGTTATATTCAAAAATTCAATAAAGTATATGATAAAGCATATTAAATTACCATTCAAACCAAAAATTGTAACACTATAGCGAAACCTTACGGTCTCGAGATGGGTCATTTTGTTACCCAACCAACACGTGCCACGTAATCCACTGCCATCTACGTTGGCAAACGTAACCCAGTTCGCTTTCACCGGTCATCACCACCGGTGGAGGGCAAGCATTCGCCCACGTCACGGCGTAACCAACAGCTAAACATACACGCGTTTGAAAAGCCAAACGGAGAAGTTCAGCCTTTTCTGGAAGGTGCAGTCCCCGAGGATGGCACACTCATCACTGACCCTATATTTTAGCCACGTGGCATCCCTACCTGATCTTGCCAGGTGGCCAGCCTTACCCACCTCTCGCCTCCACCGAAGCCACCGCTTATTTGTTCCTCTTTTTCTGGCCCCTATATATAGAGGGATATTCACCACCTTATGCATCCTCATCTTTCTCTCTCTAAAATCTGCGTTTTGTGGTTTTATTGAAAAGCGATAAGATTCTTGTGTGGAATGATGGAAAGTCTTACTCTCACCGGATTGTTGAAACAGGTCGCCGGAGAATTCCCTTCCCGTCGAGCACTCTCCGTTTCCGGCAAGTTCGATCTCACCTACGCTCGCCTTCACCAACTTGTTGAAGGAGCGGCCTCTCTGATCCTCGCCGGTGGCGTTAAGGCTGGAGACGTCGTCGCTCTCACCTTCCCAAACACCGTTGAGGTATCTTTATATGTTTTGTCTTGTTTGGTATCTCAGAAAATATTGGAATTCTATCTGTGTTTTGTCTTGTTTGGCTGCTCGGAAAATAACGGAAAGAAAATGAACTCGCGTTCTATAGTTTAATTTTAGAAAAGGGTGAACGTCCAGTGCCATCTGAACGACACAAGTCAGCTGGGACCCAGCATCTGTTATTGCAATGCTGACGTGGATGGTCTGGATGCAAATTAACTATGATCAGGTAAAATTAAATGAAAATATTATCTGATAAATATGTTTTTGGTTCTACAGTTCGTGATCATGTTTTTGGCTGTAATACGAGTACGAGCCACAGCTGCGCCTTTGAACTCAGCTTACACAGCAGACGAGTTCGAGTTTTACTTATCCGACTCGGAATCGAAGCTTCTCTTAACATCGCAAGAAGGAAACGAGGCAGCACAAGCCGCGGCTTCCAAGCTCAAAATCACACACGCCACGGCTTCCCTTACCGAAGCCGAAGCCCAGGTAAATCTATCCTTGATTCACTCCGAGCCGGACCCTCACTCGGTAGCCAAACTCGTGAACGAGCCATCCGACGTGGCACTTTTCTTGCACACTTCCGGCACGACGAGTCGACCCAAAGGAGTGCCACTGAGTCAACTCAACTTGGCCTCATCGGTTCAGAATATCAAATCGGTGTACAAACTCACCGAGTCAGACTCCACCGTCATCGTGCTTCCTCTCTTCCACGTTCACGGCTTACTCGCAGGTTTACTGAGTTCACTAGGCGCAGGAGCCGCCGTGACCCTACCCGCCGCTGGCCGATTCTCGGCTTCAACATTCTGGTCCGACATGCTCAAATACGATGCCACGTGGTACACCGCCGTCCCCACGATCCACCAAATTATCCTGGATCGCCACCTTAGCAAACCCGAACCCGTTTACCCGAAGCTTCGATTCATCCGGAGTTGCAGCGCTTCTCTGGCACCAGCCATAATGGCTCGGCTCGAGGAGGCGTTTGGTGCACCTGTGTTGGAAGCATATGCCATGACCGAAGCGACCCATCTCATGGCTTCGAACCCTTTACCCGAAAACGGTCCGCATAAACCCGGGTCCGTTGGAAGACCAGTGGGCCAAGAGATGGCGATATTGGATGAAAATGGCGTCCAACAGGAGGCTAACGTGAGTGGGGAAGTGTGTATTAGGGGCCCTAATGTGACCAAGGGTTACAAAAACAACCCTGAGGCTAATAAATCAGCTTTTCAATTCGGGTGGTTTCACACAGGGGATCTCGGGTTCTTTGACCCGGATGGTTATTTGCATCTTGTTGGTCGAATCAAGGAACTCATCAACCGTGGAGGTAATGTTTCTTCTCCATATTTTTCTTATCCATATATGCATATATACTTAAGCTGTAGTTGTTTTGCTTTTAGAGAAGAAAGAGCATTATGGCATATTGTTACAGAATCAGGCATACTTAGATCATGCACTCCTTTATTCATCCCCTACTATTTGTGCACTCCTACATTAGTAAGCCCTTTAAGTTAACGTACAATTAAGACGCAAATAATAATTATTTCAGATTTTTTAAGAACTTCGATTGTGTTTGTTTGGGAACAAATTCGAAGATTTTGTTGATAAAATCAATGAATTTTTCTACTTTTTCTATTGGGTAAAGTCAAATTAAGAGGAACACCTTTATAAAGGTGTGCCCCATTGTTAGTATGGAAGTCTTTATCCTAGGAAAAGATAGTAAAAGACTCTCAATTCCTAAGCGTGCTATAGTGACATCCACAAATGCTCTGCGAATATTCCTGAGGACAATGCCATATTAAGCTAGTTGTGGAGCCTCCAAGGCTCCAAAGCTAGTTGGTCATATATTATTTTTCATTTTTTATTTTTTATTTTCCTTGCTTGGGAAAGTTGGCCTTCTCTTTCCGAATCCCGACCAACCACACAGCTTTTGAAATGGAGTGGCTGAGATGTGTTTTGAACTTTGCGTGTAAGATTCAGAACCACACATGCTTAAGATAACATGGTTGATGAGGTCAAAGAACCGTGTCGTTCTTTTTTATCCAAAAATAAAAGCTGGCGTCAGGCTTGCTGTATGAAATAATGCCAGATGGCTCGATTTTGTGGATCTTATTTCAAGAAATGGAGACCTTACAGTCTTACCGCAAAATTACCAAATATCCACTCATTCTATTTAATTAGGTCACGCATTGCTTAAAAGATTTCCAATAGTGGTAGTCCTTATCCATATTTTCAGGAGAGAAGATATCACCAATCGAAGTGGATGCTGTCCTTTTATCACATCCAGACATTGCTCAAGCGGTTGCTTTTGGGGTTCCAGATGACAAATACGGCGAAGAGGTAAGAACCGTAATTCCCCATTCTTTAATTGCTATCAACACCAATTTATTAGAAGGGATAACCAATGAGATGAAATCATCTCCACTTTGGACAAAGCATGAACCATAAGGATTTGGCTGGACTTGGGTATTTTGTAACCATTGTCTTCTTGTCACTTGTCTTCCATCACTAACCAATTTTATATGACTTCGAAGTGAAATCTCAAGGTTCATTATAGAGATCCTAGGATTTCTAATTAGTTTTCTTACCACATAAGCTTCACTGGGCTTTTAGACAATTCTAAACTAGTTCCTAGGGTAGCTTTTCTATCCCTCTTCCATATCCCATGTGATCTGTTTACGTGCAACAGGGACCAGTCACCGCTGTTGTGCCTTTTACTCAGCTTTCCAGCTCGGTTTAAACTTTTAAGTGTCGTCCTTCACACTCACTACCCCACCTCGTGGTTATTGTTTGCTTGCTCTTCCTGGAAAATATAATTGTTTTTTTGAGGCTACTTTTGGTTTCCGAAAAGTACAAAGGAAAGAAAAAAAATGCTAAGAAAAATGATTTTCTCATGTTTGATTGTCCTATGAAAAATATAAAAAAAAATCAAATATAATTAAAATTAATTAAAAATTTATATATTTTTAAATTATTTAATCTTTATATTGATGAGTTAAAATAAATAAAATGAGTTTGAAATAACAAAAAAAACAATTTATCAACTTTTAATCTATTTTTTTATTTTCCTTCACTTTTTCTTTCCTTTTATTTTTTCTTTGTATTTTCTTTCTCTCGCATTTTCCCTCAAATTTTTCGGAACCAAACATAGCCGAAAAAAAAACAAAAGAAACTGTTTGTTGGTTTGTCAAATGAAATGTTGCTGAGGTGGTACATTCTGTCTTAAATGAATAGATAAACTGTGCCATCATTCCAAGAGAAGGATCAGACATCGATGAAGCAGAGGTAACGAGGTTTTGCAAGAAAAATCTTGCCGCCTTTAAGGTTCCCAAGAAGGTGTTCATCACTGATTCTCTCCCAAAGACGGCTACTGGGAAGATCCAGCGAAGAATTGTGGCTGAGCACTTCCTTGCCCAAATCTCTACTGCTAAAGTCCCAAAGTTTGGGGCATAGGAAAAAAATAAATCAATAAAGATAAGGCAATTCCTTAAATCCTTGGGCAAATATCCAGGTATTTGTAAAACATTTTGCTCCCTTAGAATTCATTAGATGTATGTTCTTCCCATTTTTTCCTTATGCCCAATTTCAATGTCACCTGGTATCTCAGCATTGGAAAAATAAAAAAATAAAAAATAAAATTCGTGAAGTAGTTTTTAATTATGCGTTCCTGTGGAGAGAATAGAATGCTTTGTAAGGTTGGTGCATGTACATACAGATTGAAAAAATTGTTATTCAATATATATATATATATATATATATATATATATATATATATATATATATATATTATTTTATAAATATTTTTAATCACATTTAATTATTAATTAAACTTTTTATTTTGTGAAATAAATAATATAAAAAAGTAAAAGAAATTGATAAAAAAAATAAAAAATTCATGAGCATGTATATGTTACATCTTAATTTAGAATTATTGTGTTTCAAGTACAAAAAATATAAAAAAAATGTTGAATAATATTTTATATTTTTTATTTTATCTTATATTTATAAAATAAAATAAGTAACAATAAAATTTATTATATCCCATTACCAATAAAACATATGATAGAATATATTAATATTATACCTTATCTTATCATATCCGATCAACAAAATATGGTTTTATATGTATAATATTTTCTCAGCAGCTAAACCAGTATCATTCCTAGAAAAACTTCATCTAACAGTCATTCCATTGATATTTGAAAGCAAACATGTAGGTGAAAAAGGGTACTGTCTAAACTATAACATCAAATGAAACAACAGACGTTGTTGGCACAATCCAAATCTTAAATGTTAAGGAACAAAAACAAGGATCCCAAAACATAGTTGCAAGCAAAACAACCCAAACCCAGGTCCTCCTATAACTCCTTAAGCCTCCTGAAGCTCCTCCTCCTCCTCCTCATCTTCATACTCATACCCGTCTTCATCCGCTGTTGCATCTTGGTATTGCTGGTATTCCGAGACCAGATCATTCATGTTGCTCTCTGCTTCTGTAAATTCCATCTCATCCATCCCCTCCCCAGTGTACCAATGCAAGAATGCCTTTCTCCGGAACATGGCTGTGAACTGCTCACTAACCCTCCGGAACATCTCCTGGATTGAAGTTGAGTTTCCAATGAAGGTCGACGCCATTTTCAGACCAGTTGGAGGGATGTCACAAACCGTGGACTTCACATTATTGGGAATCCACTCAACAAAGTAGGATGAGTTCTTGTTTTGTACATTAATCATCTGCTCATCAACTTCCTTGGTGCTCATCTTGCCCCGGAACATTGCTGAAGCAGTCAAGTACCTCCCATGGCGAGGATCAGCAGCACACATCATGTTCTTTGCATCCCACATCTGTTGAGTGAGCTCCGGAACTGTAAGGGCACGGTATTGCTGGGACCCACGAGATGTGAGCGGAGCAAACCCGACCATGAAGAAGTGCAGGCGAGGGAATGGGATGAGGTTAACGGCAAGCTTCCGGAGATCGGAGTTGAGTTGACCGGGGAAGCGAAGGCAGCAAGTTACCCCACTCATGGTGGCGGAAATCAGGTGATTCAGGTCCCCAACTGATTAAAAACAGGTATTGATCAGTTTCAGAAGAAAGAAAAACACAAGTAAAAGTAGAATTAAGACACTATAAGTGACTTACAGCTTGGAGTAGTGAGTTTCAGTGTTCGGAAGCAAATGTCATAAAGGGCTTCATTGTCAAGAACCATACACTCGTCTGCATTCTCAACAAGCTGGTGAACAGAGAGTGTGGCGTTGTAAGGCTCAACAACAGTGTCAGAGACCTTAGGAGAGGGGAATACAGAGAATGTGAGCATCATTCGATCCGGGTATTCTTCTCTGATCTTGGAAATGAGGAGTGTTCCCATGCCTGACCCAGTTCCACCTCCCAAAGAGTGGCAGACCTGAAATCCTGAGAGAATTCCAACCAAGTATGTGATTTAGAGCTCCGAAATCAGTAGGAAGAAGACAAAATGATAAAAGATACAACACTCAAATTGAAGCATAAACGCTATACGGTTCAACAGTTAGGCAGAAGCATCGAAACTATAATTAAAAACACTTTAAAACTAGGAAACAGTCGAGAATTTCTTTAGATCCGACGCAAAATGCCCAATACTACCCAAAAATACCCTACTAAAATCCCAGGAAATCCCTAATAAACACTCAGATCACTGACAAAAAAGACCCCAAAATCCCATTTCCCACAAAACAGACCCAAAAATTTCCCAAATACGCTACCCAAAAACAGTAAAAGTAAACGAAACCCAAACATTTCCGCATACCTTGCAAGCAATCACAATTCTCAGCCTCCTTCCTCACCACATCTAGAACCGAGTCAATCAACTCCGCCCCCTCAGTGTAGTGACCTTTGGCCCAGTTGTTGCCCGCACCCGACTGCCCAAAAACGAAATTATCGGGTCGGAAAATCTGGCCGTACGGTCCCGATCTGACGCTGTCCATGGTGCCCGGCTCCAGATCCATGAGCACTGCCCTGGGCACGAACCTCCCACAACTCGCCTCGTTGTAGTACACATTGACTCGCTCCAGTTGCAGCTCCGTGTCGCCTTGGTAGCGCCCGGTGGAGTCGATGCCGTGCTCAGCGCAGACCACCTCCCAGAACTTGGCTCCGATCTGGTTCCCACATTGCCCACCCTGAACGTGCAAGATTTCACGCATTTTTTAGAGAGAGAGAGTGGGTTCTAGAGTGAGAAAGATGGGGTTCTGGGGAGAGAAATGGGATTGGGTTGTGAAGAGAGAAAATGGTGGGATGGTTGAGGGGTCAAAGAGGAAAGTTGGGCTTTTATAGGAGGGAAGGGCGGTAGTGGTCTTTGCCGTTGAATAAAACGGCGCCGTTTGATCCTGTGGGGGAATTTGAATTTTGAAATAGAAAAACCCTAAATTTAAGGTGGGAGGAACGATAAAGGCCCACGCGCTGTTATGAGTGTTGTGGTTTACGGATTAGGCACGTGAAGACGATGTCGTGGGCACATGCCAAGGAGGAAAAAATCGGCAAAAATCGGCGAAATATCGCCGATATATCGCGTGTCGGCGGGTGGCGACACGACAAATGGAGGAGATAAGTCGGCCGGCCGATATTTCTCAAAAAATCGCCAAAAATTGGCTATAAATCGCCGATATATCGGCGACACAGGAAAAATCGGCGATTTTTTGATAAAATCGCCTGAGAATCCCGTGTGTCGTCGATTTATTGGCGATTTATCGCCGATTTTTTGGCGATTTTTTGAGAAAATCGGTCCTCTCTCTCCAGCGTGATCTGACGGCCCAGATCACGCCCGTGTTGATCCAACGCCCAGATTTGAATCCCAACGTTAACAAAGAGATCCAACGGCCAGATTGCTTCCAAATTGTGATCCAACGGCCAAAATTAATTTTAAACGGTAACTTAAGGTTCCAACGGCTATTTTGGCCCAAATTTCATCTATAAATAGCCAATTTTGCATCAATTTCATCCATCTTTGCTTTGATTCTTCATTTCCTCTCTTACTACTCCAATTTTTTCCAAGATTGCTCAATTATTCAATCATTTTAAGGTATGTTTGTTTGAAATTATAATTAATTTTGTTTGCAATAATTAATTCATGTATTTTTAATTAATTAGTATGTTTACATTTAATTGTAATTATTTTGTGTATTTTTATTGAATTAATTTAGGTTATGATATATTTATTTTAGATGATTATTTGTGATTTAAATTCGTATTTAGAATTACATTAAACTAATTAACTTAGCTAAATTGTTTAATTAATTTAATTAACATAGTAAATTATGTAATTAATTTAATTAACATGGTTAATTATGGAATATTAAATATGCTCAATTTTTTATATTATCGCGATTTTTTTTTCATATTCAATTATAATTAATTTCAAAATTTAGTAAATTTGTCATAAAATTACATTTAGATTTTAAAAATTAACTTAGGTAATTTATTTAATTAGCTAAATTAACATGAACTACTATATATGGAATATTAAATATGCTCAATTTTTTATATTATCGCGATTTTTTTTTCATATTCAATTATGATTAATTTCAATATTTAGTAAATTTGTCATAAAATTACATTTAGATTTTAAAAATTAACTTAGGTAATTTATTTAATTAGCTAAATTAACATGAACTACTATATATGGAATATTAAATATGCTCAATTTTTTATATTATCGCGTTTTTTCATATTCAATTATGATTAATTTCAATATTTAGTAAATTTGTCATAAAATTACATTTAGATTTTGAAAATTAACTTAGGTAATTTATTTAATTAGTTAAATTAACATAGATTTAAATTTAAGTGTATTTTTCTTGCAATAGATTTAGCATGGCTAGTGAAGGTGGTTCTGCCGTGCCAGGGCGAGATCCGGCTTGGAAGTATTGTTCACCAATTGAGGGTAATCGAAATGCAACAATTTGTAATTTTTGTGGGTTGGTAATGAAAAGTGGAGGCATCACACGATTCAAGTCTCATTTAATGCATAAGGACCCGCATAACAACACCAAAAAGTGTCCAAGAGTGCCACCCGAAGTGAAAGAAGAGATACGATTGTTGGTGCATGACAAATAAAAAGCAAAAGCAAAAAAAAATGTTGATATTGAAGAAATTCGTAGTCAATTACGTGGCACAATGGGGACGCATCATACACATTTGGTAAACGAAGATGATGATGATGAAGATGCTGAGGAAGAAGATGTGTATATGTATCCGACAGATATGCACCCAGATGAGCGAGATGCATATCGATCTGCAGTTCGTGCCTCGAAAGCATCTAATTGGGAACGTGAACAACATGAGAATATTGTAGGAAGCAAACGCAAATCGGGAGAGTCTTCTACTGGTATACCGTCGACGATGCGAAAATCACAGAGTATGCGACATTCGCATCATTCACCCCCTATTGCCCCTTCGCTTTACAAGTCTTCTGCAGCAAAACAAAAAAATATCAAAGATATATTCAAGGGTGGTGCAATTAAAGAAACGATGGGACGCTTAATCAGCAAATTCTTCATTTATGAGAGTGTCGCACCCGCAAAAGCAAAGTCTCATCACTTCAAGAATATGATTATTGGTGCACAATAAGCAGGTAATTACTAATTTATCAAATGTTATATTGTGTTATACTTTTAGTAAGTATAGTATTTTGTGACATGTTTTACATATGAAGTGTAGGAATGGGAATCGAACCTCCATCTCCATATGAAATAAAGAACAAATACTTGGAAATGGAGTACAAAGAAATGGAAGCTTATGTGAACCAACAAAGGGAAAAATGGAAGACATATGAGTGCACAATAATGTCAGATGGATGGACAGGGCCCACGAAATTAAGTATTATTAATTTCATGGTTTATTCTAAAGGGACCACGGTGTTCCTTAAGTCAGTCGATGCATCGAACTATATCAAAGACCACAAGTATATATATGAGCTTTTGAAGACTATTATCAAAGAAGTCGGTAAGGAAAATGTGGTCCAAATTGTCACAGATAATGGGTCGGCATTCATGAAAGCAGGGAAACAATTGATGAAGAAGTATAACTTATATTGGACTCCGTGTGCGGCACACTGCATCGACTTAATCTTTGAAGACATCGGTAAAAGACCCAATGTTATCGAGGTGATAAACAATGCTCGCAAGATAACTAACTTCATTTACAATCATGGTTGGTTACTAGCACAAATGAGAAAGTATTGTGGTGGAGACATTGTTCGACCAGGAGCTACAAGGTTTGCTACCAATTATATTGCTCTTGACAGTCTTCTAAAAAAAAGGGCTGATTTGAAAAAATTGTTTATGAGTGATGAATGGGCACAACACAAACTCAGTCGAACAAAACTTGGACGAGAATTGGAGCAATTATTGTTTGACCATACGTATTGGGACAGATTGACAAATATAGTTTCATTATATGAGCCATTATACGTGGTGCTTCGACTTGTGGATTCTGAAGTTGTTCCCACAATGCCATTTGTGTACGAGCTTATGCAAGTGATGAAAGAGAACCTTATTCGTCAAGGAGCTGGAGATTGGATGTTCAAAATAATACAAGATCGTTGGCAGAAAACACTAAAACATCCACTTCATGCAGCAGGTACTTAAATACTATATATCTTTATAAGTTTTTACTTTGTATTTAAGTTTCTTTAAAAAAAAAATACTAACTCTACTAAATTTTATTGTAGCATACTTCTTGAATCCAAGATTTCAATATAGGCGTGGAGTTGGTAGTGATCCGGAACTACTTCAAGCTGTCCATGATGTTTTTGCAAAATTAGATCCAACTACTGAATCGCTTGGTCAATTTGGAAATGAGGTGAATAAAAAATTGTTATTTTTGTCAATAAAACAATAATTTCATTCATCAATTTATTTGAACGTTTACTAACAAATTAAATGTTGAATACATAGCTTGTACTTTTTCGAGATGCAAAAAGAGGATTCGGTGATCGAGCGGCAATTGCATCAAGGTCAACCATGGTGCCTGGTGAGTCTTTATAGGAAAAAATTGATTATTATTATTGTAAGTTCACCACATAAGTATTTATATGATTATCAAATTCGTTGCAGCTGAATGGTGGTTTATGTATGGGAATCAAACACCTACATTGAGAAAGTTAGCCATCAAAGTTCTCTCACAAACTGCGTCATCTTCTGCATGTGAGAGAAATTGGAGCACGTTTGCTCTCATCCACACAAAGCAACGAAATCGTTTGGCTTACTCTCGATTGGAGCAATTAGTGTTTTGTTACTATAATATGAGGCTAAAGTTACGCGATATGGAGGCAGAAAATGATCGAGTTGCTGAAAAAGATTACCTTGATCTCCTTGACATTTCAGCCGAGGTGGGTGAAGAAGAAGATAATCAGTTGTTCCAGTGGGTTAGGCCTATACACTTGGATGACGAAGTTGGAAATCCTGATCCACGAATTGCTGCTCATGCTCGAGAATTTGGAGTTAATGTTGAACGTGTGTTGTTCGAAGAAGTTCACTCTGAAAGTTTTAGCAAAGATACTGATGATTCCCTTCATGCGACAAATTCCCAGCAAGAGATTGACTCCACAAGTGCTGGCCATAGTAGTAGACCTAGTGCTGCAGGTACTTCTGCTTCTGGTTACGATGGTTCAAGAGGTGGAACTGATGATGGAGGTGATAATGGGGGAGGAGATATTGATGAACGTCGACATAGTCAATATCCAATCAACCAATTTACTTGTGAAAATGATTTCACACACTGCACACAGGATGAAGACCATGGCTCTAGAAGAGCTGGTCCAAGAATAGAAGCTATTGGGAGGCCTTATAGAGGAAGAGAACGAATGATGGAACCATATAACGAGGAGTTACTTTCAGGGAGTTTTGAATCTATGAGTATAGGGACTCAATTTAGTGACTCCTCGAATGAGGCTAACGTCTACCCTCCTCATGTGATGAGTTATGGTCAACCTTCAAGTTCAACAGATGAAGAGTATGGTATGTCGCATTATTCCCCTTCCAGACAAATGCCATACCAAATTCCATATCAGATGGAAGAAGGATTTGGCGTTAACACATGGGTGAACTTTGAGTATCCTATCCATGTAGAAGCAGTAGGCAGGACTCAAGAGATATATGTATGGCATGTTAGAATTTATAACCAATATTATCGAGGCTCATTGACTTGGTACCAATATTGTCTCCAACAGCAAGCCGGGGTTCCTTCATCTATCAATCCCATTGAACCACATCGAAACTCATTTTGGTACTAAAGGGACATTGCAATGTAATGTGTACAAATTATTGTTATTTAATGAAATGAAGTATTTGATGTGACTTTATAATGAGAACAATTACGAAATTAACATTTCTTATAGATCGACATGATATAATTACATCTAATATCGCAAATTATATCATATATATATCAAATTTTTCAATAAAACAATTTTAAAATGTCTATTATACTTCTAATTATATTATTATGAGGTTTTTCTTGCATTTCCATGAGTTTTTAACAATTTTAAGCCTACCAATAATATCCACCGATATATCTCCGATATATCCAAAAATATCTCCGATATATCCGATATATCCGTAAAATCGAATTACCGATATATCCGTGATTACCGATATTTTCATCCTTGGCACATGCAAATGGCAAAAAAAAAAAAAAAAGCTTAGTAAAACCTCTTACAAAGAATGACTTTAAAAAATTATTAAAAATTATATTTCAAAATAATTTTTAAAAATATAAAATAAATATTTGTATAAGAGTTTTTATATATAAAAAATAATAAAATTAAATATTTTTATTTTATTAAGTATAAAATAAAAAATGCATTTTGACTGTAATTTAGTTATTAGATTGACTATAAAAAAATATAGATTTGTTGAATTAATAAAAAAGAAATTAATTTCTCACAAAAAATAAATAAAAATAATAGAAGAAGTGGTATCTTTAATAACACTTTTTCATGATGGAAGGCAATGACAAATACAGAGTTTCCTATGCTACTTCTAAAAATAAAATTGCTTTTATTAAACTTGAAAAAAGAAAAAAAAATATATTGACTTTTTTCTATCTGACAAACCCTTATCATTTTGCTAACTCTAATGAAGTGAAACATGACAACTATTTGTGGGGTTGGAAATTGGAATGGGTATGGACCATGGACCATGGACCATCCCAAGAACCCAATCTTAAGTTTCACTCAAGCCCCCACCACTTGGGATGGCCCCATGAGGAAACCAAGAGAAGAAGCCTTCAAAGTGGCCTAAATAAGAAGCAAAGGAAAGCAGTCATCAAGAGAGGGACAAAACCCTTCCCACCCAAGATAAAATGGATTTTCAGTCTCAACCCAATGATGGATGGCCCCAATGCTCAACTCAACATTGTCATTTCCAATCTACTTAATTTTGATTAAAGCAATCATTTGACCCACCATAGTCTTCCTCACAAATCATGTCTCCATTAATTGTCTTACCTTCTAATAAGGTTTAAATTTATTTCAAATAAAAATATTTCATGTCTCCATTAATTGTCTTACCTTTTAATAAGAATAAAATTTATTTCAAATAAAAATATTTCATGTCTCTATTAATTGTCTAACCTTCTAATAAAGATAAAATTTATTTCAAATAAAAATATTTTTGAAAATACATACCCTTTAGGGGGTTAGGGTTTCCAAATCTTGTAATTCTCTCTTTACAATTCAAAAAAAGAACTCTAGCCTTCACTCTTGAGATCTTCATAATTTTAGTGTTTAGACACAAGGAAGAGTCATTGGGCGAAAGATCATGGCTTTTACGAGATCTATTACAACTTTGGAGTAATCTATATTGATTGGAATCGATCCGAGAACATCCATATCAAAGGTATGTGACTATTTTCTAGATCTATGTTTTTTTGCGATATCAATATTGCTTTTGAATACCTGGTTTTTTGTTGTGATAGATTTAGAGAACCCATGATAGATTTACATGCACCCTACAAGATCTAGGCATGGGAATGAAGTAATTTAGGATTCCTAATAGAACGACACATGAAAATCAAAACATTTCCAAAAGAAAAAGAAAAGAAAAGAAAAGAAAAGAAAACATAACAATTGAAGTAAGATAGGTGTACAAGGCAAAGAAGAATGATTTATTTTGCTCAATTTTCCTCGAGATTTAAGCTAAATACACCCAACACCATTAGTTTGAAATTTCGTCAAAAACTTCCCTTACCCTTCTTATTGGTTAATTTCATTCACCTCCTCTTTAACTCAAAGTAAGAGAAGTTTTTGATAAAATTTCAAACCAATGAATGTTAGGTGTATATAGCCCAAATTTCATGGGAGGTGAATGAAATTAACCTTAAAGAAGAATACAAAAGGAGAAGTAGAGAGAGATATAAAACAAGATTAGTGGCAAAGGGCTAAAAGCAATAATAAGGCATTGATTATGGTGGGGTATTTGCTCTCATTGCTCATTTAGAAACTATAAGATTAATCATATCTTTGGTCGCTTAAAATAATTGGAAGATTTTTCAAATGGATGTAAAATTTGTCTTTTTGAATAAACATATTGAAGAAGAAGTGTATTTAGAACAACCCATGGGTTATATGGAAAAAGGGCATGATAACAAGATTCTAAAATTAAAAAGAGCATTGTATGGACTAAAACAAACACCGAGAGCATGGAATAATAGAATTGATAAATATTTTCAAGATAATAATTTTATTAAATGCCCTCATGAAAATGCTCTCTACATGAAAGTGAATGAAAAAGATGATATATTACTTGTATGTGGATGACTTAATCTTCATTGGAAACAATCCAACCATGTTTTATGAGTTCAAAGAAATAATGGCTCGATAGTTTGAGATGATTGACCTTGGTCTCATGTCATACTATCTTGGCATTGAAGTGAATCAAACAAAAAATGGTATTTTCATTTCTCAAGAAGGCCATGCAAAGGAAATTCTGAAGAAGTTTACATGAATATATGTGATCTAGTGAAACAAACCAATAAAATGTGAAGTTAAATTGTCATGATATGAAGAAGGAGACATGGTGGATCCAATATAATACAAAAGTTTATTTGGAAGCGTATGCTATTTGACTTGTATAAGGTTAGACATTCTTTTTGGAATTGAACTTATTAGGTTTTTTTTTTTTTTAATCACTAATAGTGACTCGCATGAAGACCACTAAATGAATTCTTCATTACATCAAATGTACACTTGATTATGGTTTATATTATTCATCTTCTAACAATTTTAAACTTATTGTATATAATGATAATGATTGAGGCAAAGACATGGATGATCAAAAAAGTACTATTAGCTTTGTGTTTTTATTTTATAAGGGATACCATATTCACTTAGACTTTAAAGAAAGAATCTATTGTGACACTTTCAACTTGTAAAGTAGAATTTGTTTCCATAACATCATGTATTTGTAATGCAATTTAGCTATAAAAAAAATTTGTTGAATGAGTTTAATTTTCCACAAAAGAACTAATAGAGATCTATGTGGACAACTTTTATCCTAAGGGTTCTCTTAATTGGGTTTTAATGATTACAAAATAAGGTTAAGGACATTAATGATTCAAATCAAGTTAAGTGTTTTCAAGTTTATTTTTGAAAAAAAAAAAAGCTCAAACAAATATGGAAAAAGATCAATATTATATAAACTTGAGACTTTTGAAGACTTGAAGTAACCAATGATATAATGTAAGATGGTATTTATTGATGCACTCAAGTTTAAGTTATTTTTCATACACTTAAAAGTTTATTTTCATCCTTTAGCTTACAACAATATATATATATATATATATATATATATATATATTTATTTATTTATTTATTTATTTTTATCAAAGAAATAGATGAATCCTTGTTTTTGATTAACCATTCCATTAAGTTGCTTAATCGGTTAAGGCCTTTCTATGGCTTTTGGGATCCTCAAGCTAGAAAGCTACAAATTAGAGAGTTTTAAAGTATTTATTGATAAGAAAACATCCACATTCAATTGAAAAACCGTTCTTTCTCTCATTAAAAGCTCTTCTTCAAGGTGCATTGATTTCTCACTTGCAATTCTTTTTGTCTACCTTCAAATCCATCCTAACTTCTACTTGCATTTTGAGCTTAACCTTAATCTACTAGGTTTGGAGTTTGTTAATCTTTTCTTACCTTCTCCTTGTGAGAGAAAAGTTTTCAAATAGGTTGAGTACTTGAAGAGTTTGTGAAGGTCAATTGGAACCTTAAAATCCAAATGTTAGAAGTATGAAGACTTTGGCTATAAAAGTCTTGAAGATACCCTCACTCAATTAGAAGTTTGACAAGAATGGATGTAGGCGGCTTATCGAGTCACTATAAAAAAGTTTGCATTTCTCTTTTTATTATTCTTGCTTTCTTCTTCATTTCTCATCCTTTTAGCTTTTGGTCGATTGTTTTGAAAAAACTTCTAACACCCAATTCAAATCCCCTTTTGGGTGATTTCTTCAATTTAATAAGTAGTTTTTTTTATTTATATAAAGACAACTATTTGGGAAAAGATTTTAACCTTGGATCTTTTATAGAGGAGAGAGTGATTTTTGGCAAATAGTTGTTTCCTTTATCATTTAAAGGAAGAATCCATTAGTTACATCAATATTCATTATGTTAACACAAAGGCTTTATGACTTTTATTGTTTTTCTTATTTAACATATCTTGGGTGCTTCCCTCTTTGGCTAAAGAAACACTATTGGGATGACATAAGTCTTTCATGGGTAAAAAAAAAGGAAAAAAAAAAGAGTGGTGAATTACTCTTTTATGTTTATTTTGGACAATTTGGAAGGAAAGAAACGGTAGATCATTAGAAAATCATAATGATCACTGAGATTTGCTAGGAATAAAGCAATGAAAGCAAAATGAGGAAACTAAGATGATGGTGCTTTAGCCCCATTACCATTGAAATGTTTATATAATTGGGACTTTGGAAGATCACAAGCTTTTCAAGGCAAAGGAAATCTCTTTCAGACATCAAACTATTGAATTACTAAAGAGAGATCTTCACAAGTCTTGAAAGTTTGTTTCCATGCGTTTGCCCCGTGGTCTAAATCCGGATATTTGAATGCTAGTCAAGACTTTCAAATTAATTGATTAACTTTATTATTCTCTTTGAGTGGCTGTTCGAATTTGGACATATGGAAAGGACTCTTAGATTTTTTCCTTTTTCTTTTTTTCTCTCACATGCATCAATGTCATTGATATGAAGACCCAACCATTGACCTAGCCTCATGCAACTTCCAGGAAAACACTTGAAAAGTCATTTTTGGTATCTATCTATGACTCCTATATGATGGAATGGATGAACAAAATTGGAGAAAAATCATTTTCCATGAAATTGCATATATTGGCAAACGTCGATTATACGACATTAAATTCTTGTATTTTGGATTTCAATTTCTTCCTTGACATAAGTCATCTTTATTGAGGCCTTGAGAAGTTTGTTTCCATGCCTTCACCATGGACTAAAAGTCCTTATATTTAATAAAAGTGAAGACTTTGGGTTCAATTCATTAACTTTAGACTAAGCTTGGATTTTGGAAAATTTGAAGGAAAATGAGAGGGAAAGAAAATAGTAAGGAAAAATTGTCATTCTATGTTAGAAAATCATTACTTTCAAGTGATCAATTATATGAACTCAAAAGACTGCCTACTTGTTTTAAATATTAATTGTATGACATTAAATTCTTGAATCTTGGATCTTAGTTTCTCCATTAGCATAAGTCATTTTTATGGACATTGTGGAAAATGTGTCCCCATGCGTTTACTTGGACTATAAGTCTTTGTGTTTGGATGATAGTGAAGATTTTGGAGTCAGTTGATCAACTTTAGGCTAAGTTTGGTTTTTGCAAAATTTGAAGGAGAATGACATAGAAAGAAAATGGAGAGGAAAATAAAAGGAAATCATTTTCAATGAAATAGTACATATTGGTAAACAGAAAAAAAACTGATTTTTGTGTTACCTCTGGAATTTTGACTGCAAAAAACATGAGCTTATAACCATAAAAAGGAGCCCTTGAGTTCTATTATATATATGCCTTTTCTTCTTTCAAGTACTCACACTCTCATTCTCGCTCTAGTTTGTAATTAAGCAACCACGAGAAACTCCAGACCCATCATTCTGTTTCCCTTGCTTTGCTTTCTCTCCTCCACCATCTCAATCTTATGTGACCCAAACACTTTGGTTTGCAATGAAAAAGAGAAGCATGCCCTTCTAAGATTCAAGAAAGCTCTCTCTGATCCTGGCAACCGGCTCTCGTCTTGGTCTGTCAATCAAGATTGTTGTAGATGGGAAGCAGTTCGCTGCAACAACGTTACAGGGCGAGTGGTTGAGCTCCATCTCGGTAATCCATATGACACGGATGATTATGAATTCTATAGCAAGTTCGAGTTGGGTGGTGAGATTAGCCCTGCTTTGCTTGAATTAGAATTTTTGAGTTACTTGAACTTGAGTTGGAATGATTTTGGAGGTAGTCCAATTCCAAGTTTCCTGGGTTCCATGGGAAGTTTGAGATATCTTGACCTCTCCTATGCTGGATTTGGTGGACTAGTCCCTCATCAGCTTGGAAATCTCTCGACTCTTCGTCACCTGGATCTGGGACGTAACTATGGGCTGTACGTTGAGAATCTTGGTTGGATTTCTCATCTTGTTTTTTTGAAGTACCTAGGCATGAATCGGGTCGACCTTCACAAGGAAGTCCATTGGCTTGAATCCGTGTCTATGTTCCCTTCTCTTTCAGAGCTGCACTTGTCCGATTGTGAACTTGATAGCAATATGACTTCATCTCTCGGGTATGACAATTTCACATCTCTCACATTTCTTGATCTTTCTGACAACAATTTCAATCAAGAAATACCAAATTGGTTGTTTAATCTCAGTTGTCTTGTGTCTCTAAGGCTATATCTCAATCAATTCAAGGGGCAAATTTCAGAGTCTTTAGGACAACTCAAATATCTAGAATATCTCGATGTTTCTTGGAATTCCTTTCATGGCCCTATTCCTGCATCCATAGGAAACTTATCATCCTTGATGTATTTGAGTCTTTATCATAATCCGTTGATTAATGGCACTCTTCCAATGAGTCTGGGGCTTCTATCCAATTTGGAGATATTAAATGTAGGATGGACTTCCTTAACAGGGACCATATCAGAAGCACATTTTACAGCACTCTCAAAATTGAAGCGCTTATGGATATCTGGGACATCTTTATCTTTCCATGTGAACTCCAGTTGGACTCCTCCATTCCAACTAGAGTTTCTGGGTGCGGATTCCTGTAAAATGGGTCCAAAATTTCCTGCGTGGCTACAGACACAAAAGTCTCTTGTCTATCTAGGCTTTTCCAGGTCTGGAATTGTGGACACAGCTCCAAACTGGTTATGGAAGTTCGCTTCATACATCCCTTGGATCAATCTCTCTAACAACCAGATATCTGGGGACTTATCCCAAGTTGTACTAAATAATACTGTCATTGATTTGAGTTCTAATTGCTTCTCAGGTCGGTTGCCACGTCTGTCTCCGAATGTTCGTATTTTGAATATTGCTAACAATTCATTCTCGGGACAGATTTCCCCTTTCATGTGCCAAAAGATGAATGGAACAAGTCAATTGGAGGCCCTTGACATATCAATTAATGCTTTATCAGGGGAACTTTCTGATTGTTGGATGCATTGGCAGTCTCTTACTCATGTAAGCCTGGGAAGCAACAATCTATCTGGTAAAATTCCTAATTCCATGGGTTCTTTGGTCGGACTTAAAGCATTGAGCTTGCACGACAATTCCTTCTATGGAGACATACCCTCATCACTAGAGAACTGCAAGGTTTTGGGGCTGATAAATCTAAGTAACAATAAATTTTCGGGGATTATACCCTGGTGGATTTTTGAGAGGACAACTCTAATTATTATCCACTTAAGATCCAATAAATTCATGGGCAAAATTCCTCCACAAATATGCCAACTTTCTTCTCTTATAGTGTTGGATCTTGCTGATAATAGTCTGTCAGGATCAATACCCAAGTGCTTGAATAATATCAGTGCTATGACTGGAGGACCTATCCATGGTATTGTGTATGGTGCTTTGGAAGCAGGTTATGATTTTGAACTTTACATGGAAAGTCTTGTTTTAGATATAAAGGGGAGGGAAGCAGAGTACGAAGAGATTCTTCAATATGTGAGGATGATTGACCTTTCAAGTAACAATTTATCTGGATCAATCCCAATTGAAATCTCAAGTCTTTTTAGACTGCAATTTCTAAACTTATCTCGAAATCATTTAATGGGGAGGATACCAGAGAAAATTGGGGTGATGGCATCATTAGAATCTCTAGATCTCTCGAGAAATCATCTTTCAGGTGAAATTCCTCAGAGCATGAGCAATTTAACATTTCTTGATGACCTGGACCTGTCATTCAACAACTTTTCTGGGAGAATTCCTTCAAGCACCCAGCTTCAAAGCTTCGATCCACTTTCTTTCTTTGGCAATCCTGAACTGTGTGGAGCCCCTCTTACGAAAAACTGCACAAAAGATGAAGAGACTCTAGGTCCCACTGCTGTAGAAGAAAACAGAGAATTTCCTGAAATCCCATGGTTTTACATCGGCATGGGATCAGGATTCATTGTGGGGTTTTGGGGAGTTTGTGGAGCTCTCTTTTTCAAGAGAGCATGGAGGCATGCTTATTTCCAGTTTCTTTATGAGATGAGAGACCGGGCCTATGTGGGTATAGCAATAAAATTGAAGTGGTTCCACCAAAAGCTGAGAAGATACCATGCTGGTAAGGAAAAGACACATGATTACCCTTCTGTGAAAATTTTTCAAATCATATATTGACATGTTTTCCAAATCTATTGCCTCTTACTTTTATTTTCAAATTCGTTTCAGGATGATCTCCAAGAGAGTGTATCATACTCACATGTTTCAACAACTTCAGTGGCATGGCCAAAGAGCACTATATATTCAAAGTGGTAGTATTAATTTCGCATTGCAGTAATTATATTTTGTGTTGAAGTTTCTATATATGTTATTGCTGTTGTGTTATGAAATTAATTAATAATCTCTTTTAGGCACTGTTGCCATGAAAATGAATTGAGTGTTGATGCATTTGTAGTCCCTTTTCTACAATTTTCATCGATTTTTTGGCAATATATCGATAAAAATCAATTTTTTTAATTTGTATTTCAAAAATCTGAAATAAGATTTGATGGACGGACCCAACAGCTTCTTCCACACAGCAGCTTACTCTTTAAAGCCCAGCCCAGCCCAGCCCTCCAGGCTCATTTAACCAGGACCTCATGAGGAATACTCATTTTCATTCTTGTTTGTGGCCGATGTGGGATTGCATCTCATTCTTAAAATGAAAATATGAACTGGACCAAAGGGAATTGATGCAGGACCCAGGCCAGCTATGCTGTTTGTATTAAGTTTACATGTGTTATATATATTTATACATTTATATTACAAACAAATATTATATAGGGGATTTATTAAATGTAAATGTCCTAAGTATATATATATATCTATATATATTATAAATTAATTAAAATACATCCAAATTGCATGAATCTCTATAAATAAATATTCTTCCTTCTAGCTCCGACCAGAAAAAGATTGCTTGCCAAGAGGAGAACAACCATTTATCATTGAAAGACCCTTTCTTTTCTTTCTAAGCCTTCTTGTAACTCCTCCGGAACCAGTCCAAAAATGGCTTCATCTTCTACTTCTAATCCTCATAGTTATGATGTGTTCTTGAGTTTCAGAGGTAAAGACACTCGCAAGAATTTTACTGACATCTTTATAACAGTTTGGTTGCATATGGAATTCACACCTTCAGAGATGATGAAGAAGTTGAGAAAGGAGAGGACATCAAATCGGGTCTGTCCAGAGCTATCCAAGGATCAAAGATTTTATTATTATTTTCTCAAAAAACTATGCTACCTCCAAGTGGTGTTTAAATTTATCATCCTTGTCCACATTATATCTTTATGGTAATCTATTAAATGGCGCTCTCCCAGAGAGCATGGGACTTCTCTCAAATTTGGAAGCTCTGGTTATAGGAAGAAACCCTTTGGCAGGAATTGTATCAGAAGTACATTTTATCAAACTCTCAAACTTGAAGTACTTAGAGATGTCTTGGACGTATCTAACATTCAGTGTGAGCTCAAATTGGATTCCTCCTTTTCAACTTCAATATATGAAGATGATTTCTTACAAGATGGGCCCTAAGTTTCCAGCATGGCTGCAAACACAAAGATCTCAAACTCAGGAATTGTGGACACTTCTCCTAGTATTAGAGAATTCATTGCAATAAATTTTCTTTATATTTTAAATTTTTGTAATTAGTTGTAATATCCTTGTAATTAGTTGTAATCCCCTAATTCTTGGATTGTTTCCTATTTTTGTGTTTTTGATAACTTACAACAATGCCCAATTTTGTGTACATAAATTCATTCTTAATTAATAGAAAAGTCAAGTTATTGTTTCTCAATAATCCTTTTTCTATTTCAACATGGTATCAGAGGCTTTTTTTTTTTTTTTTGGGCTTATTTTCTGCAACTAGTCTCCTCAATGGCTTTCGGTGCAACCCTCTCTTCCACCAATGATCCTATCACCATCCAAAACTTCCACCATCCTCAACATCCCCTCCTTACAATCAATTTGTCCAATATGGTGAATGATTAAGTTGTACTCATGACTTTTGGACTTTTTGGAATATCACTATTTGGATTTTTAATGTTTTAATCTCTTCACATCTTTAGTAAGAGGAAAGGGGATATAAATATTTTACTCCACTTTTTTCTTTTGACCATTTATGATGGAATTAAGTTTGATTTTTTTCTCAATGGACTTCAATGAACAAAAACATGGAAAAATTAATATCAATAAGCATCTAGCTAGACAAATATTTTGAGATTTGCTTTTAATATCATTCTACGAAAAATATTTCCTCAACTTCTAAAGTTTGTACGATATTATATAAAATATCAATAGCATGAGAATGTACTTTATACATAGAATAAATAAATTAAAATTGTTGGGGTATTTTACATTTATGTGAAGTTATGAATATGTCTTGTGATGGAAATCATTAATCAAATTAACTTATTTTGTATTGCACAAATTCCACTCAACATTACTTATTTTATTGGACAAATTGATTTGATAGATTTAATCACTTGCTGTTAACTTTGAAGACTCCTTAAATTTCAATTGGTCTTCCACTCAAGTGCAAATGACGACTTAAAAAGTCTCATTGGGTGTGAAATGGAAGACTTAAAAGTATTTTTGGAAGAGTTCATGGAAACTACTATATATTTATATTCCACAATGCCCAGCAACAAGTCTTAAAAAGAATCAAGTTTCTTCACTATAAAAGAGTAACTAAAACTTACTTTTAGGTGACGTAAAATTAATTTCTTTTTTCAGAAGATAGACGTAGGCATTATTGGACAAATATTACTTATTCTATGTCATAATAACAAAAATTCTAATGAGAACAATTGGGAATACCATAGTGAGAAATTAGAACTACCATAATTCATCATATAAAGCTCAATAGCTCTAATAGCAATGTTGTGGCAGTAGGACTCTGGTCTATCCGCATCGGTCTTATCCTCCAGACCAAGATAAGAGATGATGTGCAGGATTAATGAGAGTCTGTTGAAAGTTCATAAGAGATTATTTTATTGTAAATAAGAATGACAATGAGACGGGGTTTTTTGAGTACATGCCTCATCTCATCCCTAATGTTATGTGTTTGGGATAAAGATAAATACGTTTATGACGAATTTGAGAGATTTTTAAAAACTTAGGATGGGTTTGAGGCAGGTTCGGGTATGACTTTGTCCTACCTTGCCCTACCCCATCCCAATTATATATAAAGCTAAATAAAAAATTATTTTAATTCATTTTCTTTTTCATTTTTAACATATATGTAAAATATTACTTTTCATAAAAATAAATTATTAATACTTATACACTTTATTTATTTATAAATTATAATGATTTTTTAATAAAAATTATTTTTTAAAAAAAATTAATAAATAGATAGGACCGAGTATGGGAATTTCATATTCCTACACTGCCTCATTTAATTTTATTTATTTTTAGATGAGGATGATAATAGATAAAAATAAATGGGATGGGGTTGGAATGAGGGTAACCTGTCTGAAACCTACCTTATTGTCATCCCTAATTACAAACAAAGGTGTTTGCTTTGCATAAGGTTGAAATGATCAAGGAGAAAAAAGAGTAGAAGGAACACAATGATTGCTAATTTGGAGTTTATCATGATTGCTCGAGTAGAAATAGAGAGGAGGATTCAAATATAATAAGTTATGGCTCCTTTTATGCACTCAACACTATTCAAAAACATTATAAACATGTTACATAACTTATGTCACATGAATACATTGTAAACATTAAAAGAATTTGAGTAATAAAAAATATTAACAATTTTTTGAGAGAAAATTGATTAATATAATTTGCTTATGTTTTTTTTTTCTTATTTAATCAATTTTTTCGTACTAAATTTAAATTATAACTTGAATATAAGACATGTAATGTTTTTGCTTATTTAGCATTGTTGATTACTTTATAGTTCAATTTGTGCTTTCTCTTTGAGGCATTTTAATTATAATAGAGACTAGTGGAAACAATTGTGGTGATATTAGTTGCTCTTATTTATTTAATCTTTTTTATATTAAAACTCTATTATATTTGATATATACAATGTGAAATATTATTTGTTATTATTAAAAAGCTCTTATAACTTTTGCATAGTTGATAAGTCTTTGAGTTGAACACATGGATACTTGAGTCAACAAAATGATAAATTTTCTTTCCATCTTTTCCTTGTTTTATTGGAAAACTACTATTATTGAATTTTATTTTCTTAATTGAGGGTCTTGTATCTTTCTTTTTCTTTTATCATTGTTCACAAGGTTTTGATTGTGTATATTATAAGTAAATATATGTATATATTGGAACATACTCAATTTTGAGATATTACCTTTTTTTTACTCTCATCATAATTAATAAGGTTACATTAATGTATAACCCACAACTAAATTTCATACATACATACAAAAGAAGTCGTTTTCTCGATATAGGTGAGCTACTCTATCATTCTATGTGAAATATTTAAAAGAAAATTTTTTCTTTCGGTAATTTACATACGTACCAATCCGTGTGAAGCCTTTATTATGCCTTAAAATGGAAATCATGATTCAAAACAACTTATTTCAAGCTTCACTTCTCTACCCAACATAACTCGGTTTGATTGGACAAGTTTGAAAGATGTAACTCTATGACCCTTACTTTAAATACTTTTTAAACTTTCATTACTCTTTCCCCATGAGAAACCAAAGACTTAAAAATGCTTTTTAATTCTTCATGTGAAAGAAACAATTCTTCAAAGTTTGAGGGCATTTTGAGAAGACTTCATGGGAAAACATTATTTGAAGTAACAATTCTTCATGTGAAAAGAAAATTTTTTTCTTTTGGTAATTTACATACGTACCAATTCATGTGAAACCTTTATTATACCTTAAAATGGAAATCATGATTCAAAACAACTTATTTCATGATTCACTTCTTTACCCAACATAACTCAATATGACTGACAAGTTTGAAAGATGTAATTCTATGACCCTTACATGAAAGACTTTTAAACTTTCATTACTCTTTCCCCATGTGAAACCAAAGACTTAAAAATACTTTTAAATTCTTCATGTGAAAGAAGCAATTCTTCAAAGTCTAAAAGCATTTTGAGAAGACTTCACGTGAAAACATTATTTGAAGCAACCATTCTTCAAGTGAAAAGAAAATTTTTTCTTTTGGTAATTTACGTAAATACTAATTCATGTGAAGCCTTTATTATACCTTAAAATGGAAATCATGATTCAAAACAACTTATTTCATGCTTCACTTCTTTAAACATAACTTAGTATGATTGGACAAGTTTGAAAGATGTAATTATATGGCCCTTACTTTAAAGACTTTTAAACTTTCATTGCTTTTTCCCCATGTGAAACCAAGGACTTAAAAATACTTTTTAATTCTTCATGTGAAAGAAACAATTCTTCAAAGTCTAAAAGCATTTTGAGAAGACTTCATGTGAAAACATTATTTGAAGCAACAATTCTTCATGTGAAAAGAAAATTTTTTCTTTTGGTAATTTACATACATACTAATTCATGTGAAGACTTTGTTATACCTTAAAATGGAAATCATGATTCAAAACAACTTATTTCATGCTTCACTTCTTTACCCAACATAACTCGGTATGATTGGACAAGTTTGAAATATGTAACTCTATGACCCTTACTTTAAAGACTTTTTAAACTTTCATTGTTCTTTCCCCATGTGAAACCAAAGACTTAAAACTACTTTTTAATTCTTCATGTGAAAGAAACAATTCTTCAAAGTCTAAAAACATTTTGAGAAGACTTCATGCGAAAACATTATTTGAAGCAATAATTCTTCAAAGTCTTGAAAAGAAACTAATTCTTGATTATAGAAAGATAACTAAAACCAAATGCTTAAAATTGAATTTTTTTTTTCAAAATACACACCTTATTGGACTAATATTATTTATTTTAAGTCATAATAACAAAAAGTACTAACTCAAGAGATAAAATTAGATATTAAAGACTCATTTTTAATATCTTTAAGAACTTTCCTATATTTTCCCTTCCATTAATATTTTTCCTTGATGAACACGTATCATATGGAATATATAGAAGTTTCCTAGCAATTAATAAAAACAACCACCTTTGGAATTAATGGTTTTACCTTTGGAAAATTGGTTGGCTGCTCAAAATATGCTGCCTGGTACGTCAGTAGAAGAGGTGGTGGTTTTTTGTAAAGTATCATTTGATAAAAATAGTATATATATTTGTAAGAAATAAACTAGGATAAATAGATTAATATTTGAATCAAGAAGAGGATGCCTAACATGGAAAAAAAAAAACCTTGCTTCTATAATTAATCTTCGATCAAATAGATTGATATTTGTATTGGTATATTTTAATGATGTTATATGATAAGAAATTAATGTCTAAGCAAATATTTAAGGTTCTTTTTACTAAAATGCATATAATAATTTTCGAACTTATGAACCCAAACTGAAAAAGACTTATTATAATTTTAGGCAAACTCCCAGAGCTTAGGACCAAAGATAAAAATTGAGCCTTTCCAATAATATGTGAGTCTAGATTTGGTAAATATATTTAATAAAATAACTTCATATTACAACTTAAAATTTAAAATGATAATATATAAGTAATTTTATTTTTCTAAAATAATAGATTATGAGAAGAAAAATAAATTAAAATTGAGCCTTTCAAATAATAGATTTGGCTAGATTTAATAATAGATTTAAGTTTAATTTTGATCTTATAACCATGAAATATAAAAAATGAAATAGAACGTTAAATCTCTTTTCTTAGTGATAGAAAATTGGAGGAAAATTAAAATATTAAAAAGTAGCAAAAATTTTAGATATTTTAAAACTTTTATTTATTTTTTTAGTAACATGAAAAAGTGAAGAAAATAATTATTAAATTTTAATCTTATCTTATGTGTTCCTAAATTTTATTTTTCTTTCAAAATCATATCCATTAAAATGCCCAAATGTCTCAAAATCATTTAGCCTCTTAAACATGAGCCTGGCTCAATGACTTCAAGGAATAATGGTTTGGAGGGAAAAATCCATCATTCTTTGAATTTGGAATTAATATATAAAAAAATTAATCTTGCTAAGTTGAAACAATTTATTCGTTTAAAAAATATGCAGAATAAAAAGAAGCATATATATATATATATATATATATATATATAATCCTAAAATTGAGGTAATAAAATTTCATGATTGTGCATGATTGTGAGCTTTTCCAATAGAACTAAAAAGACAAAAAAATATATATAGCATATGAAGAGAAATCAACACTACCTTGACAAAATGTAATGCTAAAGTCACAATGCTAGTGCATGCCAAAATTTTAATAGTAGCCAATACCATCACACACTATACATCATAAATACAATGTGAGATTTAAATATAAACAAGTTGAATAAATAAGAAAAAATCACATTAACTAATTTTCTCCTAAAAATTATTTTATTCAAAACTGTTTAGAGTATTGAAATATTTATGAATATAATTTTGATTATTAAAATATTTATTAACATAAGAAAATTTAAATTAAATTCTTAAATTGGTTTAGGATCTAAAATATTTTAATTATTTTTTGTGACTTAATTTTAATACATATTTAAAGATTTTGAGTCTCTAGATATGATGAAGCTATCTTTAATAATTTAGGTGGATTGAGTTATAATTTGTTCCTTTTAATTCTTTTTACCCTGTGCTTATAGTTTATAATTAAAAAAAAAACCTTAAATAATAATTGACAATATATTTTTCCTTGTAGTACCTTTTGTTATTGTGACTTAAAATAAATAATATTGGTCCTATAAAGCATGCCTTGTGGAAGAAGAAATTAACTTTGTATTATCTAAAAGTTGGTTTTGGTTATCTTTTTGTATTAAAAAATTTTGATTCCTTCCAAGAAAGTGAAGAATTGTTGTTAGGTATATTTGATGGATGGTTTCTATCACGAGGCATATTAATGGCTTCACATAAATCAATACATATGTAAAATACCCTAAATATTTAATTTCTTTATACTTTGTATAAAGTATATTCTCATGACATTAACTACTGATATTCTATAGAATAGTGAAGGTATTAAAGATAAGTCTCAAAATATTTTGAGATATTTTGACTTATTATAACTTTTAAGTCTCAAAAGGTAGAGATTTTTTTATTTATTTTTAATTATATTTTTATCCTTATTCTTTTGTCTGAGCCCAAAGAGTAGTACTAATGTGGGTTTATGTTAAAGGCCACATATAACATAGATTCAAATTTCTATCCAATCTTATGGTTTTGGCCCATGTCCATCTCATATTGGCAAAATTACACTTAGGTGGTGTTTGTTTTTTGGCTTATTAGAAAAAGTCAAATATTTTGGTTTTTTCTATTCAGCTAAAAGTGACTTGTTGATACTATCCAACATAGCTAAAGTGAGCTTATTATCATTAAGTTTAGTTTAATGATTTTGGTTGATGTCAATAAGTTACTTTTAACTGAATAGAAAAAGCCAAAATATTTGACTTTTTCTATTCAGCCAAAAAAACAAACACCACCTTAATATTCTATTTCCAATGTCCACTAGGCCAATTCATCCTTCTCTCTTTTAGGCCTTGCTCCATTTTAGGCCATATTCCAACCATATGATTTAAAGATATTTTTTTATTTTATAAATTTTAAAAAATTATTTGAGGATTTAAAAAAAAAAAAAAAAAACCAATCACTGAAAAACTTATAAACTAAACCAAGTCCAAAATGACTTTAGTATTTTGTTATGAACATAACCACTCTTTATAAATTTATTGGTAAATAAATAGACTTCAAAATAATAAGTTTAGTAATTTCTAAAAGTGAGTCATGATTGAACCATCCCTCTTTACAGTAAAACTATTTAAATATATATTATCTTACTAGACAAATAGATGAATAAGATTTAATACTTTATAATTTTTTTAATAAATTTACTATTTTTTTAAAAATAATTTGGAATTATAAAACTAATCCAATTAATTAAACACCAAATAAAAACTAATTCCAAATACTATAACTATAATTGAGTATTAAAATATTAAAATTAAAATTAATTGTTTTTATTTTAAATTATTATTATTTATTTTTTTTAAATCAATTATATTTTGATAAAGATGTTAATATGCATATGTTATAATATACTCTAAAATAGTATCATTTTTAATAATAAAAAAAATATGATTTATTATTATTTTAATATACTATTATTACCCATATTTTACTAAAAATATTTTTTATTTGTGTTTTACTAAAAAATATTTATCTTTTATTTATTTAATTTAAAAATTATTTTATTAAGGCTTAATTTAATTTTAATTAATTTTATACATAAATTGAAATTACAATTTTATTTTCTATAAAATAACAGTAAAAATTTTATTTTTAAATTAATTAAATTCTTTGTCTAAATGATTGACTTTTGTATACGTGAAAAACTTATTTATATATTAAAAATTAAAATCATTTTTTATTTTATATTATTATTATTTATTTTTTTTAAAATCAATTATATCTTTATAAAGATGTTAGTATGCATATGTTATAATATATGCTAAAATAGTATCATTTTTAATAAAAATATAATTTATTTTTTAATTATACTATTATTATTCATATTTTACTAAAAAAAAAAATTGTTCTTTATATTTTACTAAAAAAAATATTTATCTTTTAATTTATTTAATTAAAAATTATTTCTAGGTGTTGTGGTTCCAAACCTTAGCTCAAAAATAATTTGACAGGTTGTGTTATAATGGCTTACAATTTATTTTTGCATTCTGCTTTGGTACAGTCAAGGAAGACTGGCCCTCAAAGTTCAGGTTCAAGAAGCACTTAAATGGTATTCAAGTGAGTCTCATGTTGTCCTTCTCATTTCTTTGGTGATTAATTTGTTTGTTACAATTTTTTTTGAGAAGGGATTTTATGGTGATAAATAAACATGTCTACTTATGGTAATTCATTTTTTAGAAAGGAGTTTATTGGAATTATATTAAACTAAAATCTATTTTTAACTATTTATGTAAAAATTTAATTTCTTTAAAATTAAATTCCTTTATTTTAGATATTTAATATAGTAAAATAAGAATCAAAATAAACTTTCATTCATTTATAAGAACCATAAATAGTAATTTAAAGCTAATATATATATATATTTTAAAAATATTTTTGACAAAAAAAATTAAAGTTTTTTGTCATTGTTAATTAAGTACCCATTCTTAAAAAGTTTTATCAAATATTTAAAGTGATGCAATTCATTTTCTTTGGTGCACTTGGTTTATTTTAAACTATTTATGTTTGAAAGGCATGGTGTAACAATTTGAAAGACATGGTGAATTACACTTGGACTGGAGTTTTCTCTTTGCCTCTGCTTTTATCAAGTTAAACTTGTTCCCAATGGGTACACTATAAAAGGAGAAATGCGTATTTTATTGACTAATTTTAATAGGCAGAAAGATAAAATGATGTCATTAGGTTGCCCATGTTTCTCTCTTGTGTGCTGTAAGTCTACCCTTCTTGAATTGAATCATTTTCTTTGAAGAACGTGTTGGGTGCACCATGTTTCTCTCCACATAAATTTAAAGAAATTTCATAGCATTTTCTTTTATAAGGGTCACCTTTTTTTAAGTGAAACACAATACATGTGTATTAATTATGACCTTTCTTGCTTTAATTGCTTTAATTGCTTTAACTTAGGTGGTGTTTGTTTTTTTACTTGATTCTAAATAGAACCTTAATGCTTAATAGTGTTAAATATTAGGTTGTTTGTTTTTATAGTATTTTATTTCTATTAAGTATTAAAAAGTAAAAAAAATCAATATCTTATTTTTTCTATTTAGAAAAAACCACATATTTTGGCTTTTTCTATTTAGTAAAAAGTTTATAATAAGTCATGAAAAAGTAAAAAAACAAACAACCTAAATTCTAAAATTAAATAGCTTTCAGCAAAAAGCCAAAAAAACAAACACCACCTTAGTTTTTGTAATAGATTTTTTGAATTAAAACTATGATTTGAATTCTAAAACTTTAAGAGAAAATAGGGACTTAGCTTCAAAAGATATAACATATGAGATTGCTACTCACTAGGGATGTATTTATGGTTAACAAAAATAAAGAACTGTTTGGTTGATTAGCAATAATTTAAAATAATCTTAAAATGGAAAAAATATGAATATATTATCATTTTTTTCACATTACCCTGTAATTAATATGGTTAGTATAAAATGTATAATAATTAATTAATGTCGTATCTAATTAAACTAAAAAATGAGAGTAACGAAATCTATTTGTGCTTTTACTAGGATTTTTGTATGTTTTAAAATTCTCCTAATCATGAATAAGATTAAACTTGACATGATTTATTTGTTTTTAAGTAGTGAAATTTCCTATTTACATGTCTTTGTTTTTTTTTTTTTGTAGAAAAGAAGAAACTCTTGTTTAGTAGTTAATAAAGTTTTGTTTTATATTTGAGTTGTTTTTGGGACATTTAGGAATGACTTTATTGATTTTAATTTAAACTTTAACAATAATTAATTAATTGAATATTTTAAATATTTAGTTTCATGATCGTGAGTGGGGCAATCATGCATGATTGCATCCATAGAAGTGATTTGAAGATGCAAGTATGTGTCAACACTTTCTAGCTATATTTGTATGCATGCATATACTCAAGGACTTGGTATGGAAGGTTATATTTAGGGTTATGAGACTTGCAAAAGGTAATTGTGTTTTTTCTAATATTTCAATTTAGTATAAATATTTGTAATTTCATATCTATTTGATTCTTCTATCATTGCAGTTGTGGAATGCCTTAGGTAGGAGACAAAATGAAAGAATATTTGAGAAATTGAGCCTTTTATGAGTTTATTACTTTGCAAAAAAGATAATTTTGCTATTTCTTTCTTTTGAGTTAACAGTTCATATTTTATTTTATGACCCACCAAGCTTTTCCCTCCTTCTCCTCTGCCACCACCTGTCCTTCTTTATACTTCCCTACAAATTCAAAATTTATTACATTACATTGTTAGAGTTTTAAAGTCTGTAATTATGAAAATGCATGTATATTGTATCTTTCCTATTTTTACTATATATATTATTTAGTTAGTAATTTTGTTATGTCCTTACTAATTAAATGTAACTTCCTTGGGTCTTATTGATTTCAAGACAACTTCGGACTTCATCAAATTTAGATTTGGATTATTTAGACTTGTAAAATTTAAGGTAGGTACGTATTTATGGTTGGTAAAGTTTTTCCTAATACAAGAAATTAGGAAGAGTATCTATTTATTTCACAAATAAATCTATACTTCTACTTTTTTTAATACATAGTCATGTGTAGGTCTTAAAAAAAAAAAACAAAAAAACTCACATATTCTTATGTGGTTGATTCTTCATTTTTTTCTAATTTTACTCCTCTTACCTAAAGATAATTAACTCCATAATTTTGTAGTGCAAACTTGTAAACAACCACTCAATAATAATGTTTCAAGTGTGATTCATATTTAAATTGACTATGTCTTTTTCTTCAAACTGGTTTTCCTATATGACAATTTAATATGGCTCTTGCAATTGTTAAATAATCCAAGTTGTTAGAGTTTCTCTTCTATGGAGTTTCTTCATATCTTGGCTTGAATTATTCCTAGAACTATTCATTTGATATTTTCTTTGTATATTTGAAATTTTCATGTTTACTACATTGGTTGAACATTTATTTTAGGTTAATTGTTTATATCATTTTTCATTTATTCTATTTGTTTTGAAGTATCATGATTTGTGATTTTTAACATTTCGATGTTATATCATATTTGGAAATATATTGCTCTTGAAGATTTTTTATTTTTTTATTATTGATGAAACATTTTGTATAATTTTATTATAAAGTTTCTATGCACAACTAGTGAGAGATATCTTATCCTCATGTGATAATTAGCTCTAAATATTTTTCTCAGACTCATGTTCATTTTCTCAAAATTTTCTACATTTCGTTTGACGTCGGTTCCAAATTTTTTTCCTCAATATTTTGTATGGATTATAGTTTTAATTATACTTATTGGTTGTTGCAAGTATAATTTAGAGATTTTCTATCCTTCATATCTTTGTTTGTAGGTTGCAAAGGAAACTGGAAAAAGTCGATGCCAAAACCCATGAAGATTATATCAATCAATGAACTCATTAGGCAATTAAATTAGGTTTTTGTAGATTATGGTTTATCGATCTTAATAGTTATTACACTAATGTTTGTTCTTTTCTAAAGGAATAAAAAAATTTTGTTGTAAATATTTGGATATAATTAACAAATTTATATGTAATTGTTTTTCCTAAGTAGTTACATTAATTGTTCAACTAGATTGTTGTACATCAATACCTGAAGATATTTTAATTAGCAACCTTCAATTTAATTTTATAGCTTATAATTTTTTCTTTTATTTAATTATATAGGAAATCCATTATTTTAATAACAAGATATAATTATTATTTTTAATTGCAAATGCATCAAATATGACACTTCTAGGAGTGTCATTGATAAGAAAAAAAATCAAAGATGATGCTTTTAAAAGTGTCAAGATTAGTAATTTTATATAAAAAAAATGTTCAAAGATAATGTTTTTATGAGTGTCATTGTTAACAGTATTCAAATATGACACTTGTTTGAGCGTCATTGAATGCATTAATCAAAGATGACACTTACTAGAAGTGTCATTGTTCACTAACACATATAATGACAGGTTATAAGATGACGCTTTAGAGAAGCGCCATCTTTTCTGTTGTTTTCCTTTTTTTCTTGTAGTGTTTAATAAAAGTGAAGACTTGGGTTCAATTTATTAACTTTAGACTAAGTTTGGATTTTGGAAAGTTTGAAGGAAAATGGGAGGGAAAGAAAATAGTAAGGAAAAATTGTCGTTCTATGTTAGGAAACCATAGCTTTCAAGTCTCAAAAGGCTGCCTACTTGTTTTAAACATTGATTGTATGACATTAAATTCTTGAATTTTCGATCCTAGTTTCTCTTATAGCATAAGTCATTTTTATGGAGGTTGTGGAAAATTTGTCCCCATGTGTTTACTTGGACTATAAGTCTTTGTTTACTTGGACTATTGGATTATAAGTCTTTGTGTTTACTTGGACTATTGATCAACTTTAGGCTAAGTTTGGTTTTTGCAAAATTTGAAGGAGAATGAGATAGAAAGAAAATGGAGAGGAAAATAGAAGGAAAGAAAATGTCAATATATAAATATTTTTTAACATTTATATCACAGAGAATGCAGAAAATGCATCAAAGTAATTGATAAGAAAACCCAGCCATTGACACAATGTCTTGCAACTTGGAGGCAAAACACTTTAAAAAGTACATATTGGATTAACAAAATATGGAAAATCATTTTCAATGAAATAGTACATATTGGTAAACAGAAAAAAACTGATTTTTTTTGTGTTTCCTCTGGAATTTTGACTGCAGAAAACATGAGCTTGTAACCATAAAAAGGAGCCCTTGAGTTCTATTATATATATATGCCTTTTCTTCTTTGAAGTACTCACACTCTCATTCTCGCTCTAGTTTGTAATTAAGCAACCATGAGAAACTCCAGACCCATCATTCTGTTTCCCTTGCTTTGCTTTCTCTCCTCCACCATCTCAATCTTATGTGACCCAAACACTTTGGTTTGCAATGAAAAAGAGAAGCATGCCCTTCTAAGATTCAAGAAAGCTCTCTCTGATCCTGGCAACCGGCTCTCGTCTTGGTCTGTCAATCAAGATTGTTGTAGATGGGAAGCAGTTCGCTGCAACAACGTTACAGGGCGAGTGGTTGAGCTCCATCTCGGTAATCCATATGACACGGATGATTATGAATTCTATAGCAAGTTCGAGTTGGGTGGTGAGATTAGCCCTGCTTTGCTTGAATTAGAATTTTTGAGTTACTTGAACTTGAGTTGGAATGATTTTGGAGGTAGTCCAATTCCAAGTTTCCTGGGTTCCATGGGAAGTTTGAGATATCTTGACCTCTCCTATGCTGGATTTGGTGGACTAGTCCCTCATCAGCTTGGAAATCTCTCGACTCTTCGTCACCTGGATCTGGGACGTAACTATGGGCTGTACGTTGAGAATCTTGGTTGGATTTCTCATCTTGTTTTTTTGAAGTACCTAGGCATGAATCGGGTCGACCTTCACAAGGAAGTCCATTGGCTTGAATCCGTGTCTATGTTCCCTTCTCTTTCAGAGCTGCACTTGTCCGATTGTGAACTTGATAGCAATATGACTTCATCTCTCGGGTATGACAATTTCACATCTCTCACATTTCTTGATCTTTCTGACAACAATTTCAATCAAGAAATACCAAATTGGTTGTTTAATCTCAGTTGTCTTGTGTCTCTAAGGCTATATCTCAATCAATTCAAGGGGCAAATTTCAGAGTCTTTAGGACAACTCAAATATCTAGAATATCTCGATGTTTCTTGGAATTCCTTTCATGGCCCTATTCCTGCATCCATAGGAAACTTATCATCCTTGATGTATTTGAGTCTTTATCATAATCCGTTGATTAATGGCACTCTTCCAATGAGTCTGGGGCTTCTATCCAATTTGGAGATATTAAATGTAGGATGGACTTCCTTAACAGGGACCGTATCAGAAGCACATTTTACAGCACTCTCAAAATTGAAGCGCTTATGGATATCTGGGACATCTTTATCTTTCCATGTGAACTCCAGTTGGACTCCTCCATTCCAACTAGAGTTTCTGGGTGCGGATTCCTGTAAAATGGGTCCAAAATTTCCTGCGTGGCTACAGACACAAAAGTCTCTTGTCTATCTAGGCTTTTCCAGGTCTGGAATTGTGGACACAGCTCCAAACTGGTTATGGAAGTTCGCTTCATACATCCCTTGGATCAATCTCTCTAACAACCAGATATCTGGGGACTTATCCCAAGTTGTACTAAATAATACTGTCATTGATTTGAGTTCTAATTGCTTCTCAGGTCGGTTGCCACGTCTGTCTCCGAATGTTCGTATTTTGAATATTGCTAACAATTCATTCTCGGGACAGATTTCCCCTTTCATGTGCCAAAAGATGAATGGAACAAGTCAATTGGAGGCCCTTGACATATCAATTAATGCTTTATCAGGGGAACTTTCTGATTGTTGGATGCATTGGCAGTCTCTTACTCATGTAAGCCTGGGAAGCAACAATCTATCTGGTAAAATTCCTAATTCCATGGGTTCTTTGGTCGGACTTAAAGCATTGAGCTTGCACGACAATTCCTTCTATGGAGACATACCCTCATCACTAGAGAACTGCAAGGTTTTGGGGCTGATAAATCTAAGTAACAATAAATTTTCGGGGATTATACCCTGGTGGATTTTTGAGAGGACAACTCTAATTATTATCCACTTAAGATCCAATAAATTCATGGGCAAAATTCCTCCACAAATATGCCAACTTTCTTCTCTTATAGTGTTGGATCTTGCTGATAATAGTCTGTCAGGATCAATACCCAAGTGCTTGAATAATATCAGTGCAATGGCTGCAGGACCTATCCGGGATATTCGGTATGATGCTTTGGAAGTAAATTATGGTTATTCTAATTATGATAATTACATGGAAAGTCTTGTTTTAGATATAAAGGGGAGGGTAGCAGAGTACAAAGAGATTCTTCAATATGTAAGGATGATTGACCTTTCAAGTAACAATTTATCTGGATCAATCCCAATTGAAATCTCAAGTCTTTTTGGACTGCAATTTCTAAACTTATCTCGAAATCATTTAATGGGGAGGATACCAGAGAAAATTGGGGTGATGGCATCATTAGAATCTCTAGATCTCTCGAGAAATCATCTTTCAGGTGAAATTCCTCAGAGCATGAGCAATTTAACATTTCTTGATCACCTGGACCTGTCATTCAACAGCTTTTCTGGGAGAATTCCTTCAAGCACCCAGCTTCAAAGCTTCGATCCACTTTCTTTCTTTGGCAATCCTGAACTGTGTGGAGCCCCTCTTACGAAAAACTGCACAAAAGATGAAGAGACTCTAAATCCCACTGCTGTAGAAGAAAACAGAGAAATTCCAGAAATCCCATGGTTTTACATCGGCATGGGATCAGGATTCATTGTGGGGTTTTGGGGAGTTTGTGGAGCTCTCTTTTTCAAGAGAGCATGGAGGCATGCTTATTTCCAGTTTCTTTATGACATGAGAGACCAGGCCTATGTGGGTATAGCAATAAAATTGAAGTGGTTCCACCAAAAGCTGAGAAGATACCATGCTGGTAAGGAAAAGACACATGATTACCCTTCTGTGAAAATTTTTCAAATCATATATTGACATGTTTTCCAAATCTATTGCCTCTTACTCTTATTTTCAAATTCGTTTCAGGATGATCCGCAAGGGAGTGTATCATACTCACATGTTTCAACAACTTCGATGGCATGGCCAAGAGCACTATATATTCAAAGTGGTAGTCTTAATGTCGCGTTGTAGTAATTATCTTTTGTGTTGTAGTTTCTATATATGTTATTGTTGTTGTGTTATGATATTAATTAGTAATATCTTTTAGGCACTGATGCCATGAAAATGAATCCAGTGTTGATGCATTTGTAGTCCCTTTTTTACAATCTTTTGTATATATAAGTATGTAGTTATAACACACCCGAATTTTCGACCGTGTCCGATGCATCTTTATACTCACATATTTTTCACCGATTTTTCGGCAATCTATCAATAAAAAACCGATTTTTTTAATTTGTATTTCAAAAATCTGAAATAGAATTTAATGGACGGGCCCAACAGCTTCTTGCACACAACATCTTACTCTTTAAAGCCCAACCTAGCCCTCGAGGCGCATTTAACCGGAACCTCATGAGGCAATACTCATTTTCATTCTTGTTTGTCGATGTGGGATTGCATCTCACTCTCAAAATGAAAATATGAACTGGACCAAAGGGAATTGATCCAGGACCCAGGCCAGCTATGCTGTTTGTATTAAGTTTACATGTGTTATATATATATTTATACATCTATAGAGGATTCGTAATGTAAATGTCCTAAGTATAAATATATATATATATATATATATATATATATATATATATATATATATATTATAAATTAATTAGCAGTTGGGACTAAAGGAAGAGACAATTGCCATTGTTTACATCTCCAATGTAGCCATCATAAGAAAAAGCAAAAAAGAGGCAAGAGAGAAAAGGTCCAAATGAAAAGCCAATTCACCACCCAAAAGAAATGCCCCCAAGTTGAAATTATTTAATATTAATTCCACGTGGCACAAACCTCAAACACATCACACTCATTTTGCCCTTCATACTTGAAACCGTGTGGGCCCATTGCCCTCTTTTAAAAGACATGAAAATGGGAGTTTGCTCATTTTAATAACTGAAATAATATATTTAATAATTAGAAAATCATAAATAATTAATTTTATTTCTTTTACGAGGGAGATTTTGGGTATTATGTAAATAATTTTTTTATTTATTGTAATGTGATTAATATGAATTTAAAAGAAATCGATAATTATATATAAAGAGTCCAATAACCGAATTTATGTGAAATAAAAATAAAATAATTATTGAATAGATAAGAAAGAGAAAGGGTAAAGAGGTAATTTGAGGTGGGTCTTATCGTCTGGGTTGGAAGCCTACAGGGGTGCGTATATCACACCATCACCATGCTCTTGCAACGGTTAAATCTGCAACCCCACAAATTTTCTCTCTCTATTTCGTCTGAAACTTCCATTCATTGAAGCCTTCACCGATTCACTTCCAAGCTACTTCTTAATTCACAATCCTGAGAGGATTCCAACCAAGTATGTGATTTAGAGCTCCGAAATCAGTAGGAAGAAAACAATATGATAAAAGATATAACAGTCAAATTGAAGCGTAAACTCTATACGGTTCAACAGTTCGGCAGAAGCATCGAAACTATAATTAAAAACACTGTAAAACTAAGAAACAGTCGAGAATTTCTTTAGATCCGACGCAAAATACCCAATACTACCCGAAAATACCCTACTAAAATCCCCGCAAATCCCTAATAAACACTCAGATCACTGACAAAAAAGACCCCAAAATCTAATTTCCCCCAAAACAGACCCAAATTCCCAAATACGCTACCCAAAAACAGTGAAAGCAAACGAAACCCAAACATTTCCACATACCTTGCAAGCAATCACAATTCTCAGCCTCCTTCCTCACCACATCTAGAACCGAGTCAATCAGCTCCGCCCCCTCAGTGTAGTGACCTTTGGCCCAGTTGTTGGCCGCACCCGACTGCCCAAAAACGAAATTGTCGGGTAGGACAATCTGGTCGTACGGTCCCAATCAGACGCTGTCCATGGTGCCCGGCTCCAGATCCATGAGCACTGCCCTGGGCACGAACCTCCCACAACACGCCTCGTTGTAGTACACATTGACTCGCTCCAGTTGCAGCTCCGTGTCGCCTTGGTAGCGCCCGGTGGAGTCGATGCCGTGCTCAGCGCAGACCACCTCCCAGAACTTGGCTCCGATCTGGTTCCCACATTGCCCACCCTGAACGTGCAAGATTTCACGCATTTTTTAGAGAGAGAGAGTGGGTTCTAGAGTGAGAAAGATGGGGTTCCGGGGAGAGAAATGGTATTGGGTTGTGAAGAGAGAACATGGTGGGATAGTTAAGGAGTCTAAGAGGAAAGTTGGGCTTTTATAGGAGGGGAGGGCGGTAGTGGTATTTTCCGTTCAATAAAACGGCGCCGTTTGATCCTGAGGGAGAATTTGAATTTTGAAATGGAAAAACCCTAAATTTAAGGTGGGAGGAACGATAAAGGCCCACGCGCTGTTACGAGTGTTGTGGTTTACGCGTTAGGCACGTGAAGACGATGTCCTGGGCATGCAAATGGCCAAAAAAAAAAAACTTTGATTAGAATAAAACTTGGTAAAAACTCTTACAAAGAATGACTTTTAAAAATTATTAAAAAGCATGTTTCAAAATAATTTTTAAAAATGTAAAATAATTATTTGTATAAGAGTTTTTATATATCAAAATTAAATATTTTTATTTTTTAAGTATCAAATAAAAAATGCATTTTGACTGCAATTTAGTTATTAGATTGACTATAAAAAAAGTATGGATTTGTTGAATTAATAAAAAAGAAATTTATTTTTCACAAAAAATAAATGAAAATAATAGAAGAAGTGGTATCTTTAATAACACTTTTTCATTGATGGAAGACAATGACAAATATGGAGTTTTCTATTCTACTTCTAAAAATAAAATTGCTTTTATTAAAATTGAAAAAAGAAAAAAGAAAAAAAAATGTTGACTTTTTTCTATCTGACAAACCCTTATCATTTTGCTAACTCTAATGAAGTGAAACATGATAACTACTTGTGGGGTTGGAAATTGGAATGGCCATGGACCATGGACCATGGACTATCCCAAGAACCCGATCTTAAGTTTCACTCAAGCCCCCACCACTTGGGACGGCCCCGTGAGGAAACCAAGAGAAGAAGCCTTCAAAGTGGCCTAAAAAAGAAGCAAAGGAAAGCAGTCATCAAGAGAGGGACAAAACCCTTCCTACCCAAGATAAAATGGATTTTCGGTCTCAACCCAATGATGGATGGCCCCAATGCTCAACTCAACATTGTCATTTCCAATCTACTTAATTTTGATTAAAGCAATCATTTGACCCACCATAGTCTTCCTCATAAATCATGTCTCCATTAATTGTCTTACCTTCTAATAAGGTTAAAATTTATTTCAAATAAAAATATTTCATATCTCCATTAATTGTTTGACCTTCTAATAAAGATAAAATTTATTTCAAATAAAAATATTTTTGAAAATACATACCCTTTAGGGGGTTAGGGTTTCCAAATCTTGTCATTATCTCTTTACAGTTCAAAAAAGAACCCTACCCTTTACTCTTGAGATCTTCACAATTTTAGTGTTTAGACACAAGGAAGAGTCATTGGGTGGAAGGTCATGGTGTTTACGAGATCTATTACAACTTTGGAGTAATCCATATTGATTCGAATCGATCCAAGAACATCCATATCAAAGATATGTGACTTTATTTTCTAGATCTATGTTTTTTGCGATATCAATATTGCTTTTGAATACCTGATTTTTTGTTGTGATAGATTTAGAGAACCCATGATAGATTTACATGCACCCTACAAGATCTAGGCATGGGAACAAAATAATTCAGGATTCCCAACAGAATGACACATGAAAATCAAATCCTTTCCAAAAGAAAAAAAAAAACAAACAAAACAAAACAATTGAAGTAAGATAGGTGTACAATGCAAAGAATAATGATTAATTTTGCTCAATTTTCCTTGAGATTTAAGCTAAATACACCCAACCCCATTAGTTTGAAATTTTGTCAAAAACTTCCCTTACCCCTCTTATTCGTTTATTTCATTCACCTCCTCTTTAACTCAAAGTAAGAGAAGTTTTTGATAAAATTTCAAACCAATGGGTGTTAGGTGTATATAGCCCAAATTTCATGGGAGGTGAATGAAATTAACCTTAAAGAAGAGTGCAAAAGGAGAAGTAGAGAGAGATATAAAACAAGATTGGTGGCAAAGGGTTAAAAGCAATAATAAGGCATCGACTATGGTGGGGTATTTGCTCTCATTGCTCATTTAGAAACTATAAGATTAATCATATCTTTGGTCGCTTAAAATAATTGGAAGATTTTTCAAATGGATGTAAAATTTGTCTTTTTGAATAAACATATTGAAGAAGAAGTGTATTTAGAACAACCCATGGGTTATATGGCAAAAGGGCATGAGAACAAGATTCTAAAATTAAAAAGAGCATTGTATGGACTAAAACAAACACATAGAGCATGGAATAATAGAATTGATAAATATTTTCAAGATAATAATTTTATTAAATGCCCTCATGAAAATGCTCTCTACATGAAAGTGAATGAAAAAGGTGATATATTACTTGTATGTGAATGACTTAATCTTCATTGGAAACAAGCCAACCATGTTTGATGAGTTCAAAGAAATAATGGCTCGATAGTTTGAGATGATTGACCTTGGTCTCATGTCATACTATCTTGACATAGAAGTGAATCAAACAAAAAATGGTATTTTTATTTCTCAAGAAGGCTATGCAAAGGAAATTCTGAAGAAGTTTACATGAATATATGTAATCTAGTGAAACAAACCAATAAAATGTGAAGTTAAACTGTCATGATATGAAGAAAGAGACATGGTGGATCCAATATAATACAAAAGTTTATTAAGAAGCATACGCTATTTGACTTGTATAAGGTTAGACATTCTTTTTGGAATTGAACTTATTAGGTTTTTTTTTTTAAATCACTAATAGTGACTCGCATGAAGACTGTTAAACGAATTCTTCATTACATCAAATGTACACTTGATTATGGTTTATATTATTCATCTTCTAACAATTTTAAACTTATTGTATATAATGATAATAATGATTGAGGCGAAGACTTGGATGATTGAAAAAGTACCATTAGCTTTGTGTTTTTATTTTATAAGAGATACCATATTCACTTGGACTTTAAAGAAAGAATCTATTGTGACACTTTCAACTTGTGAAGTAGAATTTGTTTCAATAACATCATGTATATGTAATGCAATTTAGCTAAAAAAAAACTTGTTGAATGAATTTAATTTGCCACAAAAGGTATTAATAGAGATCTATGTGGACAACTGTTATCCTAAGGGTTCTCTTAATTGGGTTTTGATGATTACAAAATAGGGTTAAGGACATTAATGATTCAAATCAAGTTAAGTGTTTTCAGGTTTATTTGTGAAAAAAAAAAAAGCTCAAATAAATATGGAAAAAGATCAATATTGTGAAAACTTGAGACTTTTGAAGACTTGAAGTAACCAATGATATATTGTAAGATGGTATTTGTCAATGCACTTAAGTTTAAGTTATTTTTCATACACTTAAAAGTTTATTTTCATCATTTAGCTTAAAACAATATTTTTTTTTATCAAAGAAATAGACGAATCATTGTTTTTTATTAACCATTCGATTAAGTTGCTTAATCGATTAAGGCCTTTCTATGGCTTTTGGGATCCTTAAGCTAAAAAGCTACAAATTAGAGAGTTTTAAAGTATATATTGATAAGAGAACGTCCACATTCAATTGAAAAGCATTCTTTCCCTCATTAACATTCTTTGTCTAACTTCAAATCCATCCACATTCTTTGTCTACCTTAATATACTAGGTTTGGAGTTTGTTAATCTTTTCTTACCTTCTCCTTGTGAGAGAAAAGTTTTCAAATAGGTTGAGTACTTGAAGAGTTTGTGAAGGTCAATTGGAACCTTAAAATCCAAATGTTAGAAGTATGGAGACTTTTGCTATAAAAGTCTTGAAGATACGCTTACTCAATTAGAAGTTTGACGAGAGTGGATGTAGGCGGCTTATCGAGTCACTATAAAAAAGTTTGCATTTCTCTTTTTATTATTCTTGTTTTGTTCTTCATTTCTCATCCTTTTAGCTTTTGGTTGATTGTTTTGAAAAAACTTCTAACACCCAATTCAAATCCCCTTTTGGGTGATTTCTTCAATTTAATAAGTAGTTTTTTTATTTAAAGACAACTATTTGGGAAAAGATTTTAACCTTGGATCATTTATAGAGGAGAGAGTGATTTTTGGCAAACAATTGTTTCCTTTATCATTTAAAGGAAGAATCCATTAGTTACATCAATATTCATTATGTTAACACAAAGGCTTTATGACTTTTATTGTTTTTCTTATTTGACATATCTTGGGTGCTTCCCTCTTTGGCTAAAGAAACACTAATGGGATGACATAAGTCTTTCATGGGTAAAAAAAAATGGAAAAAAAAGTGGTGAATTGCTCCTTTATGTTTATTTTGGACAATTTGGAAGGAAAAAAACGATAGATCATCAGAAAATCAAGAGCATTTAGTTTAAGGGTTGAAACACTTTTTTTTTTTGTAATCTATGGGATTGGCCTAAGTTGTTTATATTTTTTGGTACTCTTTGTATGATAGATTTTTTTGATTGATTGAACTCTTAGTGGGGGGGAGGGGGGGGGGGGGGGGGGGGGGGGGGTCTTGTTTTTTGTTACCCCTCTTTCCTTTTGGTGGTGTTTTTAAGCATCCATGATATACTTCCTATATAATTTCAGGCACTCTATTGATGTTTCTTTTTTTTTATAATATTCTCTTGATTTAACCATACAAGAATAAAATAAAATGAGCTTTCAGAGCTTTTCATAGATATCATTTGCAGTTATTTTAACTTATAAAACAACCACTTAGAAGTTTTCAAACCATAATGATCACTTAGATTTGCTGGAAATAGAGTAATGAAAGCAAAATGGGGAAACTAAGATGGTGGCGCTTTAGCCCCATGGCCATTGAAATGTTTATATAATTGAGACTTTGGAAGATCACAAGCTTTTCAAGGCAAAGGAAATCTCTTTCAGACATCAAACTATTGAATTACTAAAGAGAGATCTTCACAAGTCTTGAAAGTTTGTTTCCATGCGTTTGCCCCGTGGTCTAAGTCCGCATATTTGAATGCTAGTCAAGACTTTCGAATTAATTGATTAACTTTATTAATCTCTTTGAGTGGCTGTCCGAATTTGGACATATGGAAAGAACTCTTAGGGTTTTTTTTTTCTCTCACATGCATCAATGTCATTGATATGAAGACCCAACCATTAACTTAGCCTCATGCAACTTCCGGGAAAGCACTTGAAAAGTCATTTTTGGTATCTATCTATGACTCCTATATGATGGAATGGATGAACAAAATATGAAAATGATTTGAGTATTGATGCATTTGTAGTCCATTTTCTACAATCTTCTATATATATATATATATATGTATATAACACGATAACACGCCCGAAATTTCGACCATGTCCGATGCATCTTTATATTCACATATTTTTCACCAATTTTTCGGGAATATATCGATAAAAACCCGATTTTTTTAATTTGTAATTCAAAAATCTGAAATAGGCTTTAATGGACGGGCCCAACAGCTTCTTCCTCACAGCAGCTTACTCTTTAAAGCCCAGCCCAGCCCTCGAGGCCCATTTAACCAGGACCTCATGAGGCAATACTCATTTTCATTCTTAAAATGAAAATATGAACTGGACCAAAGGGAATTGATGCAAGACCCAGGCCAGCTATGATGTTTGTAATTAGTTTATATGTGTTATATATATTTATACTTTTATATTACAAACAAACATTATATAGAGGATTCATTAAATGTAAATGTCCCAAGTATATATATATATATATTATAAATTAATTAAAATAAAATTTTTGTATATAAATTAATTTTAAATATAGTATATTTTGTATAATAATTAAATATAAATTTATAAATGCAATTATCAACATTTTAAAATAAAAAATAATACATCCAAATTGCATGAATCTCTATAAAATATTTATTTAATTTATCATATATATATATAAATTTTTTTAGTAAAACAACTTTAAAATGTCTATTATTATTTTTTATATCATTTCTTAGAATTTTTTTCAACATTTTCATAAATTTTGATTAATTTCCGTCTCATTGATATTTTGTGTCAAACATCCATCGATATTTCTTGACATATCTTGATATATATGCAAAATCCTGTTACCGATATATCCGTAAAAATAATATTTTTATCTTGTTTCTAATTACCCATTCCAAAAAAATTACACATAAAAAGGGGTTTAAGCTATTAATATGATATATTATTAAAAGACATTTAATTTCTTCATTTCCAAATAGTACAAAACAAATATAAAGGAGTAATTTTTCATTCTTTTTTCCATTTCTCCTCAATGAAGAATTCTTACAATATAGAAGGGTCAAAGTTCTTCCGAAGGAATTTAGGATCCCTGTTATTCCAAACAAGGAGGAAACTAGCCGTGGGATTCTTAATTTGACACAAGGAAAGATGCAACACCAGACTGAGCATCTTTCCAACGTTCCTACGAATACACACATGCATAATTAAATTTCATAAGGTTATGCATTTTTCCTTAGTTGTTTAATGAATTTCATTGATAAGATCATATGGTTTTTTTCCATCTATTTGAAAGGTTTTCTATACACATCTAGTGTTATTTGCTCTTCAATGCATTGTAGTTGTTTTCAGGTATGTTGCCAAGCAATTTGGAACAAACAAGAGGGAATCCTAGAGAAATCTTTCATAAAGGTAATTAAGCATGGAGAAAAATAAAAATAAAAAAAATTCTACAACAAATAGTTCAAGTCAAGAAAGGTATCACAAGTCTTAAAGTACTATTTGTCCGGATTTGTGCATAAATGGACTCCAAGTCATTACATTTGGACTATAGCCAAGTCAACCATTAAGTGAGTGGATTTTGGTGTTTTTTTTGGAGTTTAAGACCAAAATAATTTATTTGTAAAAAAAAATGATAAGGATAGTATCCATTTTAAAATATTTGTCAAAGTAGTATTCTTTATCCACGTAAGCATCCACATGGATTTTAAGTGTAAAAAACCACCGTTGATGACTGTGGTTTTAAAACTTACAGAAATTTCCTTAAAACCACAGTTACAAACTGTGGTTTTACAATTTCTCTTAGAACCACAGTTACTAACTGTGGTTTAAAAAGAAGTATCCTTAAAACCACAGTTACAAACTGTGGTTTTACAATTTCCCTTAAAACCACAATTAGTAACTGTGGTTTTACAATTATTTTTAATCCGCACCTATTTTAATGATGTTATAATTTTAATATTATTTTTAAAATATTTTTTTATCAAAACAACCATAAAACCACAGTTACTAACTGTGGTTTTACTAATGGTGTTGTAATTTTAATATTATTTTTAAAATATTTTTTTTTATCAAAACAACCATAAAACCACAGTTACTAACTGTGGTTTTACTAATGGTGTTGTAATTTTAATATTATTTTTAAAATATTTTTTATCAAAATAACCATAAAACCACAATTACTAACTGTGGTTTTACAATTATTTTCAATCCGCATCTATTTTAATGGTGTTGTAATTTTAATATTATTTTTAAAATATTTTTTTATCAAAATTGTGGGATCCTCCCTAAAAAGTGCCACGTGGCCTCTTCTCCCTTGGCCACGCAGATGACCCCCTTGCGACGCGTGGCATCGCTCATTCCACTAGGACGGAAATTTTACTCATCCCACCCGGATATCTCACAGCCGCAATTCTGTCCGGCCGACATTCCACCTTCTTTGGATATTTCACATCCAGAGCCTGTCGCCGGATGGGAAAGGAGGACGATTCAACTTCCTCGGACAAACATGTCCGGATCCTGAGACTTGGTCGTCAGTATTGTCAGAGTTGCTTTTTGATTGTGGGCGGAAATGGATCCGGCGAATCGCGAGCGTTTGACGAGCCAAGCTGTCCGGGTAAGCGTTACCAGAGGATCCGGACATGTTTGTCCGGGGAAGTTGAATCGTCCTCCTCTTCCATCCGGCGATAGGCTCCAGATGTGAAATATCCGGAGAAGGTGGGATGTCGGCCGGACAGAATTGCGGCTATGAGATATTCGGGTGGGATGAGTAAAATTTCCGTCCGGATGGAATAAGCGATGCCACGCGTCACAAGGGGGTCGTCTACGTGGCCAAGGGAGAAGAGGCCACGTGACACTTTTTAGGGAGGATCACAATTTTGATAAAAAAAATATTTTAAAAATAATATTAAAATTACAATACCATTAAAATAGATGCAGATTGAAAATAATTGTAAAACCATAGTTAGTAACTATGGTTTTATGGTTATTTTGATAAAAAATATTTTAAAAATAATATTAAAATTACAACACCATTAGTAAAACCACAGTTACTAACTGTGGTTTTATGGTTGTTTTGATAAAAAAATATTTTAAAAATAATATTAAAATTATAACACCATTAAAATAGGTGCGAATTAAAAATAATTGTAAAACCACAGTTACTAACTGTGGTTTTAAGGATACTTCTTTTAAAACCACAGTTAGTAACTGTGGTTCTAAGAGAAATTGTAAAACTACAGTTTGTAACTGTGGTTTTAAGGAAATTTCTGTAAGTTTTAAAACCACAGTCACCAACGGTGGTTTTTTACACTTAAAATCCATGTGGATGCTTACGTGGATAAAGAAGACTACTTTGACAAATATTTTGAAATGAATACTATTCTTATCATTTTTTTTTTACAAATAAATTATTTTGGTCTTAAACTCTTTTTTTTGGATCTCTATGAATGTCTAGTCTACCTCCCACTTTTTAGCTATCTTGATTACATTGCATAGCCTTAAGATCTTGTTACTTAGGACCACTGTTTCTACTATAGAGTATTAGGCTCCGATTGGTTCTCAAAACAAGAGAAAGGAAAAATGGGAAGAAAAGAACAAAAGTTGTAAATGACTTGTTATAGATAAAAACTAAACATTTTTTTTTTGGTATAAATTTATGTATTTTCAACTTCTTTTTTTTTTAAATTCAAATAAAATTTTAATATATATAGACATCTATGAAGTTGGTATGCATGTATATATACATGTGGTTTTTGAAATATATATTCAAAATACCTATAAATAAAATTGAATGTGATATTGTGGCTCAATTGGGGAAACCAAACTTTACTATAACAATTCTTTTCAATTCAACAAGGGAAAAGTGGCGTTTTGAGTAGCTTTGCTTGAAAGATTTTATCCAAAGAAATCAACTATGCCCAAATTAGGAGCCAATTGTGAAAAAAATTAGATAATAATCAACCTACACTAAACGTTATGTATCCCAAACAAACACACTACTAAAATGTTGAATGAACAAATAAATGATAACTAATATAAGTAAATTATTAATTTGAACCAATTTTCTCTTAAAACATTACCAATTTTCCATCAATCAAATTGTTTGTTCCATATGTAGCAAGTTGAGAAAAATCTCTTTCATACATAGGAAGTTGAGAGAAATATCCTTCACAAACCAAAATAATTGAAGTCAAGAGGGACATCTTGAGTCTTAAAAAGTTTGTCTGCGTTTGTAGATAAATAGACTCTGGTAATTGTATTTGGAATTTTGGATGGTGGCCAAATCAACTTTGAAAAAATCAGCACATATTTCTATTGGAAGTGACTAAATTTTTGGATTAAGTGTTTTTAGAACAAATTATCATCCAAGGGGAATTTTGGATGGAGAAATTATCATCTCTAATAATTCAAGTTTTGCACCATTAAGCAATTTACTAGCTTAACATGATGGAATAACAGCCAATTCCTTGGGTATTAGTTTAAAGATTTAGCACGCTCGATGTCGAACACTGCCCTTGTTTCATGCGGTTTGCAACCTACGCTCCATAAAAGAAAATGAATTAATTAGCGCACATGTGAAAGGGTGAGTTCTGGTTGTTGAATGAGAGATGGAAGAAAATTAAAGAAAAATGACAAAGGAGGGAGCGAAGAAGAGTGATATGAACCATTCAATCTAAAGGAGCTGCTTGAGAATATGGACAGTAGTGGCAGCCCCACAGTTGGTTGGAAAAGGGCACTCAACAGTATTTCTCTTTCTTCCTTGGAACTTTCAATATTCTTCCTTCTAGCTCCGACCAGAAAAATATTGCTTGCTAAGAGGAGAACAGCCATTTATCATTGAAAGACCCTTTCTTTTCTTTCTAAGCCTTCTTGTAACTCCTCCGGAACCAGTCCAAAAATGGCTTCATCTTCTACTTCTAATCCTCATAGTTATGATGTGTTATTGAGTTTCAGAGGTGAAGACACTCGCAAGAATTTTACTGATCATCTTTATAACAGTTTGGTTGCATATGGAATTCACACCTTCAGAGATGATGAAGTTGAGAAAGGAGAGGACATCTAATCGGGTCTGTCCAGAGCTATCCAAGGATCAAAGACTTTTATTATTATTTTCTAAAAAAACTATGCTACCTCCAAGTGGTGTTTAAATGAACTCGTAAAGATCATAGGTCGTGATATTAAAGGGGCAAATTCCAGAGTCCTTAGGGCAGCTCAACTACCTAAAGGAACTTAATCTTGATTACAATTCCTTGGATGGTCAGGTTCCTTCGTCAATAGGAAATTTATCATCCTTGTCCACATTATATCTTTATGGTAATCTATTAAATGGCGCTCTCCCAGAGAGCATGAGACTTCTCTCAAATTTGGAAGCTCTAGTTATAGGAAGAAACCCTTTGGCAGGAATTTTATCAGAAGTACATTTTACCAAACTCTCAAACTTGAAGTACTTAAAGATGTCTTGGACGTATCTAACATTCAGTGTGAGCTCAAATTGGATTCCTCCTTTTCGACTTCAATATATGAAGATGATTTCTTGCAAGATGGGCCCTAAGTTTCCAGCATGGCTGCAAACACAAAGATCTCTTCAGAGTTTGTACATCTCAAACTCAGGAATTGTGGACACTGCTCCTAGTATTAGAGAATTCATTACAATAATTTTTTTTTTATATTTTAAATTCTTGTAATTAGTTGTAATATCCTTATAATTAGTTGTAATCCCCTAATTATAGGATTGTTTCCTATTTTTGTGTTTTGGATAACTTACAGTAATGCCCAATTTTGTGTATATATATTCATTCTTAATTAATGAAAAAGTCAAGTTATTGTTTCTCCATAATCCTCTCTCTATTTCAACATGGTATTAGAGCTTAATATTCTTGGGCGTATTTTCTACAACCAATCTCCTCAACGGCTTCCGGTGGAACCCTCTTTTCCACTAACGATCCTATCACCATCCAAAACTCCCATGATCCTCAACATCCCCTCCTTACAATCAATCTCTCCAATATGGTGAATGATTAAGTTGTATTCATGACTTCTGAACTTTTTGGAATATCACTATTTGGATTTTTAATGTTTTAATTTCTTCACATCTTTAGTAAGAGGAAAGGGGTTATAAATATTTTACTCCACTTTTTTCTTTTGACCATTTATGATGGAATTAAGTTTGATTTTTTTCTCAGTGGACTTCAATGAACAAAAACATGGAAAAATTAATATCAATAAGCATCTAGTTAGACAAATATTTTGAGATTTGCTTTTAATATCATTCTACGAAAAATATTTCCTCAACTTCTAAAGTTTGCACAATATTATATAAAATATCAATAGCATGAGAATATACTTTATACATAGAATAAATAAATTAAAATTGTTGGGGTATTTTACATTTATGTGAAGTTATCAATATGTCTTGTGATGGAAATCATTAATCAAACTAACTTACTTTGTATTGCACAAATTCCACTCAACATTACTTATTTTATTGGACAAATTGATTTGATAGATTTAATCACTTGCTGTTAACTTTGAAGACTCCTTAAATTTCAATTGGTCTTCCACTCAAGTGCAAATGATGACTTAAAAAGTCTCCTTGGGTGTGAAATGGAAGACTTAAAAGTATTTTTGAAAGAGTTCATGGAAACTACTATTTATATTCCACAATGCCCAACAACAAGTCTTAAAATGAATCAAATTTCTTTACTATAAAAGAGTAACTAAAACTTACTTTTAGGTGACGTAAAATTAATTTCTTTTTTCAGAAGATAGACGTAGGTATTATTGGACAAATATTACTTATTCTATGTCATAATAACAAAAATTCTAATGAGAACAATTGGGAATACTATATTGAGAAATTAGAACTACCATGATTCATCATATAAATCTCGATAACTCTAATAGTAATGTTGTGGCAGTGGGACTCTTGTCCATCCACATCAGTCTTATCCTCCAGACCAAGATAAGAGATGATGTGCAGGATCAATGAGAGTCTGTTTAAAGTTCATAAGAGATTATTTTATTATAAATAAGGATGACAATGAGACGGGTTTTTTCGAGTACACGCTTCATTCCATCCCTATTGTTATGTGTTTGGGATAAAGATAAATAGGTTTAGGAATAATTTGAGAGATTTTTAAAAACTTAGGATGGGTTTGAGGTAGGTTCAGGTATGACTTTGTCCTACCTTGCCCTGCCCCATCCCAATTATATATAAAGTTAAATAAAAAATTATTTTAATTCATTTTCTTTTTCATTTTTAACATATATGTAAAATATTACTTTTCATAAAAATAAATTATAAACACTTATACTTTTTATTTATTTATAAATTATAATGATTTTTAATAAAAATTATTTTAAAAAATAATAATAATAAATAGAATAGGACCGAGTATGGGAATTTCCTATTCCTACACTACCTCATTTAATTTTATTGATTTTTAGATGGGGATGATAATAGATAAAAATAAATAGGATGGGGTTGGAATGAGGGTAACTTGTCTGAAACCTACCTTATTGTCATTCTTAATTACAAACAAAGTTGTCTACTTTGCATAAGGTTGAAATGATCAAGGAGAAAAAAGAGTAGAAGGAACACAATGATTGGTAATTTGGAGTTTATCATGATTGCTCTAGTAGAAACAGAGAGGAGGATTCAAATATAATAAGTTATGGCTCCTTTTATGCACTCAACACTATTTAAAGACCTTATAAACATGTTATATAACTTATGTCACATGAATACATTGTAAACATTAAAACAATTTGAGTAATAAAAAAATTTAACAATTTTTTGAGAGAAAATTGATTAATATAATTTGTTTATGTTTATTTTTTTTCTTATTTAATCAATTTTTTCGTACTAAATTTATATTATAACTTGAATATAAGACGTGTAATGTTTTTGCTTATTTAGCATTGTTGATTACTCTATAGTTCAGTTTGTGCTTTCTCTTTGAGGCATTTTAATTATAATAGAGACCAGTGGAAACAATTGTGGTGATATTAGTTACTCTTATTTATTTAATTTTTTTATATTAAAACTCTATTATATTTGATATATACAATGTGAAATATTATTTGTTATTATTAAAAAGTTCTTATAACTTTTGCATAGTTGATAAGTCTTTGAGTTGAACACATGGAGACTTGAGTCAACAAAATGATAAATTTTCTTTCCATCTTTTCCTTGTTTTATTGGAAAACTACTATTATTCAATTTTATTTCCTTAATTGAGGGTCTTGTATCTTTCTTTTTCTTTTATCATTGTTCATAAGGTTTTGATTATGTATATTATAAGTATATATATATTGGAACATACTCAATTTTGAGATAGTACCTTTTTTTTCTCTCATCATAATTAATAAGGTTACATTAATGTATAACCCACAACTAAATTTCATACATACATACAAATGAAGTCGTTTTCTCGATATAGGTGAGCTACTCTATCATTCTTTGTGAAATATTTAAAAGAAAAATTTTTCTTTCAGTAATTTACATACATACCAATTCGTGTGAAGCCTTTATTATGCCTTAAAATAGAAATCATGATTTAAAACAACTTATTTCATGCTTCACTTCTCTACCCAACATAACTCGATTTGATTAGACAAGTTTGAAAGATGTAACATTATGACCCTTACCTTAAAGACTTTTTAAACTTTCATTGCTCTTCCCCCATGTGAAATCAAAGACTTAAAAATACTTTTTGTTTCTTCATGTGAAAGAAATGATTCTTCAATGTCCAAAAGCATTTTGAGAAGACACCAGGTGAAAACATTATTTGAAGTAACAATTCTTCATGTGAATAGAAATTTTTTCTTTTGGTAATTTACATATATTCCAATTCATGTGAAGCCTTTATTATACCTTAAAATGGAAATCATGATTCAAAACAACTTATTTCATGTTTCATTTCTCTACCCAACTATGGACCCCGCATTTCGGCTCATGCGTTTCCCACTCGATGGCGAGCTCGATTTTTATTTTGAAAAATGATTTTATTTGATTAAGAAAACTAACTTGGAGTCGCCACTTATTTTTGTTTTATTTTTAAAGGGTAAACAAAATAAGAAAGAAAACCCTAAGTGTGACTCCTTATTTTGGAAAAGGTGATCTGCGAAAAACCGGATCGGGTTCGGGGGTTAGGTTACTTATCAGGAAGGTACGGTAAAAACCGTAGCACCCTTCTAAGTCCCTAAAAACGAGTCTCTACTAATAAAATGAAGCTGATGTGACAATTGATGAGTAAATCAATGGATATCCTGAATGATCATGCACACATAAGAATCGAGACATGCATATAGAAAGACCAGAAAGGGAGTGGATGCGCACCTGGGAGATAAGCCACAATGTGCTATCAAGAGATAGGGTTAGCGCATAATAATGAACATGAAATATGTCACTCAAAACAAAAATAACTGAATGAACAAGAGAAACAAAAGACGTACCTAAGTGATGAGCTCATTTATTTCATGGGAAACAAAAGTTAGTGAACAAATTCAGAGCAATCGTGTGCATAACATAGAACAGAATGAATCACTCATATATAGCAATCAAAACAACCAGCCAATCAATCAATCAGTCATAAAGTCACATATGTCGGGCCCCCACCAAAGCCCATTTATTTTTGCATGAATTATTTTCGTAAATTCCATTAATTAGAATCACAAAGTTAAATTTGTGCTCATTGAAATCAAGAGGAACATGAGATTGTTTGAAAAATGGAATTAAAACTATTTGAGAGAAAATTGGATTTTTGAAATTTATTTGAAAAGTGGAGTCTTAAAAATTAAATTTAGAAATTTAAATTTTGGGAATTAAATTTGAGAGAAATTGGAGTTTTGAAAATTAATTTGAAAGAAAATGAAGTTTGGAAATTAGAGTTTTGAAGATTAAATTGAGAAAATAAAGTTTTGAAAATTAATTTTTAAAGAATTTGGAAATTTGAAAATTAAATTTAAAAATTAAAAATTTGGAAGATTAAATTTGGACATCAAAATGTGAAAGAATAAAAAAAAAGGTGAGATTGGTAGTGGGTTGGTAGTGTCGATGGGGACAATGGAAATTAGAACATGGAGTGCAAGATGGCTTTTCATGTGATGGCTAGCTTTTATGGGTTAAGGAAATAATAATAGATAAATAAGAAAATAAAAAAATAAAACAATAAAGAAACACATTTGACTAATGATGAGATCTGGGATGGAGGCTTCTAATGGTGCCTTCATTAAATGCTGCTCCCAAAATCAAAGACAAATTGGAGTTAGCCTTAATGACATTTCATGAGAGAGAAAAGCTTCATGTTCCCAGTGTGCAGTCTTGCCGGCATCCCCTCATCGCTGCACAGCTCCGCCAAGAACTCCGGCGGAGATCTTCTTGTTCCTCCACAAAAATACATCAACGCGTTTTCCTTGGCCGAGAACTGTGTTGACCAGCTTCTCCCATCCAAAAAGGCGAAAATCCTTGGCTTTGATGGAAGACGGCGAGAATGGCACTCGCGAGATTATCCAAAAATGATGCTTCCACATTCCTCGAGGATGAATCAATTAAACACAACTTTCATCTAGAGAGCTTCCTCCCAATCCCGAAAAAAAAAATCCCATTCCCCTGTTTTTATATATATATATATATATTTTTTTTATTCTCTCACCCAGATACTCTTTTCAAACATCCCCTCTGTAAGACCTTTTCCCTTTCCTTTTTCTTCCATCTTCATTTCCTATTATTTGGTTTGTCCAGGTGGGGTAGAAAAGAAAAAAAATTGGGAATATTTGTAGCATAAATAGGTAGCGAAAATCCCATCTTACAGTCACGTTAACTTGCTTCTCAATATTAAAACATTGAAACCAATATTTTATCTCATGCACCAGTATGCGAAATATCAGTTCTTGGACAAATAATAACATAACAAAATCATGAGAATATGTATAGCGAGATGAAATAAAACATGAAAATTGATTTCGAAAGCATAGCATTCACTAACTTGTTTGTTGTCCACCCCAAAATGGCTCCTAATGGTGTCCTCTGTTTTTTCCCCTAGATAAAAATCTCTCTCTGTTCTCCTTTTTTTCAACCGTGGCCTCCCCCCTTTCCTCTTGGCAAGCCCCAAAGAAATACATATCTTTTTTCTCTGCTGGCAACTTCTCCTCCAAGCTGTCTCTCGCCGCCACCAGCAGCTCGCCTCATCCCATCCCATAGCTCCGGGTGGTCAGAAAAGTAATCATGATAGCAAAATAAAAAAGGCCAAAAAATCCTCCTCCCCGGGAGGGGGTCTACAAATATGCCCCTCTTCGGTAGAGCTCACGAGTGTAAGGAATATGAACACTGGAGTGAAAAGCAAGTGTGAATAGTGAGTGGAATGAAGTGAACTCTACCGAAGAACCGAGGAGACCCCCATAGGGATAATAGTGAAATACAAACTCACTCAGGCTAGCAGACTAACACAAAGGCTCTAACCTTAAAACAAAATGATGTCTCAAAATGCCTCTGCAGCCACACTAGGGATCCAAGCTCCCTCTAAGACGTCTCCAAAAGTGACTCGAAGATCAATGTCAAAGATGAGTAACGGTCGAACCACCCTGGAGTACAAGAAAGAATGTGCCCGAAGGAGACTGCCCTATGTGAACTATACGAGAATGCCAAGTGTAGGGTGCCCAACAACATGATCGAAATATGCGTCACGGACTCAAATAACTATGTCATGTGTAGTGGAAGGGGAAGTCTAGAAGAGCAATGATGAATAGGCGATAAGCACCAAGTAACCAGGTGAGGAAAGTGACTCTAAGTGCCCAAAATGGATGATACATGGTGACCCAAAAATGCCTGGATGAGTATGTACAATGGCTCTGAATGCCAAAACTGAAGATGTGACTCTGAATGTCATACTGAACAAAGACCCTGGACGTCGAACTGAACTGATAAGATGAATGACCGATCGATATGGGTGCGGTCCCGACTCAAGTCAAACACGAAAAGTGATAGGAATATGGCCGATCGATATAGGTGCGGCCCCAACTCAAACTAGCACGACGAATGACCGATCGATATAGGTGCGGTCCCGACTCAAACTGAACTGATAGGAAGATGACCGATTGATATAGGTGCGGCCCCGGAAACACAAACTGACATGACAAGGAGATGACCGATCGATATAGGTGCGGCCCCGACTCAAACTGAACTGATAGGAAGATGGTCGATTGATATAGGTGCGGCCCTGGACTCTAACTGACAAGACAATGACCGATCAATATAGGTGCGGTCCCGACTCAAATTGAACTGATAGGAAGATGGCCGATTGATATAGGTGTGGCCCCGGACTCTAACTGACAGGACAATGACCGATCGATATAGGTGCGGTCCCGACTCAAACTGAACTGATAGGAAGATGACCGATTGATATAGGTGCGGCCCCGACTCAAATTGACACGATAATGACCGATCGATATAAGTGCGGTCCCAGAAACTGAACTGACATGACAAGGAGATGACCGATCGATATAGGTGTGGCCCCGACTCAAACTGACACGATAATGACCGATCGATATAGGTGCGGTCCCAGAAACTGAACTGACATGACAAAGAGATGACCGATCAATATAGGTGCGGCCCCGACTCAAACTGACACGATAATAACAGATCGATATAGGTGCGGTCCCGGAAACTGAACTGACATGACAAAGAGATGGCCGATCGATATAGGTGCGGCCCCGACTCAAATTGACACAATAATGACAAGGAGATGGCCGAATGATATAGGTGCGGCCCCGACTCAAACTAACACGACGAATGACCGGTTGATATAGGTGCAGTCCCAGAAACTGAACTGATAGGAAGATGACCGATTGATATAGGTGCGGCCCCGACTCAAACTGACACGATAATGACCGATCGATATAGGTGCGGTCCCGGAAACCGAACTGATAGGAAGATGGCCGATCGATATAGGTGCGGCCTCGACTCAAACTGACACGACAAATGACCCGTCGATATAGGTGCGGTCCCAGAAACTGAACTGATAGGAAGATGACCGATTGATATAGGTGCGGCCCCGACTCAAACTGACACGATAATGACCGATTGATATAGGTGTGGTCCCGAAAACCGAACTGATAGGAAGATGGCCGATCGATATAGGTGCAGCCCTGACTCAAGATGACACGATAATGACCGATCGATATAGGTGCGGTCCCAAAAAATGAACTGATAGGAAGATGGCCAATCGATATAAGTGCGGCCTCGACTCAAACTGACACGATAATGACAAGGAGATGGCCGATTGATATAGGTGCGGCCCCGACTCAAACTGACATGACGAATGACCGATCGATATAGGTGCGATCCCAGAAACTGAACTAATAGGAAGATGGCCGATTGATATAGGTGCGGGCCCGACTCAAACTGACACGGTAATGACCGATCGATATAGGTGCGGTCCCGAAAACTGAACTGACATGACAAAGAGATGGTCGATCGATATAGGTGCGGCCCCGACTCAAACTGACACGACAAATGACCGGTCGATATAGGTGCGGTCCCAGAAACTGAACTGATAGGAAGATGGCCGATTGATATAGGTGCGGCCCCGGAAATTGACTGACACGAAGATGGCCGATCGATATAGGTGCGGCCCCAAACTCTAACTGAACTGACAAGATGATGAATGACCTGATCAAGTGACCCACAACCAAAGGATGACTCAGATAATGATGCAAGCAAACCCGACTGGAGGGGATATGCCCCAGTATGACAACACATGAGGATTGACAACTAGGTCGAAAGATAATAAAGCCTGTGAAAGGTCCGATGATCTCGGAGAAGGAGGGTATGCCCCAGTATGCAACTCAAGGGAGTCAACAACTAGATCAAAAAGTGAATGAAACCTGTGGAAGGTCCAATGCTCTCGGAGAGGGGGTATGCCCTAGTATGTGATGACGAACAGACAGAGATGCAAAATGCCTTAAAACTACTATACTCTGAGATATGCTCATCCATCATGTAACGAAAATGTCCAACCTCGAATAAGTAATGCCAAACAGGACCATGTATCGTGACATCATGCCGACAAAACAAAACTAACTGATGAATAACAACAATAATGATGACTAGTGCTCAAAATGAAAAGAGCAAGCAAATCAACACTCAACATGCCAACTATCAAAATGAAAGCATCGTCACTGATAAGTCAACAATCTGTCAGGCCCTGCTATCATGGAAGATGTTGAACCTAAAGTCCAAAAGAATGCATGAAAACATAACCAAGGTGATTGAGGACTGATCTACATCTTCTCCTAATCGAGAAAAGGGTGAGGTCATGTCACGGTGGGATGTGTAGGATAAAAGAAGGTGATGATCAGGCCCTGGTAAGATAGAAAGTATGAAAGTATCAAGGATGAAATGTCTAAGTATGAAATGAAAGGTAGGGAGATATCCGGGATCGTCCAAGTATGCCGAGAAGACTAAACCCGAGGTGTCGATAACTCCGTAATCCATCAGAAGTAATAATCATGAACGGAAAGTCAAATCTCGATATCACAACATCCGACTAAGTGGCTATGCCCCAGTATGCAATGAGGACAACATGAAATAATCCAATGATCTCCATATCACTCGTCAGGCGCTCCAATGTAAAGGACCAAACGGATCTCCCTCCAGAAAATGGATATGCCCCAGTGTAAAGGATCCAATAAGGTGGCTATGCTCCCATGAAAAATACTCTCCATGCCGGCTATGCCCTAGTATAAACCAACTGAAGTGACTATGCTCTAATGAACAATCAAAGTCCATCACCAATGAGAGGGCTACGCCTCAAATAAATCGTCATCTCAAAAATCAACTATCAATGAGTGGAACGTGTCCCAATGCAGAGCATCGAGTAGAGTGACTGTATCTCCAATAAAAGCTCTCTCTGAAATGGCTATGCCCCAGTGTAGGGTCATCCAACAACTCCTGATCCATCATAATCCAATGTGAAAGAAGCAAACCGACTATGCCTCAATGCAAAACATCATCCCGAAAGAAATTGTCATCGATGAGTGGGGTATGCCCCAGTGTAGATCACATCACCTCTGAAAATCCATCGCTGATAAGAGGGGTATGCCCCAGTGTAAATCATCATCTCAACTTCCCATCCATCATGCTCTGAGAAATAATCTCCGACTAATCTCGAGTATTGCCCATGTGTGAGCTATCAAGCACAACATGTGAAGTCATAGCCTCAGGGTGGTCTCCAGACACGGGACGTAATGTAGGCTAAGGTAATAGGGTAAAAGAAACGAAAGGAAACTAGGCTCAAATATCCCAATGATATAATCTCCCTACCCCTCATGCATGAGATGCAATGCGTAGAAAACGTCATGAGTCCCGGACCTAGGGGTCTCCACACGAAAAGTGATGATAAAGGAATGAACATATCGAATAAGCAAGAATTAAGTGTGGATGCTGAACCCAAGTCAAACATCAAGCAGGATGAGAAAAGAAAGAAATCAGATGAGGTAGGGTGGAATGGAGGAACAAGACAAAGATACAAAAAAACAAAGAGATAGAAAAATGAGTAATGGTCAACCTGCATCAAAGCATAGAAAGTAGTCACATCCGAAATAGATGGAATGATGGATAGAACAAGGATCCAGAGATACTAAAGAAAAGTCGCTCGTCTCTCTCACAAAAATCGAATGGGCAACTCACTCTCACCCGAAATATACCAAGATAGAATCTCAGAAAGAAGCTCTCATACAAACTCTCTCTGACAGATGAACTCAATGAAGCAAACTAGCACATTCATACATGTGCTCAAATAAGAAAATGAACAATGCGCTATTTTTTTTTTTTTTTTTGCCCATACTCTGATCAATAATGAATGATCTCCCATGAAATAGATAGCCAAATGAATAAACTCTCCCCATGTACTGATGTAACATGAATCCTCACTAACAAGACAACCTCTCAAATAAGATCCCTGGACCACTGCCCATAAGGCGAACGGGGAAGGAACGTGACAATCCTCCATGCAGTGACGTGTGAAAAACCACCACTCAAGGTGAAACACGGATAATGTCGAGTAAGCAATGATGAAAGAAAAGACAGAGAACGAATATCACAAGTGGTGATATATGATATCGGAAAATAGTGATGAAATGATGTCCAAGTGGAAAATATCACAATGAAGAGTGAAGAATAAGGCTTGAATATGTATGTCAGGTCTGGAACTCATGACGTATCCAAACATAGCATGCAAGTACTACAGGGTCCCTAACGTGGCGTAATAGGTAAATGAGGTGATGAAAGAAAAGGCTACGTGCTAGTGTGAGGCTCAAAGGGCTAGCAACGGGTAACTCTATATGTGAGGGTGATAAAGTAAATAGGCTCATGAAATGATGGCCACCCATCCTTTGACCAAAACCTCGAACATCGTGCTTTCGAGATCTCACATGGCCAATACTAAAGACTGGCATCCATCCAACATAGTCATGGCGACTCCTCTGAAATCGTGCGAAAGCTCCCATCGATGCTCTATGATAACCATCAATGTCCTCTGAAAATCAACTCACTCCATCATCATAAGTCACTCACCATCATCTCATAAAATCACCCTCTGATCATACCGACTCTCTGAAGTCATGTGCAATGGCTCAAATCTGGATGCTCTATGATAACCTCTCTATCTCAACAACATCGTTAAGCAATCAAGCCTCTCTCATCATGATCCGTCTATCATCGTGTAAAGCTCACCTCGGGTCTAACCATCTCGGACTCTACCTAGTCAGATCAAGGAAATGATGGAAAGGAAAGACAATGGTACTGTAGCATGATAAGGCGAACAAGGGTAGTAAAGTCGTGTAATGGTACCAAGGGGTGTGTCATGTCGGGCTCAAAATGGGTAGGTCGCCAAGTCCATAGAGTCAAGGTATGGATATGGATATGGTACTGCTCTAAACGGAAGGTGCATTGGGTCACAGTCTTGAACTTCCTAGGTCGATCTCCTAATCCTAGGTCAATAGGCTCAATATCCTCCATGATAGGTCAGGTCAAAGTGATCATGATATATAAGTGAAAAGACGTCTCATATCGAAAGCATAACACACATCAACACAAGATATGTAAAACACACTCACGAGAAAAATGTCACGTACTCAGATAAAATATCATATCACTAAATGAACCAACGAGTACATCATGTATGAAACAACAAAGGACTACCATGATTGGACTCTCGACATGAACTGTAAACAAAGACACTAAACCAAAATCGGACTCAACAAAATAAAAACAACTTTGACAAACTAAAAACTGGACTCAACAAAAGGGAAACGAGTCTGATGACGACCATAATCAAGACGAAGAGTGCTCTGAGCTGAACTACTGCCAAGCGATGTACCTATGCCGACTGACCCAAGTCCTCATCCTGGAAGGTCCCAGAACACCATATGCCATCAGTACCCTCAATATCCAAACCAATCTACTGAAGACCAGGAGGAGGAGGAACTGCTTGTGTAGAATGTGGAGGCAGGGGATTGGTGGTCACACTTGGCCTAGCCAAGTCAACCACCCCTGAATCGATCAAATCCTGTATCGCATGATGGAGTGCTGAGCAACGCTCAGTATCGTGCCCCGGAATCTGATGATACAAGCAGTGCTCATGTGAACGGAAATGAGGAGGAATAGGATGGGGCAAAGGCCTCGGCGCCAAAGGAGCAATCACTCCAGCGTCTCTGAGCTTCTCAAAAGCTCTAGTCAAGGTCATGCCCAAGGGAGTGAACTGTCTCGGGGGCCTCTGTGCATACGGTCTAGGCGGTGGGTGAGTAGCGGCTCTCGGATGTGGTGGTCACGACTGCATGCTAGTCTGAGCAATGTAAGGCTCCTGAGCATAATCCAGCTGATACTGATACTGTGGAAGAGAGAAAGGAGCTCTGACTGTAGGAGGCCTATAAGCTGAGTGATGCGCGAGCCTCTGGTGCTGATAGCTAATAGCACCAATCTCTCCAGATCTGGTCAATGGTCCAATCAGTTTCTTCCCCTTACTGTCAGGGGAAGGAGTAGTATTTGTCCATAATCCTCGAGCCATAGCCTCCTCTACACTGAAAGTAGCATGAACCAAACTCCTGAGATCTTGAAACGGGATACCCACAAGACGCCTGGCGAACCTCGGCTGTAGGTTCCGAAGAACCATATCAATCTGATCCTGCTCCTTAGGCCGGTCTATCATACCAGCCACTTTTGCCCTCCAACGAGTGACAAAGGAAGAAATAGACTCCTCTGGCCTCTGTCTAGTGGCCTCCAACTCTCGTCTGGATACATCAATATCGGCGCTGAAAGCGAACTGAGTCAGGAACTCACGAGCCACGTCCTCCCAGGTGCGAAGTCTCGAAGGCTCAACCGAAGCAAACCACCTCTGAGCTGCTCCACTAAGTGACATAGGGAAGAGGGCCACCAACTGCGCATCATCTATCCCATGTGCTCTCATGATTGTGCTGTATAGTCTCAAATGGATCTTGGGACAACCAATCCCACTATAGCGCTCAATGTCTGGCATGCGGAACTTGGCGGGCAAGCTAGCCGCCGGTATGCCATCTCTGTCATCCTAAGTCAAACCTCCGTCCTGCAATCTGATCTATCTCATCATGGACTCGAGCCTCTCAACCTTGGCCTCCTGCTCGGCCAATCGAGTATCCCCAATAGTAGGAACCATGGGAGGCGGCACTATGACAGTAGGTGGTGGAATGGTCTCATAATGATCTACCAGATGGAATGGAGTACCAAGCGAAACCCCAGGTGGACGAGTCTGTGCTGTCTGAGATGCATGAGGAATCGTCTCGTCAGTGACAATGCCAGCCGAATAAGGATCCTGGCGAGAACTCTCTAACTGATCCAAGCGTTTACTGACTCCGGCCATGAACTCCTGAATGAAAGCAAGTGTGGAAGCTAGCTCGTCTGACATCTCAACTGAACTATCTGAACTCGGATATGAATCTGCTCTGATCAATCGTCCTCGAACTCTCCTCCAGGAATGTGACTCCAGACTCAACCGACTCCTAAACTGACTCCCTACAATGCAAACAAAACGGATGAAGGACACGCAATAAAACTCTAAAAGACGACAATACAACATACAAGCACATGGTCCTGAGGTGGCAATCAGAAATTTGGATACATGACGAAAACTCTAGAGTCACAAAGATATCCACTGCGAGATGGCTACAAATGTGACCAAAGAATCTCCATCAATAATCTGAGATAAAAGAGGTGCGAAAAACACACTCTCACGAGATCGGTACTCCATTAATAAACATATATCTTTAACTCAACTTTTGACTCGAACTTCATAAGAGAAAAAAATGGTAAGGTGATCAAGACAACTCTCTGAAAAAAAATGTGAATATGAAAATGTGCCTTTCACCTTTCTATAATGAAAATATGAGCATCGAGTCGAAAATCGAACTAAGGATCAAACAAAGAATGAGGTACCGAGCCCGTGATAGGTGTGTAGTGTAAAAAGATGATCAATGAACATATCCCAAAGTATCGAGTGAGTGTTAACAAAGCGAATGGATGTGTCGAACCAAGAAAGAAAGACGAAAGCCTAGGGAGAAAGCATGATAAACCCATCGAGTGAAAAACACAAACTAAGGCGACAAGACGAAAGGTGATCCAACTGATACTCAGACTCATACTGATCTTCGAGCACTCTCAACTGGAGACTAAAAAGAGGGAGCGTCAAATCTAAACTGTGACTAAAGAGGCTCGGAAGGCCCTCAGATGCACCCACGTGTAGGGAGGGAGTCCTAATCGAAGGATCTATGGCTCAACCTACAAGGTCAAGGTGGTTCTAGATGGATGAGAGTGGACTTTAAAATATCCCTAGCAGAAGCGATCGTACCCTCCGGCGGTACGCAACCCTCTGCACGCCTCCAAAGAGACGGGGCGCTTCCATGCAAGGTGGTCATCACCTCCACACATGCACTACCTCGACATCCCAGGGGGGTTCCTATGGTGAAACCTCTCAAACTCTCAATGCTCAATAGCCAACTAGAGTGCACAGTGATGGTGTGGGTGCATCCGATAACCCTAAGAAGCTAAAACGAGAAAGGAAACATACTGGCTACACAAATATCCTGAAATCTAGCTCTAGGCTATACAAGTCTTCAATGATCGGACTCCAATCGACATCAAAGTGTCGCTCTCCTCCAGAATGCTCTCGTGCATCGATATAGCCCGTCGCTAGACCCTACTCCTAATCTCTGGCTCGGTCAGAGAGCAAGCACACAGAAGGTCTCACACTTGCAATAGTGAGAACTGAGATGAAAGGAATGACCGAGACCAAGAGATTTGGAAGTAAGGGGATAGAAGTGAGACCCACATAGACAAGCGGCATGCAATCATGCAGAGGGAGGGCAGTCATGCATCATACAGTCAGGCAGAGCAGGATATATCACTCATGTACACACAAGATAAGCGAGAATACGACAATCAAGACGAATAGTGATACAAACATCATGCTCAAAGACGATCAAAATAGTATACAAGTCAGATAATCAACATGTCAAGCTGAGTGATATACAATGGCGAGTGTATGCATGTGAAGTGATCAGAACAATCATGCCAAAATCAGAATCAATACGCTAAGCAATGCAATAAGATCAATCATCAATAATCCAGCATGTCAAAATCTCAAATGAATACGACATCTAAGCATGCATCAAGAAATCCACAATGTACAATCAAGAGATGAGCATCCACTGATCGTCCAATCAAATGCCACGTTTGCTTCACTCTAAGTTCAAGCTTGACCCTCTAAAAAAAAATCCCCAGTGGAGTCGCCATTTTGTGGACCCCGCATTTCGGCTCATGCGTTTCCCACTCGATGGCGAGCTCGATTTTTATTTTGAAAAATGATTTTATTTGATTAAGAAAACTGACTTGGAGTCGCCACTTATTTTTGTTTTATTTTTAAAGGGTAAACAAAATAAGAAAGAAAACCCTAAGTGTGACTCCTTATTTTGGAAAAGGTGATCTACGAAAAACCGGATCGGGTTCGAGGGTCAGGTTACTTATCAGGAAGGTACGGTAAAAACCGTAGCACCCTTCTAAGTCCCTAAAAACGGGTCTCTACTAATAAAATGAAGCTGATGTGACAATTGATGAGTAAATCAATGGATATCCTGAATGATCATGCACACATAAGAATCGAGACATGCATATAGAAAGACCAGAAAAGGAGTGGATGCGCACTTGGGAGATAAGCCACAATGTGCTATCAAGAGATAGGGTTAGTGCATAATAATGAACATGAAATATGTCACTCAAAACAAAAATAACTGAATGAACAAGAGAAACAAAAGACGTACCTAAGTGATGAGCTCATTTATTTCATGGGAAACAAAGGTTAGCGAACAAATTCAGAGCAATCGTGTGCATAACTATGGACCCGCATTTTTCAAGTGCGTCCCCACTCGATCGGCGAGACTCGCTTTTTATTTGTGAAAAATTATTTAGTTTTGGAAAAGTTGGAGTCGCCACCTATTTTATTTTTATTTTAAAGGGAAAATAAAACAAGAAAGAAAAACCCTAAAAAGTGACTCCATAGTTTTGGAAAAAGCATGTCTTTGAGAAACCCGAGTCTAGGTCCAGGGATCAGGTTACTTATTGGGAAGGTACCTCTAGGAGGTAGCACCCCTCTAAGCCCTAAAGAGGTCTCTACTGACTAAGTTAAGGGAAGCGTGACAATTAAATGGTTGATCATGGATACCTAAGTAGGCTAGGTGATTTCAAATATTGCATGCCTAATAAGAAAACCAACCATAAGAGAGAGTCGAAGTGCGTACCTGAACGGCTTCTCAAGCGCTATCATAAAACATAGGAGATTAGTTTGGAAATATGACACATTACATGTATTTTATCAAAGATGATCAAACAAGCATCAACACAACCAAATGTGGCATCAAACATGGTCATGGCTCATGATAATGTACACATTCATAGAATTTCAGAGTTGTAGGGTGGGAAGAGCGTACCTGATTTAGCGAGCATCCACACGTCTATGGGAAACAAGGATATCTCAACAATAAATATAAAGCGAATTCAAGTATTTCATCAAGAAGAATAAAAAAATCAACGTATCAAGCAAACAATATTGGAGAAGGTATCATGAATGTCGGACCCCCACCAAAGCCCTAATTAATTTCGCATGAGTTGATTCCATAAATTCCATGACTTGGAATTATGGAGTTTGTTCATGCTTGAGAAAATCGAGAAAATCAAGAAAATGGTTGAAAATCAAAGAAAATAGTGAAAACCTATGCCGGAAGGAAAATGGCATCAAAAGATTGTGTTAGAATTTGGAATTTATACCTAGAAGCTCCTAAGGAACTTTAAAGAAAGCCAAAGTTATTTTGATGAAAAAAGGTTTTGAAATCTAGATTTAAGATGTATAAGATCGCAAAATAAAGGAGAAGGAACATCAGTAGGGGTATGATATATGGCAAAGTGGCCATGTTGGAGTGAGGTCGGGTGCATTGTTGGTGATTGCAGGTGCTGCTGTTATTTTCCTTTTTTACTCTCTTGCATGCATTCAAGTACCTTATATCACTGCATTCCCCAGGTCTTTTCTGATTCCTTGAAATCCCCTACATTCGTAATTACTTCCAAGAGTTTTGGCATTAATTCTCCAATTGGTTTCAGCTTTGGAGGGTGATCATAGGTTCTGGTCGAAAATGAAGGCGATTTCCTTTTCCTCGAGCCTTTCTGTACCTTCATATTCATCTGTTAGCAGCCTGACTTCCTCCTCAAGTTTATGGTGCGGAGAGTTGTCTAAGTCTTTTCATGTCGACACATTGATCTGCTTGAAGTTGTCCAATTTTTTTGACAAAACTCCATTTTCCGTGTCTCAAACTATGGTTCAGTTTCTTTATTTCTTCTACCTCAGAACAAGACTTGCAAATCAGAATTCTCCAGCTGTAATTTTGTATTAGAATTCTTTAACTTCCTTGCTTTATTTTTTTTTTGAGTCGTGTTCGGACATCATCACCTGTTTCGATCTTTGAGGTTCAATTTCAGATCTGAGGGTACAACTTTCTGTTCCTACTGCATTTGAGAGTATAAATTTTGCAAGTTCTAGGGAGTCATCTCAATTCTGACAAATTGCAGGTGTTCATTATGTGCAAAGGTTTGAAGCTACTGCAGTCCCTCCTACTTCTTGACAAGCTCGATAGTGTTGAAGGGATCCTTGAGAATCTGGAACGCATCTGTGAGTAATCTTGGAAACATTTGGGCAATTTGTAGATTCTTCACCTGTTCTCATTGCCAAGTTACCCCATTCCATCTGATACCCGGACCTGCCACCTCTGCTGGTATGTTCCGTTGAACTAAGCAAGCTTGTTGATATGTTCTGTTGAACTGAGTAACAGTATGTTTACTCTCAAATTTAAATCTTTTAACCTGAATCCAGAATCAGCAGCATCATTAGAGTTACTGGCAGTGGCAAGCCCCGATTCTTACCCAATTCTGTCGGCAGTTCCTCATTTCTTGAGACTTGCATTTCCTGGGAGAGGGTTATCTTTTGCGTTCTGGTCATTCCATTAACTGCTTGGTGCTGGTAAAGGATTAGGAAGAGTGGATATTTGATTGCAGCTTTGCTGTTTAAATTCAAGGAACTAATTGATTTGCATTGTGTCCCAACATCACTACTGCTGGATTTGACTTGCTTCGACTTACTATAAGTAGTAAAATCGTCTTCAAAATCCACCAACCCAATGGACTCTGGGAAGAAAGGTTCAACCTGATACATACTGTTAGCACTGGAAGTTGTCTCGAACATAGCAAGATCAATCAAACTTTTACCTAGTCGATTTCTTTAGAACTAATGATTTAATATTCCCACTAGCCAAAACATCATCATCCTCATTTCAATCATGGCATCTTCGAGGAGCAAATCTGTCGTTGGACTTCATGTCACACACGTACAATAGATGGAATAATCAGTGCTTCTCTGAGAACTTCACAAAAGCAATGTGTTTTTCATCAGCATTCAAATCAAACATTGGAATTTTCTGTAGGTTGGCGGAATTGTTGGCAATGTCGGCGTCATATATTGCAGCAAGGCTGAAATGCTGACTTACACTTCTAAGTGTTCCAGAGAACTTAGTCATGTCTGCCTCCTATGTCATCTCTTGATAAATCTGGTTCTCTTCAAATGCTTCCAAAGGTTGAAATTAGGGCACTTCTTCATCTCAAAGAAACAAACTACAAGAGCAACATGATCGTCAACGTATTCAAATTCTGGATTAATCTATGAAGCCTTTTTGTCCCGAACAGCATCATTGATAATCTGCATTTCTGGAAGCTCTTGAGGAACAGTTTCTTCATTGAGCCTTTATTCTATTTATTTATTTGCTGATCCTAAAATAATTCAATTCGGGCAGCCAACTTAGCATGATACATAACCACTTCTGGGAGAGGTGCTCAGCTCATCTCAATAGCAGGGATGTTTCCCAAACATTTTGGGTGAAGGGTTTTCTTATTAATCAACTCACTATCCTCCATCAAAGTCGTCATATCTGCAGTAGCGTGACTACCAGAGATACGCTTGTGAACATCAGCATCAATTTGTTTGCCACCCTCGTTGAATTCAACAAACTCTCGTCACAACTTTATGAGTGCCACAGTCCCATCCTTGGAGTCATCAAATTGCCAGCTCCGGATCCAAACCTAGGCTGTTCAGTTAAGTCTCTAGAAATATTCTAGTTACAGGTTTCTCTTCGATGCTTAAATCCGAATATTCACCCTCCTTCAATCCTAACAACCATACTTCTCCCGGATAAACCTTATCAATTCATATATATCCAACACGCCATTTCTCTGTTTATAATGGTTCATATAATTCAGTTTCCTTAAATTGGATGTTCCTAAATCAGAGTCAGAATTATCGCTACTGCTGTATTTTCTGCTGTCCTTAGTCAATGCTCCCAGAGTCATCAGTGTCTGATGATTGAAAATTTGCAGCTATATTTGTGCGAGGAGTAATGCATGGACGATATGAAGAGTTAGAAATCTTTTCATATAAAGTAATGTCACTTCAAAGAGCAGGATATATTTAGAAATTTCGGCTCCTCAATCGTACCATCAAGATTCAATTCAGAAATCTGCACACACATTGCTAAGTCTGGAACTTTCATACCGTTATTTCTTTTATTCAATAACATATTAAACAATCTGCTCTTCAAAGTACCGGGACGTAAGCCATGCTTTACCATAGGATTCAGTTACTTATTAAGGGCTTCCCTCCGCAAAGTACCTTTACTGCCAGAGTCCGCAGCATCACTGTTGATCCCTATCCCAATCGATCTAACAGAACCATACTGATCGTCATCCATACAATTATCATCAAGCCTTGGCCTCTCACAATCGTTCATAACTTTCCCATCTTTTAACATGATAAGTTCGTTTATTTGAGTGACAAATCCCTGCCATACAAATTCTGCACGCCTCAAATTCAGTTCCTCTTCATCCATTAGTTGTCCATCATATCGAGCTATTAAATCATTTTCTTCAGACATGTTCTGATTTTCAAGATTCAGACACCTCCAGAAGTCTTCATGAGAACTACCAGCTTGCCACTACTTATAGACTGTAGCAACTCGACAAAGATTAATACAGTCCAAGAAAAAGGAAACCATGTGCCATAAGTCACCTGTGAGGTCCATCTGAACTTCTAAATCTTCCATTTTTGAAGTACTAAATCCATCTCCTTCCTTGTCTCTCCCACTGGGAGTGCAGCTATGGAGGCATCCTTGTCCTGACCAAGTAAAGAAGCAGAAGAATGCATGTTTGTTCCCATTCTAAGCCTGCAACCCATCTCCTCGATAGTGGCAAGTTGGTCATCAGCAATCATCTTGATATTGACTCCAAGTTTGAGAACTTTGCGGATGGTTTCTGCACTGTCATGCCTTGGAAAAACGAACAGGGGCAACGGACCAACAAACTGTCATGGACTGCCCAGACTCTTTTTACACTTGCCATCAGCATCAATGTTGTTCAAAGCAGCCTTCTTGTCCCCTGGACTGAAAGGAAGAAAGGGCACTTCTCTGATATCAGCTCGGGCCTCTTTCGAGTCAGCGAACATCCCGACAATGGTAGCATCAATGGCATCTATGATTTTTAGTCCCGGAAGCTCTTGCAGCGAGCAAGAGCACATGTTCCTTATCAACACCCTACCATCTCTTCAATAGCAGTCATCTTCTTGGGGATGGCACCCTGCTGAGACAGTCTGTGATTCAATATCCATTGTCACCATTCCTTCCAATTTACAAAGTAGCTCATGAACTATGTAGGCCATGAAACTGTAAGTGTCATCCAATATACGAATCTCCTCAGGCGCGTCCATATCAGTCAATGAGCTGACATTCCAAGTGGCCTTCTCTTGCCAAAAAAAATAAGCCATTCGACCACCGAAGCCTTAGTTGTGAAGACGTATCTTTGATAATATGGCATTAAAACAAGAAGGTGTTCCTCAAAATACAAGGAGCAAACTGGAGCCATAAAACCAATTTCTTTACTCCGTCTGGCATGGTGAGTATCTTCCAAAGCTCCATAGTCCTTCAAGATCAATGAAAGTTCTTCCTGAACAGCAACGGAACTGTTTGAAGGCTATTCTGATCTCTTGATTATACGAAGTCTCTTAATGAATTCTTTTCATGGGGAATCCTTATTAAAGCTTTTTGATTCTTCAAGAAACATTTGGGATGTCTTGGTATGAGGATGTCTATTGTGTAGTGACCTTGTTTTCATAAGAAAATTGGCTGCATCCACTACATAAATAAAGAGGAATGCCTTGGCATTGGAGGACGTGAAACCTTTAAATCAAATAGATACCTTAGAAACTCGTCTCTCTAAGTTGACGCCTTGTATCTTCATTAATTTGAATAAACTCAATGCCTTTGACTGCCCACA